>NW_026782413.1:0-386745 GCF_031769215.1 Ylistrum balloti | reverse complement strand
TGTTCTCGGGGGAGATGTAGTTAAGCTTTATCTAGTTTTTCAACATATACCTTGTTATAGGTCAACCTTTCAGACTGGAGAACATCGGGCTTCGGGTTGAGCTTTCACTGAGCTGATTAGCGCTCACTGCATCTGAAATGTTAAAATCACTTACAAGTTCTTTTCTGGACGTATTTCTTCATTTTGCCGTTGTGTATCTGCCTCGAACATCCTTCCGCTTTCCCCGCTCTCAAATCTGTATAGGCAAATGGGGTACCTCCGACATACTGTCCGTTTTCGTACCGGAGGAGGAAATACGTGTCACTGTCACAGAACTATTTATTGACCGCCAAGGACAGTAATAACAAGGAGTAGATTTTTAGACTTTCAATTTTCTAGTTAATAAAATATATTTCTGATGAAAAACCCAGAGAACATAGTTGTAACCACAATATATGTCCAGATGTGTACACGTTTGGTTGCTAACGAATTTCTAACTATAAACAAATACATACATGTATAATTATTCAAATTTATTCTGACACGATTTGATGATCAATCACCAAACGATACGATTAAATACACCTACTCACGTGTTTGTTTGTAGGCGTATATATATAGGGGGGGTTTCCCCAACATATCAGAATGACTTCCACATGGCCGTGTCGACTACCAGGCTTGGGTGTTTCATACTCTCTAACTTAATATTTATAGCTTATGGGGAAACTTGGAATACACGTAAGTACATTATATACGTTTTTTAACTCACAGTGAGAAGTTAGTTTTAGCTGCCACGGTGTCTTTTGCTTTAGTGTATTTTGATGTGGCGTATATGGGCCATCGTATCAATCATATACACACGTTTTATAGCTGATTCCGATACAGCCGCAGCATGCTATTTGGTTGAAAAATATTTCAAATATTTTACAATGTGTAATATTATTTTGAAGACGTAATATAGTTCATGTTGAAACTTTGACATATAAAGGAACAGGAATTTCCACAAATACATTTGGTGAATGTTTTTAAATCTGAAATGTAAATATGAGTAAACAATTGCACTATACATGTCACGATAAACACGAACAAACAATTGTACAATACGGTCACGATAAACATATGTAAACAATTGCACAATGCATGCCACGACCCACTAATCAACACTTGACTACGATTGCTTACTGTTTATAATGTTCATAAAATACCGACTCTATGTAAATGAATAGTTATTCGATGCCACAATTGATTTTCTATCACAATGCGATACATGGTCTGGTTACTTAGTGACGTATACACAAGTATTACACTTAAGGCATTACATATCAGTACATTTTAATCCCTGGGTTTACCTTTGTAAGTATTCTTTGTATTATGTTTAATGTTTAAATGAAATTCAAAGGTTATTACAAGCCCTAACCTCCACTTGAAATTAATCAGATAACTTTCTATTACGTAAGTAGGCTATCGGCATTCTCCACCACATATTTCACTGGTGCGTGTAAAAACCATGCTGCCATGAAATTAACTTTATTTTCATCTTTCTTTGAGGTTTTATTTAAAGAAGTTGTACTAGTGATGGAAATTAGGCAAATAAAGTGCAAAGAGACTTCCACTGCGTGCTAAGAACATGTTCTTAATCCTGCTAGCCATCATGAACAAATGATAGATACTTTTATCAAATTGGTACATTGGTGAAATTCATATATTTGTATAAACCAGGATTCGTTTCTTTTGCTTTTTTTAGATGATTTGATGTCTTCACGTCCGTTTGTAACCCGGAGACTATCCAACGGTCAAGAACGGTTGGACATAGTCTGTCCTGAAGATCACGTGATGCTGACACCCTACATAGCGTATGGAGCATCTATTGGAAGACGGTCGTCTGTTTTACGTCTCGAGAGGGACTGTTTAGGCAGTAACAGTCAATTAGCCAAGCAATCTGAACAATGCGTGATGAACAACACGTGCAGTGTTTCTTTAAGGAAGGGACTGAGAATGGATGAGATTCTTAGTGGACCAAACAAAAAATGCCTCAAAATGTTTCCAAAGTTTATCACCATTTCCTTATCAAAATGTGTTCCAAGAGGTAAATACTTCATCTTATCTAAAGATCAAACGGTATCTTGTTTGTAATCGCATAAAGCCTTACTTCCAATTAAATTCGCGTGAATAGTTGGATTCATTGTTAAGCTCTACTGTATCTGAATTTCAATTATCAAAAGGTGCTAATTCATTTTTGTGTGTTTTCTACAGTCTGCCGATTGGCTTCAAGTCCCCGAGGTCTGCCTTAACCTGCATGCCATGTCTTAATTAATTTGAAAAGTGACACGGTTCAGAATATATACATGTACTAGACGCTGTTTAGAAATTATCTGATATATGAAAATTCCGAAATGTATTTATTTATGGGGCTGTGCACCTCCCAGTCTAGATTTTGACCTTTCTTTAGAGCTCTTTTGATTTTTCTCAGTCACCTCCTAGGCTTCAACATTTAGGCCCTCAGAATCACTGACGAGTCCTAGAAGGACGAAACAGCTACGTGATACAGTTAAATTCCTTGTTTGACTCTACTATATCTAACTCTAAATCAAGGTGTTGGTAACTCGTGTGCCTTTTGCAAAATCTTTCAATGCCTAGACATGATATTCAAATGTCAGGGAAAACGAGTGTCAGTACTGTACACCTTATGGATCTCTGAAGGTAGGAATTAATGGATCTCAAAAGGTAGGAATTAATGGATCTCAAAAGGTAGGAATTAATGGATCTCAAAAGGTAGGAACATATGGGTCTCAAAATTTAGGAACATATGGGTATCTGAAGGCAGGAACTTTTTGGATCTATGAAGGTAGGAACTTTTTGGATCTACGAAGGTAGGAATTAATGGATCTCAAAAGGTAGGAACTTTTTGGATCTCTGAAGGTAGGGACTTTTTGGGTTTCTGAAGGTAGGGACTTATGGATCTTTGAAGGTAGGGACTTTTTGGGTCTCTGAAGGTAGGGACTTATGGATCTCTGAAGGTAGGGACTTATGGATCTCTGAAGGTAGGAACCTTTTGGATCTCTGAAGGTAGGGACTTTTTAGGTCTCTGAAGGTAGGGACTTTTTGGATCTCTGAAGGTAGGGACTTTTTGGATCTCTGAAGTTAGGGACTTTTTAGGTCTCTGAAGGTAGGGACTTTTTGGATCTTTGAAGGTAGGGACATTTTGGGTCTCTGAAGGTAGGGACTTATGGATCACTGAAGGTAGGGACTTTTTGGATCTCTGAAGGTAGGGACTTTATGGATCTCTGAAAGTAAGGACTTTTTGGCTCTCTGAAGGTAGGAACCTTTTGGATCTCTGAAGGTAGGGACTTATGGATCTCAAAAGGTAGACATTTATGGTATTCCTTCTTTCCAATGGTATTTGAAAGATTTTGCAAAGTTAATCCCTATCTTTCATTTACGTAAATCTTGCGATACATGCGAAATATCACGGGTTTACACTTCTAAATTTGAGTCTGGATGAATCGGTAGTAACACAACACGACATCAGTGGCATACACGATTATAATTCAAATATCATACAGCAAATTGACAACGCGTTTGCAAATTCTTGCCATTAAAATGTTTATGTAATAATCATATGCAATGAATGATAATACGTCTCTTATTCCGATTCCGGTCTATCTAATATTGACTCCTTTTTTTCAGGTAATATATTTGATATATGTTCGGAGTGGACAATGAGAATGAACACGACCGGTATTATCGGGAGACCTATAGACATTCCAAACAGCGACACGTCTGGGACCGTTTGTTATAAAACATTTTCATTTCCTTCCAATGTAAAGATGACAATGAAACTAGAAAAAATTGACACATATACTAGTTATCACGTGATTATAAAATGGACATCTCAGTACGGAATGAACGAGACCAAGACACTGAGAAATAATCACGAAACAGTCACTGGAAAGGGAAACCATTTTACTCTCGGATTGGAAACTCAGGACCAATTTGCAACGAAGTCAAACTTTTATCTCATCTATAATGGTACGTATTGCAATTAAAACATAATGCTTTATTTTATCACTGTCAGACATACGTATTAGAATATCCTCATTTGTATATGTGTTTTGAAAAAAAATAATAGCGCAGTTTAATTCTGTCGTTGAACGAGGGAATGTCCTTTAAAAGTAAAAATGGAGGTGAATATGAATTGATGAGATACGTCTCTCAACATACTTTACATCAAGTATTATACAATATATTTTTGCTGATTGATATCAATTTATATTCATATATATTTACACTTCCGGTGAGTATCCATTAATTGGCTTTAAAAAAGAAAGAAATGTTTACAATTCGGTAAAGTCTACTTGGTGGAACCGCAACACACTTGCGATAAAAAATCAGTACGAATTCACTATTGCGTTTGTTCTGTTTTGAATTTTGTGAATTTATTTTGAATAAACTAAAAAATTCACAGCAATTTCTCACAAAAATGAAAATGATGTTATTGTGGAACTCTTTTCTGTTTACTTCCTGTAGTTTGACTAACTTTTCACACGAAAATTGAATTAGCTGTTCCGTCAGTAGGATAATTAAGAAATAATGTTTCTTTTTTATTGCTTAATGATGTTAAAACTGCTTTTTTTCCACAGATAATTCAAATGACGCGCGTTATATTGAAATGTCTGTAAGAAAATGCAGATTACCCAAGGGTGAACAACATTTGTTTTATTCACACTTATGAAAAAAAAATCACAATAAACTTCATTTATTGGACGTTATTCGCACTGACGGAACAGCCCGACAACTGATGGAACAGCCCGACAACTAGTGGAAAAGAAAAATAGCTGATTTCATTTAGGTGGGAAAGGTTGTCAGACTTGACGTTCACTCGCCAAAGTGTAAACAGCAATTTTGTTGGCAAGTCCAAGTACAGAATACAAATCGGAAACGTAAATAAGTTCTATATATTTTGCTCACATTTCGTGATGCAACCAAGTCATACTTATCTTTATGTATAAATATTTATCCTGCCTTGTGATCCTCCAATCTCTTCTGTTTATATCTGTATTAAATCATTAAGCGTAATATCTTTATTTCAACAGTGATGCAATATAACGAGAGTGAGACGACGGAGCAGATTCCGATCCCAGAACTACCGTCAGGTAACTAACCGTTGGCTTAGCATAAACATAGGTTATTTGTTTGTTAATATGTAAATTAATGCTTAAACGATGTTATCATAGTGGTTTGAAGAAATTTACCATTTCGACTGTAACAGAAATATTTAGTGCTCTTACCGCCAATACGTCGGATATACAGATACCTGATATATTCTTGTTCGGCCACTTCAAATATAATAATTTTACTTCCTTGATACCACACAACGTAGGTCAGCCAATCAAAATGACGCACATCTCTTCCTAGATGTCAAGATTGTACCAATCAAAATAATTTATTACTAGTATATCAAACTTATATCGATGTTCATGAGAAAAATTATTTACAAAATATTTAACATTAGGCCAATAAAATGGTACAAGGAAGTGCTATGGTGTTTTAAACATTATAGTAGGTAGTTTGAAAGTCAATATCGTCACAAGTTCCTGGATGTTAAATTAAGCCAAGAATTTGAATGTCGTGTGTGTTATCGAGAATTCATACCTAAACATTAACTATTTTTTGGCAAGACGTCAATTGTAACATATTGGTTCAAAGGGATTCGGCACGGATTCTAGTATAACGCTCCAGTTTTATAGCGATAAGGGAATTCCATCCTTTGTCACTATAATATATATAGACCGTGGGTTGGGATTTCGTGTCAGTCCATGTGCCCAGGTTGACTTCCTGTCACAATGCATATCTAATCTTTTAACACTAGAATGACGTTTTACAGCAAAATCCGCTTTCAGTCTGTCAGGAGGTCGTGACTAGCCCATACAAGGAAGTGCTAGTGCGGTTTATACATGTACAATAATTGAATCTTTGATCGTGTTTTAAAGATGAACCATGATTGGTCTGTCCTTTGGTATAATGTAACATGTATGACACACTCATCCTCATATCTAGTAGGAATTGTCCAAACTATCTTTTTATCTACGCTATACAAAAGTATGCTTAACAAGAGAATTGCATGATGGAACAATATACATTATTATTACATATGGATATGAAACCATCATTGTCGAAACAAATGGACGTCGAAAACACAATGTCATGTTGTAATTCTGTGAATTAGTTCAATTTAAAACGTCTCAATAGAAAAATAAGAATTGAAAAAAATGATGGTGATGGTGGTGTACAAAAGGGGTGAGGTTATGAGCTGTCAAAACTTCTTAAACCGAACTAAAATTCAGGAAAAAAACTATTTCATGTCATAGAGGGCTGACGTGCTTACGTCTTTTTTCTTGGCCTCATAATTGCTGACTTTTTCTGTACATTTATCTCCACAAACCCAGAGGATAATAGTTACCTTATCTTCAGTAGTCTATGTTTTTCTATACAAATAACTAACACCCCACGATTATCAAAATGTTTGCCTTGTGTATTTTTGAAGCATCCATTAGAAGCACGATGAGGTGGAGAGGAAATCAGATGTCGTTCGCATGTCCAAAAGGATCACTGCTCTACTCTCCACAAGTGATGGCGGGCGTGGGAAAGAGGTTAACTTGTGCGGGTATCACTCCAAGACTTCTAATGCAAATGAATAATTGTTACTGGGAGCAAGATTGTAACTTAAACTGGAAGGGACCAGCCATGGTGACACTATCGAACTCCCCTTCCTGTCAGGGCAAGATGGCTGCCGTCATATCCACCAAAGGATACAAATGCATCAGACGAGGTAATAAACAGCACTGAAAAACAGACATCTATCATAACAAAAAAAAATTCATGTAGACATAAAATTAAAAGTACATGTATACAATTTGGTAGTTTTATTTTGTTATCTAGTTAGATTTTACGTAAATTCCTAAAAATTAAAGAAAAAAGGGGGAAAACATGTTGGTTTTGTGATGGGATAAAGAAGTTTCAATATTTAATATATATATATTCAATATTTCTTTTTTTTTTCTTATCTCACTTTAGATAATGTTATCAACATGTGTAGCAGATATGATTCAGAGATAGTTAAAAAGTCTTACGGCGTCATTCGAAGTCACAACATATATCCATGGGACTATGGAGCGGACACAGTGGATTGCAGAAAGGTCATCAAGGTAAGCGACTTCTCATAAGGGACAGGTGATTGCTGGAAATCCATTAAGGGATGTGACGTCACTGTATGGCTACATTAGCTTTGATGATTTTCTGAGGACAATGAAACATAGAAAGTGAGAGCATTCACATTACACCGTGTGAGGGTGTCGAATAATATTTCAGAGCTTTAAAATCATATTTCACTTCCAATTAATAAAATTACGAGAGAAATTTACCAACCTTTCAATATCTAATTTGTCCAATATGTAAAATTGGTTCATCAAGCTGAACATTAAACCTTACCAGTGGTGTGTTCGCGTTTACTCGTAACAGGTGACCTAAAATTGTGTGAAAAATGAGAAAGAATTGAAATAAGTGATAATGGTATTAAATCTTTAAAAGAAAATGTTTTTAATTTATTTTATTTTCGGAAAGGAATTTTCAAGTATGACAGCAGTTTCCATATGTGCTACACGGACTATAAACTTGCGACTTGTATCGTATTTGCAGATAGGACAGGGGAGACAACTCTTGCTGAAACTCGAAGCTGTCCAGATTGATGAACGTCGTGATTCATTTAAGATCATACATATCCTCGACAAAAAGAAGAGATTGATTGTTGATGGAAACATGAAACACTTTGACACTGTCTTATCTGGCGGAAGAGCAGAGATCTCTCTCACAGTCTCAATTAGGTCAAAAACGGGCAAAGGATTTCTCTTACAATTTGAGAGTAAGTTGTATTGAAAATCTTTCTTGTGAATTAAAGTATTTTGTGTAGTTTGTACGTCTGTAATATACACAAACACCAATACACAAAAAGGAGGAGCACGATACGGCTAAGAGCCTAACTTTTTATCATTTGTAATTATCAGTGTATATGAATTCTAATATAAAAAAACCTACCATAATCAGATACAGAGGAAATATCAGTGTTAATTCATTAAAGTTCAACTGACGAAGTGCATTGGTCTTTTACCGAAGCAACATGATACGCGTTATTTCCGTTATTTAAGATATTATTTTCATTTTCAGAAATCGGAGAAAGGCCTAGAACTACTCGCGTTTATCGCAGAACTGCGTTCAAGAAAAGTCGTAAGGGACGGAAAAGGCGTCGACGTCACAGACACAAAAAGCGGCACACAAACCGAAAGAAAAAGCCCAAAATGGGACGGAGACGTAAAACAAGTGTATCAGGATGAGTTAGATAATATGTAATATTCATTCATAAAACGTGCAATAAAAGCCACAAGTCTCTCTTATTTCGGGAATCAGTGGCCTCCAAGTGAATTGTTCTAATCATAATAAAACAGGACTTTTTCACCACTATGTACAATGTACGCCCATATACTTATCTTTATGGGTCTTATATAAAAGATCCTGGATGTACCGAACGCCCGTCTTTGTCAGCCCTATGTACGGGACACCTGAACGCCCACAATAGTATATCTTTATAAGTACATATATGTAATGTAGTTTTGGGCGTTTTTCTTGTTGATCGCGTCAACTGGTATCTGAAGTTCCTGTCTATAGTAATTAATCATGTACTTATCTTCCATAGTTTAGACCCATAACGTCAGCGAAGAGCCATCAAAGAACGAAACCGCTGTATGATGCATTTAGTCTGATATTTGGCTCTATTTTTTATGGTTTTTTTGTACTGAAGTGGGCCTCGTGCTGTTTGTACAACCTTGGAACTGAAAAGCATTACTGCGACAGGGAGACGCTACCAATCATTTTACAGTGTTATGCCTCCTCCCTGTTATTCCTCCTTAGAACGATGTAAGGCTGGATTCACACAAATACGTTCTATTCCCTGTTTATATGTAACTACTCCAAATGATTTATGCATTAACATGCTAATTATCAACCTGTTTCTTTGTTGTCTTGTGTCTCACACTTTATCTACCAATATTTATCAATTAGACAGAATTACTGATTTGAAGTGAGGCAGATATGTGAAAGACTAGGGAATTATTTAAACGACGGAATGCGCTTTCCTGTGAGTTAAGTTCATATCATTATATCGTACGATTTCGTAGAGAAAGTGATAGAAGTTTCGTCATAAATTGTTTTCTCGATTTGTCTTTACTTCAAATTGTAAACTCAGGGTATCAGCTACCATTTTAGACTTTGTTTTACATGCTATGTGCTAATGAAGTTGTGAAATCTCTTTTCTGATGTACCAATGTACCAATTTAATGAGTAATAAAATGTACGATATATCTTCGTTTTTAAAATGTATTTATTTTTATTGTATACGACTCAAACCGTAGAAATTCTCTCCCCCTCGTAATTAAATCCTTGACAACATTTTGTTGATATGCAATATCTGGCATCTTTTGTTGTTGTTGTGATGTAATATTATGACTGATTGCAGTTATAAAAACTGTTGTTTTAATGAAGCTAGTTCTAATTTTGTATAAAAAGGTTCTATTCACTTGTATCCTTTGTACAATCATTGTCAAAGAAACCATACCAAGGAGTTTGATAGCCTGCAATGAGTTATAGAACACAAACGGCATGGGCAAAACATATCATCTGTGAAAGAAATTGGTTTTCCAATATACTCAATTCCTTCTGAAGGAACGCCTTTAATTACTTTCATTCTCTAGTACAAAAATTCAATTTTTTGTGGCGTTACTTGAACGAGAATTCTACAGCATGTTTAAGGCCAAACCTTTGAATATCGAATCAACTGCGACATAATAACACCATGTTTCGGGAGCATATATGTTACTAACTAAAAGTGGAAAATTCACAATATGGAAATTTATAATGTCACACTTGCCATATAGCTGAGTAGAAATATGTCCATTGGATGTTATGTAGGTGAAGATCGAGGTTAATGACTGAGCAAGTTGCCTACCATATCACAACATGATGGCGTCAACATCATGATGCTGGTAACTATCGAGTAGCAAGGTCAAGGCAACTGCCTTCAGAGAATAGAACAGAAACTGATGACGAGGTTAGATTCAAAGAATGTTTAGTTAGTCATTATATCAGCAATAAACGTATTTAATAAAACAACATCTGGAATGTGTCGTCTTCGCTGAGGAACACCTAGTCGGTCCCAGTAGCCTTTGATGAGATGAGAGGCTGGTGAATTGCGAGACCGTTTGTGTGAACTCGAACAGGATAACAAAGAATGTGCAATTGCTCTCTTCAGCAAAATGATGATGTTTTCTAGACATAAATCCCTTCAACCTTCTCACCGGGAATTTTGTACTCATTCTACCATCAGCTATTCAGTTTAAAACTAGAACGGCCTACAGAAAACCCGTTCATCCGTGAGCTCTCTTAAAAAATCTAAACCCAAAACTGAAAATGCAAATCGGTCAGAGTTTGTTTTGATAATTTTATTGGAAACATCACTAAAAATTTATTCCACTTTATTTTTCTTATTCATGGGGCACCAACCCACTCTATATTACAAAAATCATGATGTTATTGCGACGGACAATGTCTCCATGAGACTTTTAAAATTCAGAAGCAATGCACACATTTGTGACGTCCATAGGCGGATAAAGAAGGAGAAAGGAGTGCAGAGGGTCCGAGCCCCTCCCCACTTTTCCCCACCAACGCCATACGAAAATGAACGTAGTGACAAAACCCCATGTATTGACTGGAATACGTTAATTGGGTATACACCCATGGGACATTCTCCTTTTGTTCTTCATTGTACAATAAATTAATAATCAGGCTGAAAATTTGGTAGAAATGGGGATCGCTCTGTGTTCCGTACTAGTATAGGGTATACGCCAAGGTACCATAACTGCTGAAGTTGGGTCACAAAGAATGCGTGTAGTTTTCAATTCCATTCTGTACTTAATGATAACGATGAACAATTATTCAACCCCAGATTATCCTCGTCCTTTATTTGAAACCAAACAAAACATGAATGAAAACTAATAATAACACATAGCTGTAAAACCTAGACCACTTTCATCTATAATAAATTTGTGCAAGAATGAATGAAAACCATAGTATAAATTAAACACCATTTTGCACCAGGCTTAAAAAAAATTGAGGGAGGACCCCGGTTCCTACTTATCAGTAGAGAATATCGAATTTCGAATACACACACACCCACACACACACACACACACACCTTCCTCTGCGCGCTTCGCTTCCGCCAGGGGGATTTGAATACACATACCATTCATAAAAGTTTTTACCGCCTATGATGTCTATTTATCTAATTACATGATGAGTTACGGCTGGTCTACAGGATACTAGTCAGACAGATTTACAGAATGAGAGGCATAGCAATGATGTCACAAATAATATTTGTCTTTTTTGGTTGTTCCTAATCTCTAAGCGCCGCATACAGTGATGATTTCAGTAGCCATATCGTTGGTATTTATAACGTCATACTACGTCATACTACCGTTTATAGATGACGTTGTCATTGTGACGTCACTATAATATATCTAATGGGATATAAGAAATCTTTTTTCGATGTTAGATGACAGTTTGGGTCGTTAAGATTTAACTATCTCGGCACAATCTAAGAGACGTACTTAATAAGAAACATGATGACTTCCTTTCCCACAATCAACACACTCCCATCTCACTGACTTTGACAAAAAAACTAATTACGGTATCACTTCACCCACATCCAATAAGTGAACACTGAATCATTAGACAACTGGCATCATATTTACTCAGGGACGTTTGCTGTGTCACGCCCGTGGAATGAAATCAGATGTCAAAAGTGAAGTATTTCAATATTTCGTAACATACACTTGTTCGGATCCAATAACTTTCACTAGTAGTTGATGATATATGTGTTCTTAGTAGAAAGCCAACCACTTGTTAATCATCATCACTATTGCATTTAATTTATCTCATCTGTCGTCATATTACTAAAACTTTGAAGAGCATAGAACGGTAATGATGATTAATGGTATGCTTGTGATATACACAGAGGTGCTATTTATATGCATGTGTTTGTAAAATGCTGGGTCGTATACTCTGCTGTTTTTTTTTCTGTCCTTCGTTTCGAAAATGCGAGCGTAGTCACGTGGAGTAGTGTTTATCTATCTATCTTTTGAAACCTTGTGTTAAGAGTTTGACCGCCAGTTGACGACTTCTTGCACGAAAATCGTGGTACCTGGACTTGGCCTTTGAATATCGAATCAACTGCGACAATTTGACACTAAAGGTTGTGGATGCAGGAATGTTGCTATCCAGAAATGGAAAATTCACTATAGAGAAATTGGAATCATCACGCTTATGAGACAACTTGATGGAAAGCTGTCCATATTGGTTTCCTTATAGGAAAAGGTCGATATAAGCAGCTGACGTATGCTAGTCTCTCGTGTGTTTGATTTCCAATTCTGGCGGGTATGTGCGATTGGAGTGGTCAATAAATTTCTTGTTATTTAAACACAAGTCGTTATCAATATATCTGCAAGTGAAATAAAACGATTTTGCAGGGCCAGTTTTGATATGCTCTTCAGTAAATTAAAACAAAACAAAAACAAGTCAGCCTCCCGGACATCTTATACCTTACCATTAAACTCCACGAAAATGTTGTCAACCAAAATCTCTGGTCATTTTTATGATTTCGTCATTCGTATATTTTTTCCTCGATTTGTGATTCTTCATTTTTAAGTTTTAATATTTATGTTAACTCAAAACCCATTCCATTATCTCAAACGTGTAAATAAGGCACTTCTTGGCTTAAAAAAGGAACAAAAACAAAAGCTAAAAATTGCTTTGCCATGTTAACAAGGCTTGTCAATGAGACTGTAAATCAAGGTGAATGAGGTGATTGTCAACTTGACAATATGATTTTGAATATAAGATTAGAAATATGTCAAACTTATTTTTGCGTAGACCAGGTACAACAATAATGGACTGGCAATAAGCCCATCATAATTAACTTTTTCTATAAACAATAGTAATTCACTCTATATAGCCTAATTACACCAGTGTTCGATTAAATTTCAGTTTGTGCCGTCTTTCTTTCACTTGATGGGCTTATTACCTAGTCAATACCATTATACTTTGCCACCAGTATCTTATATTTTAATTAAGCTTTATATGTCTACATCTGTATTGATATCGGAAGAAATGTAAAGACCTCACAAGGGAAATACTCGGCTGATAGCAAAAAACCCTGAAATTGAGGCTGAAAATGCGGAAAAAATCCAGATTGGAAAAGGATTGTGGATAAGATTGCAACCAGTGATGAAAGTTTTTAATATTTTCTTGCCATAATTGTTGTTTCTGTAAACATTTCAAAATCTAATAACTAATTTCTATTCCAAAGTATTGTTTTGGAAAGGTGAAGAAAGTTTTGAAAATGAAAAATGGTAGGAGAAATAGCAAAAGAAACGGGATAAACAAAGGAAACTGTCCATGAAAGAAGAATTGATTCTAATTGTGTTAAAACATATATTTGATCTTGACAACTTCACATTGTCAGGTTTGTTTGGAATATCAATTAACCAGGCATCCCACTTGTTTTCCAGTTGGACAACTGTTCTCATCCTAATCATCCAAACAGTTGTACGGTGTGTTTGAACGATGTAGTGAGTGTCTATATCAGAAAATGTATAATATACATTCACTGATCACAAAAACATGAAGTCGGCACAACACAAAATACTAACGATATAAAGCAGAAAATAGAGCAGAAAAAATAACAGTCTGTAGCAGCAACGGAACTTGGCACATGATATTTGAAATGATGCGTGATACGAGATAAAACGAAATTCTAGAACGGGTAAATCACTTTTCGAAATGCAAAATAAAACGAAACACCTGCGGTAAAATTTCATTTACAAGTAAATCATACTTTGGAAAACTAATTATACTGTAATAACTGATGTTATCAGACACTTTTAGTAGTATAGCTCTGTTGACTTCCAATATATGTAGTTAAAGATGTTAGTTAGCAACAAAGAAACAACAGTTAATAATCAGTGGCGTAGCCAGGATCTAAAATTGGGGAGGGGGGGGGGGGGGGGGGGGGGGGTTGTGTGCAAAACCTGGCAACGCCGGCGAAGCCGTGTGTCGCGAGCGCCGAAGGCGTGAAGCTTTGGCGAGGTTAGTTTCGACAGAATGCAAGTAGAACCGATAAAATCACGGGAATATAGATATGAAAAATACAGATGCAGAAAACTGAAAAATGGGACCCGCAACCAGCCACCCCCCCATAAAAAAACTCAACGGATTTACACGTTTCAAAAAGTCACTTCTGGGACAATTGGGGGTTGGGGGGGGGGGTGGAAAGTGATGGGGGTGGGGAGGGGGTTGGAAAGTGATGGCCATCTTCATGTTCACTTTTGAAGAAAAGTACGGAAACTTTTGAATAATTTGATGAATAATGTTTTAGGTTGAGTAAGTGAAATCTTTCTCGACCCATGTGGCACTAGTTAACATTCCTCTATTCCGTTCATTCGACTTTTCACTGTTCATAATTCTTTCATTTAGTTACTTTCTCTCGAGTCATTAATTTCCTTCTGTTCCGTTTGAGACGAGAAAGATCACAGACTCCGTCCTTTATTTAACTAAAACATTTATGTGTATTTTACTGACTGATATATGACTACATATACCATTATGTTGAAGGGACATCTTTGATATGTTGGGAAAGGAAGGGGCGTTGCTGGTAAGGAGGAAATGATAAAAGGGGAGAGGAGTGGTTGAGAGAGAGGTATAGAAATCAAAATCTATTTATATCACAAATATACTGCTAAGTGTGGAGACAAAGTCTTTCGTTTCCTTCAACAGATAATTCAGGACTTCAACGTAAAATAAGTTGTAGGTCTAGTGTGATAATTCATGATACCATGTTATGCTCTTATTTATGTACCTGTTACTGTTAAAGAAGAAATGGTAAGTATTTTCAGTATGATGTCCACACTGACAGAGTTTAAAATAAATAAAATTCTCATGAAATAAGTTATTATTTAGAATGCTTGATCGATATCTTAATTTGGCGAGTGAAAGATTAGTTTTCCGGTTACCAATCATATAATTAGAGGGAATATTTACATAATTTAACTTACGAAAAAAGATTTTTAAATGTTGAGAATGACGTGTTCCATATAAAGATCTAAATTATTCCAAAGTCAAGTTTTTTTCTTTGTTTAATTGTAGTCACTTGTACATCAGAATATTCATCTAAGTTTAATTATCAATTCTTAGGATTATGATAGAACATATTGCTTCAATATCAATTTAAAATAAATGAATGCTTGTTTAATGCTGTCGATTTGTATTGAAAAATTATGAATTTAACATTAATTATTTATTTGGTAGTGTGATGTCAATTGCAAACGTTTGCCTTTAAAAAGTGGGTACAAATTATTAGGATACGCCAGTACTTATTAAGTATTTTCTAATATTCAAAGCGATGGAGACATCCTTTGATGTGATAGCAGTACCGATGCGTTAAAATAATATTACAAAGTTCATGCAACACTTGTAAAACTGTTTCCGGTACGTGTATGTAACGCTTTATATGTTTTCTAGAAAGTTAACACGTTTAACGCATTCAAAATTAATCACATTTTTTTTATTATCATTGGACAGTCTTCTACAGCATAACATTCAAACAGCTTAAAAACAAATCTAGAGAAACATACAATCAACCTTTAAAATGCACAACTCTACAGTTTGAAATAATAGCTACTCCCTGTGGAACTCTTTTGTGTCATTCCAACATGGCGGTATCGGTGTAAACAAAAACTTAACGACGGTTGGAGAATTGTGTTTGTCTGTCTATGTAGCAAATTATGTGTCTGATTGTGGGTTTTCCTTGTTTGTGACCACTGCCATACTTGAAATCTAGAATATGGCAGCTCCATCGCTCTCCCGATTGTTTATAGATAGGGACGTGGAGACGCACTTAGTGACGGCTTGTGAACGGGGAGAAATCAGTACTGTACAAAAGATGATGAGACTGAAAGTGAACCCGAACATAAAGGATGGGACCGGGATGTATGCAATAACAAAGGCAGCAGAGGGTAAGATGATTTTTTATTTAATTTTTTTACGAGGAGAAACTAAATGATGTTCGGGAGTCTGGTTCTCGCCTTGGTCTATTTGTCGATCTGTTAATAGCTATGGGCTTTTCGAGCTATTCAGCTTTTCAGTTCCGTCTACCAACTATAAACATGCGTTTTAAAAACACGCAGGAGAATATAGTACCATATCTATGGAGATGTTTTTTTTTTGTCCATCCGTTGACTAAATATTGAAATAATTTAACAAAACACGAAGATAACATTTGATAACTTTTTAAAATACCTACACGTACATGCAAGATTACATTGTGTATGGATATATAACGACTTTCATTTGATGTGCTTGCATATAACACCCATATTCACGACTTTACTAGGTGGTCATGCAGAGATCGTCAGATTGCTGATAGAGGCTGGTGCCAATGTCAACGTAGTGGTGGGATCCTTAGTTACACCGCTCCATCTGGCTGCCAGGGGTGAGTACTGACTTGTCGGTGGGGTATCGGTCTAGCTTGTCACACCTTAGAACATTTTCCACCAGTTTGTTAGAAATACCGGTACAAACCTTTTAGTACATATTTGTTCGCCAATATTCCGGACAAAATCTACATACAGACTACTTAATTTCGGTTATCATCGGTGGGTTACATGTACCCGTGACAAGTTATCTGAGTATTTACCTGTTAATGGTTACCTGTTATATGTTACCTATATTTGGTGTATTGTGGATGGTTTACATGTAGGAGGTTACCTATGATGAATTGCCCGTAACTAGATACATGTGCCTATGGTTGGTTACCTGTTTTTTGCCTATGAGTGGTTAACTGAGTTGTTTCCTGTGAGTAGTTACCTGTGAGGGGTTACCTCTAAGTGGTTACCTACGATTGGTTATTTGTAAGTTTTTACCTGTGAGTGGTTATGTGTAAGTTTTTACCTGAGAGTTGTTATGTGTAAGTGGTTACCTGTGAGTGGTTATGTGTAAGTGGTTACCTGTGAGTAGTAATGTGTAAGTGGTTACCTGTGAGTGGTTATGTGTGAGTGGTTACCTGTGAGTGGTTATGTGTAAGTAGTTACCTGAGTTGATACTTGTGAGTAGTTACCTATAAGGGGTTACCTGTAAGTGACTGCTAGTAAAGATGTATCATTATCAACCTCTATTACAGGTAACCACGCGGATGCTGTTAAACATCTGGTGCTGGCTAAAGCCAATTTAGAGGCAAAGACTGTTGCAGGTGTGAGCCCGATCGACCTGGCACGTTATTCGTCAGAGGCTTGGGATGTCATTCGAGACGCCAAGAAAGGTGAAATGCCAGAAGTGGAAGAAATCAGTGAGGTTCCGGAAGTACCAGAATGGGCACTTCCAGATGGTGCTACTAAAAAAAAGAAATCAGGGAAGGGGAAAAAAGGAAAGAAAGGGAAGAAAGGAGGAAAGAAAGGAGGAAAGAAAGGCGGAAAGAAAAAGAAGAAATGAATATTTTTATAAAATTTATAAAATGACATAGCCAAGAAACATCATACAATGTTCACATCTGGAGCATGAAGGTCATCAAGGAACTACAAAACATGGAGTTTCATTACAGGAAACTTTCTACAAACAAGAAAGTAAAATTTCTGTGAAAGAGAGAGGAAAATTTATGTAAAAAAATCCCAAAAAGAGTAGCTCTGTAAAATACCAGAAAATTTGTTCAAAGAATTATTTCAAGATGATATATTGATATAGAAAGATATTGTTTACCACAGGAAGCTACATGTTCACTGTACCTATTCTGTGCCCTGTAGTTATATACTCATATCAATATAATTATGTTGGTTCATTTTTTCATAGTTTTATCATATACATATATGGTTCTCATTGCAATACAAGTGTACGTGATATAGAATAAAATTGTTACATATCATAGCTTTTGTCTGTATTGTTTGTTTGGCTTTTTTGTTTTTGTTTTTGTTTTCATTTTATTTTCATCTTTTAGTATTTTTGATATAGAAATAAGATTTTTTTGTGTTTCCCCAAATACAGATTCCGGTGTCTATAGCATGCAGCGTTTCCACAAACTACATAATTTTGTGTTTATGTCGTCAATATGACCTGTGCATGAAGATTGTCAATGGGATGGTTTCTATATCCTCCCCTCCATATAAGGAAGATTCACTTATGTTTTAAAAGGTAATATCTCTTCATAATAAAATCAAAAGAATTCTCTACGCTGTTTATAACTTTACAATACTTCACTGACGTTGATAGTAACTTACTCGTAACATCAATATGACTACGAAGAATTGCACCGATAGCCCATATTGGCAAGATGGTAAGAGGCGACAAAAACTTTATATCATTTATTTTTCTACATGTCTTTCTTCTTTCTAATATCTCCCTGACTCGCTTTTGGTCTCTTTGAGAAAGATTTTGGGTCATTCTACCTGGTCGAGATATATAGGACTTTTTAAATTGGTCGATTGATTGATTGATTGACAGGTCTTCCGTCTCCGTGACTCCTCCCGTGTCTGGGGTATCGCACTGTAAAAGCGAGGCTTACACGAACATATCGTACCCTCCCTAAAACACGTGCACTCAACATTCACACTCAACTCGCGTACACCTGGGAGTGTTCATAAATGACACTGGCTGTTAACATGACGTTATACAAAATATAAACATAAACTTTTACGATAAATACAATGTAGCTAAAAGAAATGTTTAACAATTTTAGAAACTTTAAAGAGAAACGTGCCTATATCTGTAATTTTCGCTTATTTGGGTCTTGTGCCATGACAGCAGCTACGAACTTGTGTACACAAATGATGGTGTACTCAAGGTAGATAGTGCTATCACACTGGATCAAGGCAGATAGTGCTATCACACTGGATCAAGGCAGATAGTGCCACCATACTGGGCCAAGGCAGATAGTGCCATCACACTGGGCCAAGGCAGATAGTGCCATCACACTGAATCAAGGTAGATAGTGTCATCACACTGGATCATTGCAGATAGTGCCATCACACTGAATCAAGAGAGATAGTGACATCACACTGGATCAAGGCAGATAGTGCCATCATACTGGATTAAGGTAGATAGTGCCATCATACTGGATCAAGGTAGATAGTGACATCACACTGGATCAAGGCAGATAGTGCTATCACACTGGATCAAGGCAGATAGTGACATCACACTGGAATGCTATAACCTGTGTTTTCTTCATTGAATTACGTCACAAAAATCATCAATAATTTTGTAGGAGATATCACAATCACAATGACAATCACCAATCGGCTTGATAGATAAATTACTCAGCAGAGAGCAGACTACAGCATCTTAAACTTAAATATTATATTGATATAAATTCATCTATACAATGATAACTGTACTGATTTTTAAGTTAGTTCTAACCTTAAATCATTCAAAATTTCCAGGTTCTGACAATAATCACCCCAAAAGAAACAGCAGATATGATCACTGTCTTAAACATAGATATTTCAGACCATAATATAACTCCAAACACCATGCATCGTGTGGAATTCTTAACAGTTAGTTTGAAAATAAGCGATTCATAAAAAGGCGAATAAGAAAGCTTCAGGGATCTATAGGCCTGTTAGTCTCCAACACATAATTTGTAAAAATAAATAAATAAATAAATACACAAGAATAACGGATCACGCGGAGAAAAAAACACCAACATTGGTTATGTATCTAAAACATGACAAACAGCAAGACCGTACTACAATTTCTGTAAGTCATCGATAAATGAATGGATTTAATTCACCTTACGTTTTGGCTCACTCCAATACTGGATACAGGGACTTCATCGGATAAGTATCTAAACAAGAAACAAAGACGTTAGTTGTATTTAACGAATCCGAAGCACAAAATGTACGTAACGGGCGTTACTACACTGATAAAGAGTATTTTAAGAGAGAGAGAAAAAAACAAACACACGTAATATATGATAAGAGTACAGATGTGATAAAGAAAACACAGCTGATCACAGTACTACAGAAATGTAGATATAAATGTAGCTGTAACCATTAACCGATCTAGACACGTAGATATAATCTTTTTGGCCTCTAGATCAACATTTTCTGTCATTTAATGTCAATAATCACATTTTTCAGTATTTACATTTTACTAATTAATAAATGTGAATATTTGTATTTTAAAAAAAATCAGTTAAGAGACAGAAATTATCTCTATTGCTTTGTAGTGTGTGTGTCATTGAATTAAAACAAAGCAATGTCATATGGTTTTAGTATCGCTGGCCTTGATTCTGAATAAAGTTAAACGTCGATAGGTTTTAGAATCGCCGGCCCTGATTCAGGATGTCCTAATTCTTTTGGAAATAGTAAAAATAGAAAGCATTAAGTTCGTAGTGAAAAACTTGTATTTCCCGCCACTTTTTTCTATATTGGTGGTACCAGAGACGTATATATTATGTGACCTAATTGAGTTAGGAACGACAACTGTGTTAGCGTGATTTGACATTTGTGTGGAGATGTGTTCAGTGGAGGGGCGACGGACAGCTGCCGTCCTCGGGGCTGTGGTGGCCGATGCTGCTGGTAATATACAACTGTGATGTAGTGCTACAATGTAGCGCTTTCATGTGTTTGGTAGATGTAGAATTGGCTGTTTAAAGTAATTAGATATAGATATTACGTACAGAGACGTATAATAACAAACGGTAAACTACCAATATCTCTTTATAACGCTTTAGCGAAGAAGTTTAGGTTAACTAGCCTTGCTGTTTACACGAAATATTTTTTCTTCAAAAATACATAACTGATATTTTCAAAATAAGCAACGTTAGAATTTTCAAATTGATTGTGTTAACTTTTGTGAAAATAATCTCTGTTGACTTTTGATATCTGTAAAACAAAATGCATACTGAAGCTCCTTACAGCTGAAATACCACCCCATATTGTAAACCACTTTCTGTCCGAAATATGGAGAAAATCATCTTTAAATAAATGACATTAAAAAGCTGAGTAATTTTCCAAAGAACTTGTGTAACATTTGTGATTTGTCACTTTAATCTATTTGTATTTTTTTAAAAATATATATAAAAATGAGATTCACTTCTCACTGGCGGACAAATAGCTTTATTCAGGTTGGTAATTGCTAGGTCCACATTGATTATACATCAAAGAGGTACAGGTATGTGTAGATAGGATAAGATAACAACTGTAAGGAGAGGAGAGTTTATTATACATTCCTGCATTAGGTAACACTGAACAGTAGGTCATAGGTGTAAAATGACCCAGAAATTGACCTTATACCTTGTAGAAGGTAAGATTACATACATGAACGGATTGACTTGTTATTAGGTCACCTAACACAAAGTCTCATCAGAGGGTTTAATCCTGTTTGTCCCAAAACTGAAAAAATCTATGTCCTGTTTGTCCCAAAAACATGTACACAAATAGGGCAGTGTGTTGTTATAACATTTAAGGTACCTGTGTGTGTTGTTTTAACAGAGTGACCTGTTGCGATCACCTCCAGCGTTGTGTGTCCTGCATCGGTTAACAGTTATGCATTTTTGACTTCTTCACCCTAGAAACCCTAGAACTGATTTTAATGAAATTTTGCAGAATCCTTCCCTGGCTTAAGATTAACCATAATACTGAATTATATGGTAACCATCCAACAAAGGCATGAAGGGCAGGATCAAAAGGGTCAAATTGACTAAACTTTCAACAATCTTCTTCTCAATGCTTAGATATGGTAGAATCAAATTCTCTTAGTGGATGGAAGTATCTTAAAGTGCTTTACCAAAATTGTGAGTTTCATGGCCCCAGGGTCTCACATTTCCCTGTGGGGAGTGGTTACAATTTTTTACTTTAGCTTATATAGGAAAAATAGATTTTTGATCATAATTTGTTTAATTTCCAATGGAGATATTTCAAACTTGATTAGAATTATGAGCGAAGGGTGATGGATTGATGGTATGCCCATATTGATCCCATTCAAAAATCTTTTTGTCCCAGCATCCAGATATGATAAAATCAAATGCTGTTCATGCTGTCACGTAGATCTGATAAGTCATCATAACATGAATGAAACTGTTTTGAAATATTCATTTATGCCCATTTGATCTTCAGATTATCAAGTTTTATAGTTACAATGTAGGGTTTTGTCACAATCTAAATCTTTCATCAACAGCTCAGCCACTTCACTGGATATATGACAAAAATAAACTGGATAATCTGATTGGTGAAACAGAAGACATTACATTCTGGGAGCCTTCTGCCAATCCTTTTTACTGCATACCAACAGGCCGACAGAGTGGATATGGAGACCAAGCCTATGTAATTCTGAAATCATTAGTGGAGAATAAAGGTACAGGTCTCGGCATCAAGCGATCGGCTTTCACAGTATCAATCATTCATTCAATCAATCACTACCAACTACATAGAAAATCAGGGAAAAAAACGCATAATATCAGGAATTACAATTTTAGTTTTAGGGGTGTTGATGTCGGGAACAGTCGCCATGAATATATTGTGTTACAAACTACAAGGGAATTTGACATAGATACTCGCAGGAACAATTATGAACACAAATACAATCATTTGGGGTATTATTCATTGATTTCTGGAGTTGACAATATTTTTTCTTAGTATCTAATGATTTAAGATATGTAATGTAGAGGGACAGAAATATTTTTGCTATGAAACTTCACATTAAACATAATTTTGGATGTATTGATGGCTCACATGTGCTGTTAAATACTCCTAATGTTTTTCTCTGGATTATCCTATATAGAATTTCCTGGGGATTCATCCAGGAATTTCCTAGGATTTCCTGTTCTCAACATCCGGAAGAAACATTTTATTTGGTTGAATATATGTGACAAGTGTTTTAAAGCCTAAGTTTACAACATGTTGTGTCTTTTGTAGGATTGGACATTCAGTCACTTAAGAATGCTACGTATACATTCTTTGGACCAGAGTCTGACTATGAACATGTAGTCAATGCTGCCTATAAAGACAAGTCAGGTAGGTAAATCATAAATATATGATACTACAATATGTGTCTGCCATGCAAATTTTATACATACAAGTATAGATAAAACATAATTTGCTACCTGTTTAGTCAGATTTTTTCTGTAAACTGTTGAGTCACACATATTCTGTAAACTGTTGAGTCAGATATATTCAGTAAACTGTTGAGTTTGATGTATCTCGTTAACTATTGAGTCAGATGTATATCATAGATCTTGAGGTTTATAAATCTTTTACAATAGATGCTGTGAAAAAGACATTTCCTATCAAAGGGCCCTGGAGACACTTCAGCATAAAAGAGTTCCTAGCTAATCATAAGGCAGGCAAAGAAGAAACAGGTAAATTACTTTCTAAACATGCTTTTATTGACAGTAAATATCCTAGGTTTATAAACCAGTTCTATATAAGTGGTTAATACATGTACCTGTAAAGAACGTTTCCTGCTTGATAAATGCTTATTCAGCTTCTCTTCATACCTACATGGTTTCTATATACCTTTGTTAGAAGTTAATCAGTAAATTTGACCCGGTTTATGTGTTTTTCTAATTGTTTTGGCAGGGTCACCTACAGATGAACAGATAGACTGTGTTCTTCGTATTGTCCCAGTGGTAGCTATGTATGCTGGTCATCCCAAGATGTTAAACATAGCTGAAGAGGTTGTCCGTATCACTCAGGAGTCTGACTTTACCGTAGTAGTGGCACTGTGTGCAGCAAGGTAATGTTACTATAGTAGGGGATGTTACTGTGGAAACATAACGAAGGCTTTTGATTGGTCAAAATTGAGAAACATCATAATGTATTGTCTGATCCTGCTGAAAATTAATATATAAAGGTTTTGAAGAATGGTATTTACAATGGTACCGTTATTCAAAATATCCAATGTCAACAGTTGCCATGGTAACCAAATAAGACCTATGATTCCAGTGATCTTGTCCAGACTTCTCTTAAACTTTGGAACCAATTTTAGTGAAACTGTACAGAAATATTTTTGGCCATGTTTAGATGTTCATGTCGGTAATTTTTTGTGAAAATGTTGATTGATTTGGTAACTGGGTCACTTTACATATGTATGTTTGTAAAGGCCCATAACCGTTATGATACACAGTAAGGAGATGAGGCATGACAAATAATGATACATGTTAAGGGAAATTGATTTTTTTAATTCAAGGCCATACATAATACAGTGAGGTTAACTGGACTGAAACAAGTTGAGGTATAAATTTTTTGTATCTACATGTTGGGGTGAGAGTATTACTGTTGTAGTTGTGTAATAAAATCAAAAGAAAAAATCTAGATATGTTTTGGTTTCAGAAATAAAGTATTATCCTGTTTATTTGATGTGATACAGGATCCTTGAACATTTCATTCTGAATGGCCCAAGTGAGGGAGTACTAGAGGCTGTGATCAAACAGATGGATGACCCAAATAGGGCCAACCCCCAGGAACTTGACCGGGCAATGATAGGCAAGCTACGTGAGGTTTTACAAGGAAAGCAGACCAGCCACAGTGACATGGCAAAACAGCTACGGATAGACTGAGGTATTACTGGAAAAGTGACATGTAATTAACATTATTTATTGTCAACAGATTTTAGGTCCTGATTAGGTCCACCATAGACAGGGGTGGGGGTCCTCTTTAGGTCCACCATAGACAGGGGTGAGGGCCCTCTATAGATCCAGCATAGATAGGGGTGCATAGGGGTCCTCTTTAGGGCCCTCTTTGGGGGTCCTCTTCCACCATAGACAGGGGTGGGGGTCCTCTTTAGGTCCACCATAGACAGGGGTGGGGGTCCTCTTTAGGTCCACCATAGATAGGGGTGGGGGTCCTCTTTAGGTCCACCATAGATAGGGGTGTGGGTCCTCTTTAGGTCCACCATAGATAGGGGTGAGGGCCCTCTTTAGGTCCACCATAGATAGGGGTGTGGGCCCTCTTTAGGTCCACCATAGATAGGGTTGTGGGTCCTCTTTAGGTCCACCATAGATAGAGTTGTGGGTCCTCTTTAGGTCCACCATAGATAGGGATGAGGGCCCTCTTTAGGTCCACCATAGATAAGGTTGTGGGTCCTCTTTAGGTCCACCATAGATAGGGGTGAGGGCCCTCTTTAGATCCAGCATAGATAGGGGTGAGGGCCCTATTTAGGTCCAGCATAGATAGAGTTGTGGGTCCTCTTTAGGTCCAGCATAGATAGGGGTGAGGGCCCTCTTTAGGTCCACCATAGATAGGGGTGAGGGCCCTCTTTAGGTCCACCATAAATAGAGTTGTGGGTCCTCTTTAGGTCCACCATAGATAGGGGTGAGGGCCCTCTTTAGGTCCAGCATAGATAGGGGTGAGGGCCCTCTTTAGGTCCAGCATAGATAGGGGTGTGGGTCCTCTTTAGGTCCACCATAAATAGGGTGAGGGTCCTCTTTAAGTCCACCATAGATAGAGGTGAGGGCCCTATTTAGGTCCAGCATAGATAGGGGTGAGGGCCCTCTTTAGGTCCACCATAAATAGAGTTGTGGGTCCTCTTTAGGTCCACCATAGATAGGGGTGAGGGCCCTCTTTAGGTCCAGCATAGATAGGGGTGAGGGCCCTCTTTAGGTCCTGCATAGATAGGGGTAAGGGCCCTCTTTAGGTCCACCATAGACAGGGGTGTGGGTTATCTTTATGTCCACCATAGATAGGGGTGAGGGCCCTCTTTAGGTCCAGCATAGATAGGGGTGGGGGCCCTCTTTAGGTCCACCATAAATAGGGTTGTGGGTCCTCTTTAGGTCCAGCATAGATAGGGGTGAGGGCCCTCGTTAGGTTCACCATAGATAGGGGTGAGGGTCCTCTTTAGGTCCACCATAGATAGGGGTGAGGGCCCTCTTTAGGTCCAGCATAGATAGGGGTAAGGGCCCTCTTTAGGTCCACCATAGACAGGGGTGTGGGTCCTCTTTAGGTCCACCATAAATACGGTGAGGGTCCTCTTTAAGTCCTAAATAGATAGGGGTGAGGGCCCTCTTTAGGTCCAGCATAGATAGGGGTAAGGGCCCTCTTTAGGTCCACCATAGACAGGGGTGTGGGTCCTCTTTAGGTCCACCATAGATAGGGTTGTGGGTCCTCTTTAGGTCCACCATAAATAGGGTGAGGGTCCTCTTTAAGTCCACCATAGATAGAGGTGAGGGCCCTATTTAGGTCCAGCATAGATAGGGGTGAGGGCCCTCTTTAGGTCCACCATAAATAGGGTTGTGGGTCCTCTTAAGGTCCAGCATAGATAGGGGTGAGGGCCCTCTTTAGGTCCAGCATAGATAGGGGTGAGGGCCCTCTTTAGGTCCAGCATAGATAGGGGTAAGGGCCCTCTTTAGGTCCACCATAGACAGGGGTGTGGGTCCTCTTTAGGTGGGTCCACCATAGATAGGGGTGAGGGCCCTCTTTAGGTCCACCATAGATAGGGGTGAGGGCCCTCTTTAGGTCCACCATAGATAGGGTTGTGGATCCTCTTTAGGTTAAGTATAGATTTGTAGTTTGTAGGTCCTGATTATGGTAGCTCCAGTATGGATAACCTAGGTCCTGATTATTGTAGCTCCAGTATGGATAACCTAGGTCCTGGTTATGGTAGCTCCAGTATGGATAACCTAGGTCCTGATTATTGTAGCTCCAGTATGGATAACCTAGGTCCTGGTTATGGTAGCTCCAGTATGGATAACCTAGGTCCTGGTTATGGTAGCTCCAGTATGGATAACCTAGGTCCTAGTTATGGTAGCTCCAGTATGGATAACCTAGGTTCTGATAAGGTTCAGCATAGATAGGGTTGTGGGCTCTCTTTAGGTCCAGTATGGATAACCTAGGTCCTGATTATTGTAGCTCCAGTATGGATAACCTAGGTTCTAATTATTGTAGCTCCAGTATGGATAACCTAGGTCCTGGTTATGGTAGCTCCAGTATGGATAACCTAGGTCCTGGTTATGGTAGCTCCAGTATGGATAACCTAGGTCCTGGTTATGGTAGCTCCGGTATGGATAACCTAGGTTCTGATAAGGTTCAGCATAGATAGGGTTGTGGGCCCTCTTTAGGTCCAGTATAGATAACCTAGTCCCTGACTATTGTAACGCCAGTATGGATAAACTATGTCCTTATTATGGTAGTTCCACTATGAATAACCTAGGTCCTGGTTAGTGCCATCATGAATAATAGGTCCTGATTACGTCTGGCATAGACAACTTTCAAGATACTAAGTATCAACTTTAATGGTTTTAGTTTGTAGACATTTTAAGCTTAGATTATCTAGTTGTTTCACTTTGGTTATTGCAGTAATGCCTGGGTCTTTCCAACTGGCTTTACATGGAGTAGTTTCCCACACTGAATATACTGCAGCAGTCAAAGCCACCATTCGTAATGGAGGCTGCAACAGCTCACGAGCTGGCTTCATAGGGGCCTGTCTCGCCGCTCAAGTAAGTATATCATATGTCTCACTGATCAGGTAAGTAAATAGTAAGGGTATGACTTACAGTTCTAGTAGATTACATTGGGGCCTGTCTCACAGCTCAGGTAAGTATATAGCAAGGGTATGACTTACAGGTCTAATAGAACACATAGGGGCCTGTCTCACAGCTCAAGTAAGTATATCATATGTCTCACACCTCAGGTAATTATAAAGTAAGGGTATGACTTACAGCTCTAGTAGATTACATAGGGGCCTGTCTCACAGCTCAGGTAAGTATATCATATGTCTCACAGCTCAGGTAAGTATAAAGTAAGGGTATGACTTACAGCTCTAGTAGATTACATATGGGCCTGTCTCACAGCTCAGGTAAGTATATCATATGTCTCACAGCTCAGGTAAGTATAAAGTAAGGGTATGACTTACAGCTCTAGTAGATTACATAGGGGCCTGTCTCACAGCTCAGGTAAGTATATACCCGTAGTAAGATTATGAATTAGAGCTGCAATAGATTACATATGGGCCTGTTTTTTAAGTAAGTATATAGGTATGACAAATAGCTCTAGTATATTATATTTTCATTACATAGGGCCTGTCTCACAGCTTGGGTAAGTACCTGTACTAGGAAGGTATGAGTTATAGTGCAGGAGGTTACATACAAGCTTTCTCACAGCTCACACATTTTCAAACTATGGAAGTGGCATGACTTAGAGCTCCTGACCAGTAAATGATACAAGAGCCTGTTTCTCATATTTGTTCTCACTGTTACAGTATGGTGTGGATGTTATTCCAGACGAATGGAAGGAAAAGACCATAAGATATAAAGAAAATGAACAACTTACTCAAGAACTCTGTGTTATAACGCCCCAATAGACTTTATTACAAAGAATTGTTTCCAGTTACACTGATGAAGTCGATGGGGCAGAGTCTGTAAACCACATATGCTAAGGACAACAAAACTTTAAAAAGGGAGATAAGTTAATGCTAATGATGGTACCATCCAAAACTCGATGAGAAGATGGAATCGGAAATGCTAATTTGAACTTTTTACTGTCTTTTGTTGCTGTTATATAAGTAATGATATTTTATCAGGTTTCAGTGATTACCTGTGGTTTTTTGTGTTTATATTTTATGATGAAATATTTCATCTTTCAAGTCCTTGAAAAAATTATTATAATTTATTTGTCATTATCACTGGTGTTTGTTATTAGTATACCCTGTCACTGGTGTTAGTACAAAACCGTTTCAATTTGTGATTAGTACCACATCGCTGGTGTTAGTACAAAACTGTTTTAATTTATTAGTACCCCATCACTGGTATTAGTACAAAACAGTTTAAATTTGTTATTAGTATACCCTGTCACTGGTGTTAGAACAAAACCATTTTAATTTGTGATTAGTGCCACGTGGCTGGTGTTAGTACAAAACAGTTTTAATTCTAAAATTTAATAGTGATACAAAGTAAAATGTTGAAATTCTCTATGTGTTCTAGTTGTTATACATTGTTTGTATATTTTGAATGTTCACCTAAAGTATATGTATGACATGATCTTCAAAATGTTTGTTTCATATGTAAAATGTTATTTATGTTCAGGTCTATATCAATTGTAAAATATATGGCAGATCTGTGTGTATATACTGTAGGTCACCTGTAATACTGTATTGCTACTGTACAGAAGGTATTTCACAATGAGCAAGCAGACTGTGTTTATATATATATATATTCACTGAATGAATATGTTGTTTGCCGAACTAACTGGGCTATCCCTACCGCCATCAACAATACAAGTGTTTGAGAAGGACTGTGGTATTGTAACAGGTGTTTGTTTTGATGGAATCTCTTATCAAATTTTAACTCCATCACCCAGGTGGTCTGAGGAGTTGATCACTCTCGTGTACATTCTAAGCAGATTCTAAAATAAACCACGTGACTTACATGAACTTCCTTATATTTATGTACATTATTTACAGATGTTGGGTTTGCTTGACAACCAGATTCATTTCTCAGATATAAAATATGTAATTAGAAACTCCGAGATGAAATGTTAGGTCACCTGGGTAAATTTGTTTACTTAAGGTAATTACCTGTGTTAGGGTCACGCTCATTGTGATTTCCTAATTATTAATGGATCAGACCACATCAAATGTTTCGTCGCAGTGACCAGTCAATTAATTTTTCTGAAGATTTTTTTTTTAAAATCTGATCTCCAAAAAGTACCTGCGCACTATACGCGAGTGCGCACTATACGCGAATATTTACGGTACTATCTTTGTCGTTATGGGGACTGGGTTTGCTTGACAACCAGATTCATATAGAGACATAAAAAATGTACTTACTAACCCCGAGACGACGTACTACCAGTATCAATAAACCCACAGTTATGTTACTTAGTTTCTAGGTATCTTATTGGTCCTATTATATGTGTATTCTAAGTGTGTAAGTAACAAAAATGTGAACATACATGCTTTCATATTTTCAAAATCCTGTGTATGCAAGTATAGTTACACCAGGTGGCACTGTCTTCACACAATTGTTCATGCCAATTAAACTATATCAAGCTGTGGTCCTTTATCCACTTTTGCTAATAAGAGGTAATATTATTGTAGACAGCTTTCATAAATGATAAAACAAAAAGAGAAATTCATAATTCTGATTTCATCTACTAATTATATATGTCACCCAAACAATATTTTATGGAAATGTGGTGTGCTGACATATCTTGGAAATATTGCTCTTTTTCTTATTTGACTTATACATACTAACAAAAATCCACACCATTATATGTTTACTTTATAGGGTTTAAGTCATGTGTATGTTTAAAATCAATAAATTCAACTTTAAAGTAATGTTGTTCTATTTACATATTTTCCTTATATGTACAATGTAATCAATGGATTTAAAAATTTATATTCATTTGTTTGGTAGTTAGCAGTAAAAACTCCTTTGAATGTGACAACAACAGAGAGTTCCAGCCCCTACTACTTTTCTTTTTGTTTTGTATACTTAAGATCTAGCAGGGAAGTCCACAAACTCTATGACAATGCCTTGTGCCACAAGAACTTCTGGACTCTTGGCCAAAGTCCAGTCTAACAGGTTTTTCCTTTCATAATCATCAGATAGTGAGTTATTCAAATCACCCTTCATCCCTGGTCTGTCCATACTGTAGTTTCCACTTGGTGGTCCCTTGTTGTGGCCTTTAGATTTGGGTTCAGATAAAAAAATCGAAATGGCTGACAACTGGAAGTGGCCATCTTAGATTTTGTTCAAGAAAGTTTGTTGTATGGATCTTTCTCAAATTTCACAAATATTATCCTTGATATCTAAGTTGGGTGGCCATGGTGGTGTTATTTATCACTATTGCTTGAGAAGTACTAGTAGATCTGTTTGAAATTCTATGCATGCAGGTAACAACAGCAGAGCAGTATGTGTTACCTATTTGTTTCACAACTACACAATGTAGCTACATGTAGGTCACCACCAAAAGATGTGGGATATCTTATGTCCCTAGGGCACCCAGACAACAGATTGGAGGTTTTCATATTGTTTTTGACAAACACTTAAAACTTCATAAGAAATAAAACTGATGTATTTTGTTTTGTCTTTTTATTGAAACATTGTCATGTAAAGAAACCGTTCAACTGCACTGTTTCAATACAAGTTGTAGAATAAATATTTTATAAAAAAAATATGTAAATAAATCTGAAATATATGTAAATTGTAGCATATTCAGTAAAGGTAAAATATTAAATTTGGAAAGTAAATTCCTTACATACACCTGTATGACAGAAGTGAAGTTGTCCGACATCAAATCCTGTTTCTTGCATGAGCATCATTAAACCTCAATTGTTACCATAGAAACCGACGGAACGCCATCAAAATATTCCCTACAAAGCATTATACTGTCAGTAATGAACAACTGAGTTTAGATAAAATCAGAATGTTCATAAATCAGCAAGAAAGTGTTGGCAATTAAAATATAATCAGTGATCAATCTGTCATTTATAACAGCTATAAATGCCATATCAAGGCAAAACATGCTTTAATATTAGTCAAACAACTTCTTACAAGTAGTCATACAACTGCAATTATAGACGGCATGTGACATTTCACGTCATAATTTCTGTAGTAGTCATACAGCCTTACAAACACTCCCGCAATTATAATGTTCATAAGACTAAACTGTATGTTCAAGTGATAATTAGTTGGGATATTCACACGTTCCCTGTCAGCTGTTAGACACTGGTAAATTATCAATTGGACAATTCAGAGATGAATTCTCCAACCACATATCAATACAGTTTGTGTGAAAAACATGATTACAGGGTAGAAACTTCCTAGATTGTCCTATTGTATATTGGTCCATACATATTGAACATGTTTCATGGACCCCACTCTCATTTACAATGTCAGTCCTAAACGATTCTAAAACATCTTTCTGTAATGTTTTTGGTGCCACATTCTCATCCAGTCTTAGAAGTGTTTCATAGTCCTCGGGTGTCAGGTCCCTGTGCTGAAGTGTTATCAGAACATTCACAAGTGCACTGTCAAGGTCCTGTGCAGCATTGTTGTTGTCAATGGCATAAGCCAAATTTTGGATGCCTCCTCGAGGGGCAGGCCTGAAATGTGGATTGTATGCTGGACGAACTGGAGTGTGCTTAATCGCCTTCATTTCTTCCCGCTGTAAATCACGTGTTGCCCTCTTTGGACTTGGCATGTAAGAAAGTCTTTGTATCTCGAGCTCCATGAGTTTATAGACTCTGTGATGAACAAACAACTTTTTACGTCCCCCGTTGTTTTTTACACTTTTACAATATTTGTCCTTTACTTGTATGTGAGCTTTTGTTTTTTTCCTGTCTTTATCACTACGCAAGTGTTTATCCATTTTTGTGTGCCTTCCTTCAATATCTAATTCTTTTTCATAGGGTGCAACTAAATCTTCAAAATCATTGAGACTTTGTTCTACTGCATAAAACCGTTCCAAGGCACTTTCATCATTATCTTCTGGAACATGACATGGCCGAGGGAAAAGGGATACATTTAAAAAGCCAAAATCTTCTGCAACATTCTTCCTCTTCTGTTTCTTCACATTTTTCTTTTTGTGTTTTTTAATGTTCACTTCTCTTTTAATTTTAATATGATATTTATCTTTTTCACACTGAATGTCATTTTTCCTCATGTTGGTTGCAAAAACAGCAATAGTTACAATCTCATTGATTACTTCATCAGTATCTTCATCTTCATCAAGATTATCGTCCGTGTTGTTTATCATCTTGTCTGTTGTCAGTTCTGTTAGAATGAGGTATAAAACATTTGTTATCATGACTGCTTTTGATAACACAACACTGTGTGTTCAGTATTCTCTATCATACACGATTTATTGACTCAAAGTAGTCTGTAGAGCTTTAGCCACCTTCCTACCATGACAGAGAGTTTCAACTATTCAGACAAATTTGTAAGGCGAATCTTTACAGAACCATGCAGAGATATACATATATTTGATAAGTATGCACTCTTTACGTGTATCTTTCTCAAAATCACCTCGAAATAAGTTGATAGGATATATGATCATTGCGTTTTATCGACTATTCTATTCACATATAACGCTGATTGAATACTATTTCAAGTCCAATTAAATGTATTCTAACATGATTTACCGCATGACAATAAAAAACGAAACAAAACAAAGCGAAAGTAGGTCATGCGTATTAAGCATATGCACATATTCTCTTCTTATATTTACCTTCTAATCGTTGCAGATTATTTGTAGCCTTGGATGCTAACTCAGAGTAGTCTGTTCTTACAAAAACACCAGCGTTTGACGCATGCAAATACAAGTTGTCCATGACATCGCTTCCGAAGGTGGACATTGGCGATGGGCAAATTTTGCCGTCTCCTGTCGTTACGGAGTCAGAAAACGAAACTTTTTCGGTCGGCGTTGCCATTAGTAAAATAGACGCCATGAAACTTAACTAATGCTTGGCAGTACCAACTGGCGAGGCAGGCAACAAATGGCACTGGATTTATCATTGCTGATCTTTTTATATAGCTGACATTGCACAACCGTAGGGTAACGACGAACAACTACTATTTACAGACTCTGACAACATGTTATTGTTCCTAATTTTAGAATGGTGTGTTTGATTGGATTAAAGTATTATCGCGAGATTTCACGGGACTTTGTTATGGGAATCACCTAAGTTATATTAAGATCGGAGAGCCATGCTTCAAGAAGAGAAAGATGAAAGATCGTCCATGTACCAACACCCTAAGGTTAGCATTAATAATTTAACCTATATACAGGTAGCTGGACACGATGAAAAATTAAAAAAATCGTGTTAGATTTACCACGTAGCTCGACATGTTGCAGATACTGTAGTCATACACTCTCTGTCGGTACATATAGCTATGATAAAGTGATTTATCCTCCACAACTTATATATAGGCCTAGTGAGCAGAGATCTAGTAACCGAGTTACCTTCGTATTTTATTCAAGTTTTGATATAGTCGTTTCCAGTTTTTCTTGAAATGTAGTTTTTCGGAAGTCATTAATACTGGTTTTCCATTTCTAAACAGTACAGGGAAATAGAAAAGTTCCAGCTCCTAAATGAGGATCAGATGAAAGCTGCTTTCTTGGTTTACATGGATCTATGTGAAGGTGAGTCAGTCTCTCCGCTATAAAGTTTGTGAAAAAGAGCATCAACTGTACACGTATAACCATACAACATTTACCAACAAAACAGTGACATAGGTAGTCTGAATTATTCTGATGTTCAATATACCTTTTTTTATATTAGTCGTGCAGTTCATTGACTCTAGATCAAGACAAATTTATAAAAAAAATTGATAGAACGTCAGAATGATTCGGACAGTGACACAGGCCACAAAGTTAACACATTAACTTAATTGCTAGTTTTATTGTGAGAGAACAGGTACTTCTCATATTGTTATCATTTATATACAACTGTAGCAGGTTCTTGTTGTTTTATACAGTGTCTCTGTCACATGTTTTTGGAGAATGGAGCATTTCTTCAGTGTATGCCTCCTGTAGATTAGCTGCTACTTACCAGTTTCTGTCTGTTTACAAGGTTGTGTCACATGTGTAGGGTGTTAACGAGTTAGTTGTACCTTACTAGACAGGAAACATAAGTGAGTACCTGAAGTTTGGTTTTGATTTCACATCATACACAAGCACAATATTGAATGGGTAAGGGTAACAAAACGGAGATTCTGGGTCATATCTAAGGAACTATAAGGAACACAGTAGAGCTCTGCTTCTGATGATCTGAAATATGTGTAAAACTAGCACAGCCACATCTAGTTTTTTACACAACATACATGTACAACACTAACATAAGCTAATGGCTCTAGACTGTTGTGGGAATGTCCAACACAATAAAGATCTCTCTGCAGTTGTTTTAGAAAGAGCTGGAATGATAACACCGGCCCAAAAGTTAGGTCTGGGTTAGCATTAGTGACTATTTGTAATGAAATTTAGATTGACTTCCATTATATTATAGACATATCTAGAATGATTTAGAGTAGGATCCCATCCTCTTCCCCACTCTCAATGACTGGTCCTCTTCTGCAGTGTGCCTAGTCAGAGCTAAGTTAAGGCTAAAATTAGGTCAGTGTCATACATACAGTGTAGGAAGGGTTTAGGTTTGCTTATGTTGGGATAATGTAGCTGACTTGGTTAGTGTTAGGTGTCAATAGTCAGCACTGTTGTTGTGATTTTAAATTACATTTGTTATGTATTTATTCTGTCTTGTTAATTAAGTTGTTTGTATATGTAGCCCTGGTAAAATACTAGCTGCAATATACCACTCGGCTAGAGAGAACTTCTCTTTAGCTCAATTGATTGAGCATCAGACTAGTAAGCCAGGGGTCCCGGGTTCGATTCCTAGCAGAGGCATTGAAATAAATAATGACCTCTGTTACATATATATATTGGAGCATCTTGTTGATTTATTGGATCAGTCTGTACTTCCACAACATCCTAGTGGTAAAATCTGGATTTATAAAGGCCTGTAACCTTGAAAGAGAGGTCCAGAGGGGACTGTTGTGATGGCTGGTGATTCCCATTCTGAGAAAAAAAGGCTATACAATCATGATTTGGGATTTAACGGTAGTGCTGACTTGGTCACTCTCTTTGAACCTACTATACACATGTGAATTGTATGTGGCTAGAGCATGTGTGTGTGGACAATTCCCCCTATTATAGTATCATTTTTGTAGATAAACAGTGGTGGAACCTTGAACTTCATCCTTGTTGTGACCTTGACCTTGTATTTATATCTGGACATGCAGCAAGACACACCCCTAGAGAGTTAGTGCTCCCTGTACCCAGCGGATGTTCCTTGACCCCAGGGGATCTCCAGAACTACCTCCACAGTGTCAGTCTGGAGGAATACCACACATCAGGGTGAGCACTTAAATTGAGTCAAAAAAATTGTACAAATTCAGAATTATGTATTACATTTGCATAGCAATGTGAATGTATTTATTTAAAAAGAGAGAAGTATGATTTAAGTGTGAGGTTTAATGAATGACATCCATCATGTTACCATGGGGATGATTAGCTGTCCCAATGGCTGTTTCTCTTGGTGAATTGCTCTATTGATAATCAACATGTCGGAATTCGTGACTTTTTGGGTGTACCCTAGTACATGTTAAAAGCATGTTACCTTTTCTTGAGTTGTAAAAATATAGTTTGATATTAAAGAAAATATTGTGTTGTATTTTATTTCATCTACATGGATGAATTTGTTTCATAATTTCTAACATGTATTGATATAAAATAGTATCCACAGAATCTTAGTGAAGATGTTATTGGTATATATTTCAGTATAACCATGGCCATTATGGATACAGATTCCACAACTGTTTACTACAAAATATCTGATGGCCTTGTACCACCCGCTTCGCCAGAATCAACAGAGAGAAAGAAATTCTACCAGACAGAAGTGACAAATAAAAGAAGACTGCATGCAGTAGCCAGTGTAGATAAATATATAGAAAAGAAAGGCAAGATAGAGAGATCAAATGAATCAGAAATAGATAAGAAAGTACACGGCAACGATTGAACAATATGATGAAATCGTATGGATGGAATTTGTTAAAGTCAGCTCGAACAGGCTAAAGTGTGTAGAAAGTGTGTAGCTGGGACATGCTAAGTGTGTAGCTGGATCATGCTTAGTGTGTAGCTGGAACATGCTTAAGTGTGTAGCTGGAACATGCTTAAGTGTGTAGCTGGAACATGCTTAAGTGTGTAGCAAGAACATGCTTAAGTGTGTAGCAGGAACAGGCTTAAGTGTGTAGCTGGAACATGCTTAAGTGTGTAGCTGGAACATGCTTAAGTGTGTAGCTGGAACATGCTTAAGTGTGTAGCAAGCTTAAGTGTGTAGCTGGAACAGGCTTAAGTGTGTAGCTGGAACATGCTTAAGTGTGTAGCTGGAACATGCTTAAGTGTGTAGCTGGAACATGCTTAAGTGTGTAGCTGGAACATGCTTAAGTGTGTAGCTGGAACATGCTTAAGTGTGTAGCTGGAACAGGCTTAAGTGTGTAGCTGGAACATGCTTAAGTGTGTAGCTGGATCATGCTTAGTGTGTAGCTGGATCATGCTTAAGTGTGTAGCAGGAACAGGCTTAAGTGTGTAGCTGGAACATGCTTAGTGTGTAGCTGGATCATGCTTAGTGTGTAGCTGGAACAGGCTTAAGTGTGTAGCTGGAACATGCTTAAGTGTGTAGCTGGAACATGCTTAAGTGTGTAGCTGGAACAGGCTTAAGTGTGTAGCTGGAACATGCTTAAGTGTGTAGCAGGACATACTAAAGTGTGTAGCAGGAACAGGCTTAAGTGTGTAGCTGGAACATGCTTAAGTGTGTAGCTGGAACATACTTAAGTGTGTAGAAAGATCATGCTTAAGTGTGTAGCAGGAACAGGCTTAAGTGTGTAGCTGGAACATGCTTAAGTGTGTAGCTGGAACATGCTTAAGTGTGTAGCAGGAACAGGCTTAAGTGTGTAGCTGGAACATGCTTAAGTGTGTAGCTGGAACATGCTTAAGTGTGTAGCAGGAACATGCTTAGTGTGTAGCAGGATCATGCTTAAATGTGTAGCTGGATCATGCTTAAGTGTGTAGCAGGAACAGGCTTAATTGTGTAACAGGACATACTAAAGTGTGTCGCAGGAACATGCTTAGTGTGTAGCTGGATCATGCTTAAGTGTGTAGCTGGAACATGCTTAGTGTGTAGCTGGATCATGCTTAAGTGTGTAGCTGGAACATGCTTAGTGTGTAGCTGGAACATGCTTAGTGTGTAGCTGGAACATGCTTAAGTGTGTAGCTGGAACATGCTTAGTGTGTAGCTGGAACATGCTTAGTGTGTAGCTGGAACATGCTTAGTGTGTAGCTGGATCATGCTTAAGTGTGTAGCTGGAACATGCTTAGTGTGTAGCTGGAACATGCTTAAGTGTGTAGCTGGAACATGCTTAAGTGTGTAGCTGGAACATGCTTAAGTGTGTAACAGGACATACTAAAGTGTGTAGCAGGAACAGGCTTAAGTGTGTAGCAGGACACACTAAAGTGTGTAGCAGGAACAGGCTTAAGTGTGTATAGCAGGACCATGTATATACTATTGTACTGACTGTATATACTATTGTACTGACTATATACTATATGTATATACTATATATACTATTGTACTGACTGTATATACTATATACTATATACTATATATACTATTGTACTGACTGTATATACTATTGTACTGACTGTATATACTATATGTACTGACTGTATATATATACTATTGTACTGACTGTATATACTATATACTGTATATACTATTGTACTGATGTATATACTATATTGTATGACTATATACTATTGTACTGTGTATATACTATATATACTATTGTACTGTATATATATACTATTGTACTATATATACTATTGTACTGACTGTATATACTATATGTACTATGTATATACTATATATACTATTGTACTACTGTATATACTATATACTATTGTACTGACTATATACTATTGTACTGACTATATATACTATTGTACTGACTGTATATATATACTGACTGTATATACTATATATACTATTGACTATATACTGATATATACTATATGTACTACTATATATACTATTGTACTGACTGTATATACTATATATACTATTGTACTGACTGTATATACTATATATACTATTGTACTGTATATACTGTATATATATACTATATGTACTATTGTATATGACTGTATATACTATTGTACTATATATACTATTGTACTGACAGTATATACTATTGTACTGACTGTATATACTATTGTACTGACTGTATATACTATTGTACTGACTGTATATACTATTGTACTGACTGTATCTACTGACTGTATATACTGTTGTACTGACTGTATATACTATTGTACTGACTGTATATACTATTGTACTGACTGTATATACTATTGTACTGACTGTATATACTATTGGTCGGAATGTATATACTATATATACTATTGTACTGACTGTATATACTATATACTGACTATATGTACTATATATACTATTGTACTGTATATACTATATATACTATTGTACTGACTGTATATACTATTGTACTGTATATATATGTACTATTGTATATATATATACTATTGTACTATATATACTATTGTACTGACTGTATATATATATACTATTGTACTGACTGTATATACTATATATACTATTGTACTATGTATATACTATTGTACTACTATATATATATATACTGACTGTATATACTATATATACTATATATACTATTGTACTGACTATATACTATTGTACTGACTGTATATACTATATATACTATTGTATATACTATATATACTGTATATACTATTGTACTGACTGTATCTACTGACTGTATATACTATTGTACTGACTGTATATACTATTGTACTGACTGTTGTACTGACTGTTTATACTATTGTACTGACTGTATATACTATTGTACTGACTGTATATACTATTGTACTGACTGTATCTACTGACTGTATATACTATTGTACTGACTGTATATACTATTGTACTGACTGTATATACTATTGTACTGACTGTATCTACTGACTGTATATACTATTGTACTGGCTGTTGTACTGACTGTATATACTATTGTACTGACTGTATATACTATTGTACTGACTGTATATACTATATATACTATTGTACTGACTGTATATACTATTGTACTGACTGTATATACTATATATACTATTGTATATATATACTATTGTACTACTGTATATACTATTGTACTGACTGTATATACTATATACTACTGTATATACTATATGACTATATACTATATATATGTACTGTATATATACTATTGTACTGACTGTATATATATATATATACTATTGTACTGACTGTATATACTATATATACTATTGTACTGACTGTATATACTATACTGACTATATACTATTGTACTACTGTATATATATACTATATGTACTATGTATATACTATTGTACTGACTGTATATACTATATATACTATTGTACTGTATATACTATATATACTATTGTATATATATACTATATATACTATATGTACTGACTGTATATACTATATGTACTGACTGTATATATATACTATTGTACTATTGTACTGACTGTATATACTATATATACTATTGTACTGACTGTATATACTATATGTACTACTATATATACTATATGTACTATTATACTGACTGTATATACTATTGTACTGACTGTATATACTATATATACTGACTATATATACTATTGTACTGACTGTATATACTATATATACTGATATACTATATATACTATTGTATATACTATTGTACTGACTGTATATACTATATATACTATATGTACTGACTGTATATACTATATGTATATACTATTGTACTGTATATACTATTGTATACTATATACTATTGTACTGACTGTATATACTATATGATATATACTATATGTACTGACTGTATATACTATATGTACTGACTGTACTGACTGTATATACTATATATACTATTGTACTGACTGACTGTATATACTATATATACTATTGTACTGACTGTATATACTATATATACTATTGTACTGACTGTATATACTATTGTACTGACTGTATATACTATATATACTATTGTACTGACTGTATATACTATTGTACTGACTGTATATACTGACTGTATATACTATTGTACTGACTGTATATACTATTGTACTGACTGTATATACTATATATACTATTGTACTGACTGTATATACTATATATACTATTGTATATGACTATATATACTATTGTATATATATACTATATGTACTGACTGTATATACTATATGTACTGACTGTATATACTATATACTGACTGTATATACTGTATATGTATATACTATTGTACTGACTGTATATACTATTGCACTGACTATATATATTGACTGTATATACTATTGTACTGACTGTATATACTATTGTATGGACCGTATATACTATTGTACTGACCGTATATACTATTGTACTATATATATACTATTGTATACTATATGTACTGACTGTATATACTATATGTACTGACTGTATATACTATTGTATATATACTGTATATACTATATGTACTGACTGTATATACTATATACTGACTGTATATACTATATATATACTATTGTACTGACTGTACTTATACTATATATACTATATATACTATTGTACTGACTGTATATACTATATATACTATTGACTGTATATACTATATGTACTATTGTACTGTATATACTATATATACTATTGTACTGACTGTATATATACTATTGTACTGACTATATATACTATTGTACTGACTGTATATATATATACTATTGTACTATATATACTATTGTACTGACTGTATATACTATATATACTATTGTACTGACTGTATATACTATTGTACTGACTGTATATACTATTGTACTGACTGTATATACTATATATACTATTGTACTGACTGTATATACTATTGTACTGACTGTATATACTATTGTACTGACTGTATATACTATATATACTATTGTACTGACTGTATATACTATATATACTATTGTACTGACTGTATATACTATTGTACTGACTGTATATACTATTGTACTGACTGTATATACTATTGTACTGACTGTATATACTATTGTACTGACTGTATATACTATATATACTATTGTACTGACTGTATATACTATTGTACTGACTGTATATACTATTGTACTGACTGTATATACTATATAAACTATTGTACTGACTGTATATACTATAGAACAGACTGTATATACTATTGAACAGAATGAATATACTATATATACTATTGTACTGTACTGACTGTATATACTATTGTATATATATATACTGTATATGACTATATATACTATTGTACTGACTATATATATTGTACTGATTGTATATACTGACTGTATATACTGTTGTACTGACTGTATATACTATTGTACTGACTGTATATACTATTGTACTGACTGTATATACTATTGTACTGACTGTATATACTATATATACTATTGTACTGACTGTATATACTATTGTACTGACTGTATATACTATATATATACTATATATACTATTGTATGATATATATACTATTGTACTGACTGTATATACTATATATGTATATACTATATGTACTGACTGTATATACTATTGTACTGACTGTATATACTATATATGTACTGTATATACTATATATACTATACTGACTGTATATACTATTGTACTGACTGTATATACTATATGACTGTATATACTATTGTACTGACTGTATATATATATTGTATGACTGTATATACTATACTATATATACTATATATACTGACTGTATATATACTGTGTATATACTATACTGACTGTATATACTATTGTACTGACTGTATATACTATATATACTATTGTACTGACTGTATATACTATATATACTATTGTACTGACTGTATATACTATATATACTATTGTACTGACTGTATATACTATTGTATGACTGTATATACTATATACTGTATATACTATATGTACTGACTATATACTATATATATATACTATTGTATGACTGTATATACTATTGTACTACTGTATATACTATTGTACTGACTGTATATACTATTGTACTGACTGTATATACTATATATACTATATATACTATATACTATATATACTATATATACTATTGTACTGACTGATATACTATATATACTATTGTACTGACTGTATATACTATATACTGACTATATATACTATTGTACTGACTGTATATACTATATATACTATTGTACTGACTGTATATACTATATATACTATTGTACTGACTGTCTATACTATATATACTATTGTACTGACTGTATATACTATATACTGTATATACTATATGTACTGACTGTATATACTATATGTACTATTGTACTGTATATATATACTATATATACTATTGTACTATATATACTATATACTGACTATATACTACTGACTGTATATACTATTGTACTGACTGTATATACTATATATACTATTGTACTGACTATATATACTATTGTACTGACTGTATATACTATATGTACTGACTGTATATACTATATATGTACTGACTGTATATACTATATATACTATTGTACTACTATATACTATTGTACTGTATATACTATACTGTGTATATACTATTGTACTGATTGTATATACTATATATACTATTGTACTGACTGTATATATACTATTGTATATATATACTATATGTACTGACTGACTATATACTGTATATACTATTGTACTGACTGTATATACTATTGTACTGACTGTATATACTATTGTACTGACTGTATATACTATTGTACTGACTGTATATACTATTGTACTGACTGTATATACTATTGTACTGACTGTATAGGTATACTATTGTACTGACTGTATATACTATTGTACTGTCTGTATATACTATTGTACTGTCTGTATAGACTATTGTACTGACTGTATAGACTATTGTACTGACTGTATATACTGTTGTACTGACTGTATATACTATTGTACTGACTGTATATACTATTTATACTATTGTATGTCAATAATCTGTGGGAATGTTACTGCAGATACATATAGATAAGTCTGCATAAAAACTTTTAAAATTGCAAACATGATAAATTAAAGCTACATTATAAGTACAATCCAGGTATACTAAGAGTATGATGACACAAACTAGGTATGTGTAACGTCATATTGCATGTACACATGTACCATCATCACAGGTGTAATATGTAAAAGTACATAAAAATCAGTACAGGTGTACAGACGCATAACATCGGTACAGGTGTTCAGGGAACAGAAACAGAACATCAGTACAGGTGTTTAGTGTACAGACACATAACATCAGTACAGGTGTTCAGTGTACAGACAACAACAGTACGGGTGTTCAGAGAACAGACACAGAACATCAGTACAGGTGTTCAGTGTACAGACAACATCAGTACGGTGTTCAAAGGACAGACACAGAACATCAGTACAGGTGTTCAGTGTACAGACACAGAACATCAGTACAGTTGTTCAGTGCACAGACATCATCAGTACAGGTGTTCAGAGGACAGACACAGAACATCAGTACAGGTGTACAGTGAACAAACACAGAACATAAATACAGGTTTTCAGTGTCGGACAACATCAGTACAGGTGTTCAGTGTACAGACACATAATGTCAGTACAGGTGTTCAGTGTACAGACAACATCAGTACAGGTGTTCAGTGTACAGACAACATCAGTACAGGTGTTCAGTGTATAGACAACATCAGTACAGGTGTTCAGTGTACAGAAAACATCAGTACAGGTGTTCAAGGAACAGACACAGAACATCAGTACAGGTGTTCAGAGAATTGACACAGAACATCAGTACAGGTGTTCAGTGTACAGACAACATCAGTACAGGTGTACAGTGTACAGACACAACATCAGTACAGGTGTTCAGTGTACAGACACATAACATCAGTACAGGTGTACAGACGCAGAACATCGGTACAGGTGTTCAGAGAATTGACACAGAACATCAGTACAGTTGTTCAGTGTACAGACATCATCAGTACAGGTGTTCAGTGAACAAACACAGAACATAAATACAGGTGTTCAGTGTCGGACAACATCAGTACAGTTGTTCAGTGTACAGACATCATCAGTACAGGTGTTCAGTGAACAAACACAGAACATAAATACAGGTGTTCAGTGTACTGACAACATCAGTACAAGTGTTCAGTGTACAGACACAGAACATGAGTAAGGTGTACAGTGAACAAACACAGAACATGAGTACAGGTGTTCAGAGAACAGACACAGGACATGATTACAGGTGTTCAGAGAACAGATAACATCAGTACAGGTGTTCAGAGAACAGACACAGAACATCAGTACAGGTGTTCAGAGAACAGACAGAGAACATTAGTACAGGTGTTCAGAGAACAGACAACACCAGTACAGGTGTTCAGAGAATTGACAAAGAACATCTGCACAGGTGTTCAGAGAACAGACACAGAACACCAGTACAGGTGTTCGGTGAACATACACAGAACACCAGTACAGGTGTTCAGTGTACAGACATAGAACATAAATACAGGTGTTCAGAGAACAGACACAGAACATCAGTACAGGTTCTCAGGGAACAGACACAGAACATCTGTACAGGTGTTCAGGGAACAGACAAAGAACATCAGTACAGGTGTTCAGTGCACAAAGAACATCAGTACAGGTGTTCAGGGAACAGACATCATCAGTACTGATGTTAGAATATGTAACAAAAAGTTGAACATATATACATGAATTATGGCAGCAAAGAATTGAAATAAAAAGTTTTCATTCAGAAAAAAAGATATACACTCATGTATATTTATAAAACAACAGTATAAATTAGAAACAACATAAACATCATTGTATTTGATAAATTAAAACAAATCTGAATAAATATAGATTGCAAATCAGAGACTTTATGGAGTCCTACACCGAAGTTACACAAGGTCACGGTTCAGTGAATTGCCTCATTAGTGGACGGATCATTATGGCATGATATGTAAATCTGATTTCTATCGAGAGACAATCCTCCCATCACCTGGTCAAACGACATATAAATATAGATGTTTATAGCTTTAACACCTTAAACCATCTCCCTTGTAATTCTCATCAACATCAAACCTAAAAACCACTCCCTTGTAATGCTAAAATCATGAAATAGTTCTTGGTATCCTAGTTGTACCATCATCATCAAAACAAAGAGTCAACGGACAAAAAAAAGTTAAAACATTTCAAGTATTGAAGTTAAATCATGAACAATAATTCTTTTCCCGTCACCATAGCTGTAATCAGAATGTCTTTCGATCAGGACAACTTCAGACATACATGCTTTGTCAAATATTTCTTACTTTACAGATAAAAAAAATTGGATTAAAAAGAGGTTTACTCTGATACACAATATATATGTTTGTTATATATCTATAGTGTAAATAAGTATATACTGTTGATTACATTGTCAGATTACTACAGAAACTATAGTTATTTCTTCATCAGAAATAATTAGTATTCTAAAGCTATTTCAAATACATTATCAATAAAAACAGAGTATGTGTGCACTAAACTTCATCACTTTGTCATCACCAGTATTTCCTTTCATTAGGTATTATCACTAATAACGTTTTGTTAAGACAAATGAGCTTTCATATTGAACAAATGATCACTTCAATGCTTTTAATTGAATTGATATAAAATTTACGGGTTTATTTCCTATTTAAAGCTTCATAGGTGAAATATTTAGAATTTCTGTCTAGATATTTTTGTGTTGATAATACTACTACAATATACATAACACCATAAATTAGTGGAGAGCAGTAGGTGTTGAACAAGCTGTGGCACATTTTTTAATGAACTAATTAAATCTCACAAAATTTGACATCTACAGGTACTTGATCATCTTAAAATCAATTCCTGAAATGTACAGCAATTTTACTGACCATAATATACATATAATATAATGATTACAGGTTATTTATATCTAAACTATACAATCATAATAGGGGTCATAGGTCAAACACTTCTACTACCTAATATACAGTAACAATATAGGTCAAAGGTCATACACCTCGATTATGTGGTATAGCAGTAACAATAGAGGTCAAATGTTATAACAATAGCGGTCAAAGGTCATATACCTCTATTATGAAGTGTAGCAGTAACACTAGAGGTCATAGGTCAAGCATCTCTAGCCTGGTACACAGTAACGATAGAGGTCACATGTCATACATCTCTACTTCCTTGTATATCGGTACAAGTACAGTAACACTAAAGGTCAAAAGTCATATACTTCAATTACCTGGCATATTGACACTAGTGGTCATAAGTTATATATCGTTAAACATTTTTACATGTACAAAATACGTCATACATCTCTAAACTGGTAAAGTGTATACAGTAACGTATGACGTCATAAGTCATACATCTCTACAACCTGGTGTAGAGTAACAATTGAGGTCAAAGTTCATACACTTCTTCTACCTAGTATTCAGTTACAGTGTAGGTCAAAGAACATATATCTTTACTACCTGGTGTATGGTAACACTAAATGTCATTGGTCGTATATCTCTACCAATAGTGTTGACTGGAGTATAGCAACCAGACAGGTCACTGACCATCAAAATACTGGTCAACATGCCCTAGATTAGTCAATTCCCAATACAAACTGATAGATATGTCGTTGTGGTAAACCCTATTACTTAATGTAATAAGTATGTTACTGGCAAGAACAGTAGATTTTTAACATTCAGTCATTTATACATTAAAGATCTTTTAAGAACTTTGACAATCGTAGCGGTGTGAAGTACTGAGTGCTGTGGGAATGCTGAAATGGCTTTAGGAGTGCCAAGACCAGGCCCCAGGATCATAAAATTATCATAAATCTGTCTTATGTTTTGATTGTACCAATCATGGATAACATCTTGAAAAGAGAGGTTAAATGTGATTGGCTATGTAAAAACTTATGTTTAGGATTGTTCCATGATCTCTGGACCTGCAACAAGATTGAGATATGGTCACTTCATACACACAACAAATCAATATGGACCATAAACCAAAGAAAAATATCATACCCACAACACATCAACTTAACATTTACATACACACAACACATCAACTTAATATTTACATACACACAACACATCAACTTAACATTTACATACACACAACACATCAACTTAACATTTACATAAACACAACACATCAACGTAACATTTACATACACACAACACATCAACTTAATATTTACATACACACAACACATCAACTTAACATTTACATACACACAACACATCTACTTAACATTTACATACACACAACACATCAACTTAACATTTACATACACACAACACATCAACTTAACATTTACATACACACAACACATCAACTGAACATTTACATACACACAACACATCAACTTAACATTTACATACACACAACACATCAACTTAACATTTACATACACACAACACATCAACTTAACATTTACATACACACAACACATCAACTTAACATTTACATACACACAACACATCAACTTAACATTTACATACACACAACACACAAACTTAACATTTACATACACACAACACATCAACTTAACATTTACATACACACAACACACAAACTTAACATTTACATACACACAACACATCAACTTAACATTTACATACACACAACACACAACACACATTTACACACACACATCAACTTAACATTTACATACACACAACACATAATTTACATTTACACACAACAAACACAACACATCACACAACACATCAACTTAACATTTACATACACACAACACATCAACTTAACATTTACATACACACAACACATCAACTTAACATTTACATACACACAACACATCAACTTAACATTTACATACACACAACACATCAACTTAACATTTACATACACACAACACATCAACTTAACACATACACACAACACATCAACTTAACATTTACATACACACAACACATCAACTTAACATTTACATACACACAACACATCAACTTAACATTTACATACACACAACACATCAACGTAACATTTACATACACACAACACATCAACTTAATATTTACATACACACAACACATCAACTTAACATTTACATACACACAACACACATCTGTCAACCAGCTGACAAAAACTGATACACAAACTTAACATTTACATACACACAACACATCAACTCAACATTTACATACCCACAACACATCAACTTAATATTTACATACACACAACACATCAACTTAACATTTACATACACACAACACATCAACTTAACATTTACATACACACAACACATCAACTTAACATTTACATACACACAACACATCAACTTAACATTTACATACACACAACACACATCTGTCAACCAGCTGACAAAAACTGATACACAAACTTAACATTTACATACACACAACACATCAACTTAATATTTACATACACACAACACATCAACTTAACATTTACATACACACAACACATCAACTTAACATTTACATAAACACAACACATCAACGTAACATTTACATACACACAACACACAAACTTAACATTTACATACACACAATACATCAACTTAACATTTACATACACACAACACATCAACTTAACATTTACATAAACACAACACATCAACGTAACATTTACATACACACAACACACAAACTTAACATTTACATACACACAAAACATTTGATGTAATCACACAACACATACACAAACACACAACTTTGTATACTCATCTTGACAAGTACAAACATGTAACATGTATATACACACAACACAGATGGATACATATACAATATACTCATATACCAGCTAGATACACACAACTACACACATGATACACACTTACTTACAACACACATACCAATTCAACACAAATGCACACGGGTGCTGTGAGTGTATGTACCTCTCTTTCCCTACATTAGAAACTGGAGCCATTGGTGGTTTTGATTTCTTCTTTCCAAAATGTAGAGGATTCTTGATCTTAGGCATTTTAAAGCCTGACTTTTTCTTTTCCTTGTTTTTGTCCTTTGTTATATCATCAGAGTTGTCTGTCCCTGCCTTGTTGAGGCCCTTGTCTAAACTGACTGCCTTTCGGATGGCCTTGAACTTGCTCCTTGCAGACGACCTGACCTTATCAGTAAGTGACTGCTTAGACACACTCAGTTCTTTGCTCCTTACTAGGTTGCTTTCCTCCCTGTAACATAACAACAAGGTCTGGGTGAGGAACAGGACAGAAGCTTGTAAATTTATATGTATTGTCAACTGCTTATATCAGGATACATCTCATAAAACATCAATGCAGTAATAATTCACAACTACATATCAAAACAAGAAAGAAAAATATGTCAATTGACAAACTGAAACACTTAACAACACACTGTTTTTGACTGCCGTGGTGTTTCTTCTTTATGAATGAGTGACAAATTTGACACAGAATTACCTACCTTTGGTAAGCCCTCTTTGGTATTGGTGGTGCACTTTGGTCCAACACAGTAATGCTGTCATCCATGTTGCTACTTGCTGTTACAAAGGAGAAATGTTTTCTCAGATTATCTCCCTTGGTTTTGTTACTGTCAGAATCCTGTGTTTTATCTGTGAGTTCCACTTCAGAATAGATGTTGGAATCTAAAGATAGATTTGATATGTATCCAAACAAAATATTGATATAATCAACAATGTCAGTGGTACCAATGGACATAGGAAAAACTTGGTAGCATTCAAAGCTGATATGATACTGATATGATTACTCATAATGTTTAATGTTAAAATACTATTGGTAAATCAGTAATAATCAAAGTAGGTAATATCAAATTTTTGTTTACCAGGTATATCAATCTATAAGCCTAGTGAGCTAATATGTTTTAAAAGTTATCATTATACCGTGCCAAAGATATCACTGCCATGGCCTTTTGGTTTTATAGAAGAAGTTGCTTACAGGTATTACCATGTTTCAGAATACTCACCTGAGTTAATCTGTGTCTCTGAGCTTACACTGGTGTCCCTGTGTACAGTCACTGTGGCATATGGCCCCTCGACTGGTGCATGGTCATTGCTGTCTCTGGTGATGTCTGGTACTAGTCCCTGGTCTCCTTGTTCTGGTCCCTGGATTCTGTGGATTTCACTCCTGTTGTTTTCTGTACTGATGCCTGGTTCTGGTATCTGGTCTCCTTGTTCTGGTCCCTGGATTCTGTGGATTTCACTCCTGTTGTTTTCTGTACTGATGCCTGGTTCTGGTATCTGGTCTCCTTGTTCTGGTCCCTGGATTCTATGGATTTCACTCCCGTTGTTTTCTGTATTGATGTTTGGTTCTGGTATCTGGTCTCCTTGTTCTGGCCCCTGGATTCCGTGGACTTCACTCCCGTTGTTTTCTGTACTGATGCCTGGTTCTGGTATCTGGTCTCCTTGTTCTGGCCCCTGGATTCTATGGACTGTTTCTTGTGTGTTGTTGCTTTGCATAGTACTTGCTGCTGCTTTGTTCTTACTTTGAGAGATATCCATATCATCATTAACAGGAGACACTACATCAACTTCACCAATGACTATAGGTTCTATGTCTAGATTGTCACTGTCTTCAGTTGTATCCCCCTCACTGTCCTCATCCATATCCCGGGCTTTATCAACAGCAAAATTGTTAATTTCCTCAGAATGTACTGTTTCATTAACATCACTTTTATCAACCAATTCTGACTCTGTTTTCTCCATGTTCAGGCTGAGATTAGCCAGTCTGACGTGGTTAGGTACAGGTGTTCTTTCTGCAGTCGTCATGACATTTTGCGTAAATACCTCATCCTCAGAATCTACTGAGACACTTCTACGTTTCTCTGCTTCTTCTATGGACATCTGACCTACCTTCCTTGTGCCTTCCTCATCAGTTTCCTGAACTTCAGACCCGCTACTTTGTTTTCTCTGCTGTGAATCTATAACTACAGGTTTGGCTGAAAATACACTGTCTGAGTCACTCTCAATCAACTCATCAATATCCAATCCATTTTGGTCAAGACTGACCAGGGCAACTTCATAAGCGGTCTTCCGCTGACTGTCTTCCAGATGTTCACTATAGGAAGGAGGTGGTCCAAGTACTGTTTGACCATTTAAATAGTCATTTGTATCATTCACAGGATGGGAATGAACATTAACATCAAAAAGATGCTCCCTGACATCAGAGAGATCCTCTTCAGTTAGATTTCCCCGGTTATCACTTTGAGGACTTTCACCAACATTTGATTCTCCCTCTCCAGCATAATGACTGTGATGTTTTGACTTCTTATATTGCACAGAGTAGAAATTTTGATGTTCTTCCTGGTTACATGGTGAATCTGACACAGATGAATGTTTTAACATGGCCTCTAAATCCACTGGCAAATTGGCTTCTACCTTAGATGGATTATAATGACCCTTTTTAAACTTAAAAATATTCTTAAAGCGAATTTTCTTCCTGGGTGAATGAGAATGTAAAGTTACTTTAGGGTAGGACTCTGTGAGATCGTCCTCAGTCAGTGTCTGCTGTGACGCCACTAGAGTGTTTGTTGACAAATCTGACTGAAAGGACCCTATGGATCCAGGATTTGAAGACTTTGAGAAAAAGATTCCAGTGTTATCTAAGCTAACATTTGTAATGTCTGATTCAGATGCTAGTCTACGAGATCGTAAATCCAGTCTTTCAGGGACCACATTTAAACTGTGGTTTGAGCGATGCACATCAGATTTCTGAAGTATATCATTGCTGGTCAATGAATTACTCTCAAATCTTGGTGAACACAAGACAGACACTTGGTCCTCACTTCGGGTTCTGTTTCTACAGGTACTTCCAGGTTTTTCACGAGGGGTGAAACAACGCCGTTTAGTTCGATACTTAATTTTTTTGCATTTTTCATAGTAGCGTTCTTGTATCACGTTTTCATTATCAGTTTTCACTTCTGGAATACCAAGACGTGGATCTGAGTCATCTATTTCCTCGTTAAGACTATTGTGCCTTTCAGCTTGTATCTGAAGGTCACTTTCTATGGAAGAATTCACAAATGAACTTTGAAGGATGTTGTTTCCAGGTGAAATTTTAAGGTCATTGCCAAGTGAGATTTGAAGATCATTGCCAGCTGTGATCTGAAGGTCATTGTCCGACACTTTAAGGTCACTGGAAGGCATTTTGGACATCGTCTGTTGCACTATCTCATGCATCATCACATCAACTTCTGGGGGACTGCAGGACATGAAAAATTAAGACAATAACAGCTATATTTACATAAAAAATAACATCCATATATACATGTTGCACATATCCAATGTGTTTGCACAAGTTTATGTAACCATATATATACCAGTATCTGTACCCATATATACACAGTATCTGTACCCATATATACACCAGTATCTGTACCCATATGTACACAGTATCTGTACCCATATGTACACAGTATCTGTACCCATATATACACAGTATCTGTACCCATATATACACCAGTATCTGTACCCATATGTACACAGTATCTGTACCCATATATACACAGCATCTGTACCCATATATACACCAGTATCTGTACCCATATATACACAGCATCTGTACCCATATATACACCAGTATCTGTACCCATATATACAGTATCTGTACCCATATATACACCAGTATCTGTACCCATATATACACAGTATCTGTACCCATATATACACCAGTATCTGTACAGTATCTGTACCATATATACACCAGTATCTGTACCCATATATACACAGTATCTGTACCCATATATACACAGTATCTGTACCCATATATACACAGTATCTGTACCCATATATACAGTATCTGTACCCATATATACACAGTATCTGTACCCATATATACACAGTATCTGTACCCATATATACACCAGTATCTGTACCCATATATACACAGTATCTGTACCCATATATACACCAGTATCTGTACCCATATATACACCAGTATCTGTACCCATATATACAGTATCTGTACCCATATATACACCAGTATCTGTACCCATATATACACAGTATCTGTACCCATATATACACAGTATCTGTACCCATATATACAGTATCTGTACCCATATATACACAGTATCTGTACCCATATATACACAGTATCTGTACCCATATATACACAGTATCTGTACCCATATATACACAGTATCTGTACCCATATATACACAGTATCTGTACCCATATATACACAGTATCTGTACCCATATTTAACAGAATCTGTACCCATATATACCAGAATCTGTACCCATATATACACAGTATCTGTACCCATATATACACAGTATCTGTACCCATATATACACTGTATCTGTACCCATATATACACAGTATCTGTACCCATATATACACAGTATCTGTACCCATATATACACAGTATCTGTACCCATGTTTAACAGAATCTGTACCCATATATACCAGAATCTGTACCCATATATACCAGAATCTGTACCCATATATACCAGTATCTGTACCCATATATACACTGTATCTGTACCCATATATACACACATACTTGTATCTACATATGTAATGTTTTATGAAGTAATTTGTGACCTACCTAGATATCAATTCTTTGTTTGGTTCTCCCTCCTCGGCCAAACTATAACTTTCTCCATTGTCTGAAACATAATAACATTAACCATAACTAGTAACATTTGTTATTATTATAAAGGTATATCTGCCATCAGATTTCTCTCTCTGATTCTATGGAGTATTGAGTAGAGAGTTATCAGGGTTTCTCTCTCTGATTCTATGGAGTATTGAGTAGGGAGTTATCAGGGTTTCTCTCTCTGATTCTATGGAGTATTGAGTAGGGAGTTATCACTGTACAGTATACCTGGGAATTGTTAAAACAGAGTAATTTAAACTGTTATTGTAGTTTACTAGACTAAATGTAAATACAAAATACCATGTCAATAGTATATGACAAATTTAGATTGTAGAGGGTTGTGGGTGTGTGTGTGTGTGTGTGTGGGGAGGGGGGCTAGGAGGCATAACTCTGGTGACTTAGTTTCAGGGCTTAATACCCTGCTGCCCAAAAAAGGTATTTAAATGCAGAGATTCAAGAATTGTTGGTAAGGATGAGATATTCCCTAGAGAAATTGATGACAAAGTAATTAGTCCCTTCAATAGAGTTGTAGATGAAGAATTTACATATGGACTGGAGGTGGACTTTACAGGTGTAAACATGTCCGTCAGGTTAGCCAGTCCACACACTAGTTTACTATTCAAATAGTATCATTTCCAACTGTTATGAAGTGATCGCTCAGTCTTGTCAAGGTTTTTCCACTGTCTTTGTATGTACATTAACACTGGTAATTATAGGAGAGACATGGCCGACAGTACCGAAGTATATCAAAGTTAAATCATTCAAGCGGATAAAAATGTTTAAAAAATTCCATCCTAAAATATGGTCAGGTGTCAGTCAAAAAAGTCTTTTGTCCCAAGCACCTGCTTTTTTTTCTCTGTAAACACATTATGGATACTGTTCAGACATTTAAATGTTTATAGGGTAATGATCTTGAATTCTAGTTTGGTGATTTAAATTTGAACACATAGAGATTAATGAATACCATTAAAGCACGCTCAGTCTTGCCAATTCTGTCAGACATTTATAATGTTACCTAAATATATGTCAAATTTTAAAATGACATAAATTCCATTTGTTTTTACTCTTCATTAAGAATATTACTGTAAAACTAAGGGTATTTAATAAGAGTTTTATTTTTCATGCCACGGAAAAGGTATATTAAGGACTTCCTGTGGTTGTTATATCGACCTCTATACAGATGTTATAAGCACCTGATGGATTGATATAGATCTATATAGATATAGATATTATAAAGACTTCTGATGAAGTGTTGTATCTATAGATAGATTCAGACATCAGGCCACACAAAAAAAAATCTGTGTTTCCTGTTTCTGCCCAGAAAAAATGGAGACCATGGGTAGCATGGATAATAGTTACTTTTGGCTCCGACTCTGAATTACTTTATATGGATTCGGGTTCATACTTATGAGTCAGGTATGTATAAGCATTGCCTGTGTGTATTATGAAATATTTACCATGCTGAATATCACAATCTGTGATGATGTTTTATTTTCGAAAGTGAGTCTTTTCTGTATTATCAAGTGCTAAGTTTTCAATGGAGTTCCATTGAACAGTATAGAAGGAATTGTCTTTAAAAGGGTCTTAGCAGATGGACTGACAAACAAGGTGATTCCTATATACCAACCCCAACTTGTTTGGAGGTGGGGGTTATACAAAGAAAATAAATTTTAAAAAATGGAAAAAAGTTTGGTCAACATCTGTCAAAGCAATACAGAGTTATAACATTCAGTAGAGATGGTTAAGAAATGTATCTGATCTCACAGTTGCTTTTTATGAACGCTAATGAAGTTATGGATTATATAAATTTCATGGCTAAAACAACTAAGACCAATAATGGCAAGGTAACTGTTATATGCCCAGAAAGATCAGTCTGTATAAATACCGGTATATGTCAAGCATCTGAATTGAATTCACCTCCAGTGCCAGTGCTGTTAGGGATCACCAGGAAAAAAAACCCGAAGCAAAATCATTTCTGGATCAAATTTTTGCCAAAATGTTGAAAAAAGGTTGGTAGCAAAGAACAGGGACGGACCAGAAACAAGAAACACAAATTTTCTTTTCTTTTTGGCCTTATAGAGTCTTCTAATGTATCATGTCTGGACGTGCCGAGTGACTACTGGTATATGGTATGAATATGACATTACAGTGAATTGGAATCTACAGGTAAATAATTACATACACAGCTGACAGTTGAAATATTCCAACTGAAATTTTCATTTTAAAAAGTCATATTCAACAGGTTAATTGTTCGTTTAATAAGCATACAAATAATCTCAAACTGAATTCGGAGCTAGTATCAACATTTTTGAAATATTCCTGTGAATCATATCACCACTGATATGACACATCAATCCAATATTGACTTACTCTGTTATATTTCTGATCAAGTGTCTTACACATAACTATTTGGACACAACGTAATTTAACAATATTACTTTGACCACCCTGTTAAGTCCCCAGAATTCAGAGTGTGTTGACTTAGGTGAATAAATATATTTTGATAACATATTAGGACAGTTTTGTTGACCAGGGTGTGATAGCCAGGACAAACCTAGGCCAACCATATTTACCTTTATGGTGTGTAAAATTGACATTGTAAATCATTCATAAGGTCTGACTTTTGTCCACTGGATACAATACACTGGCAGGGGTTTTTCTTCTCAGTAAACAATATATACAGTGGAAAAGAATCTCCAACCATTCATTATCCCTCCCTCCCCTAAAATTTTAGCTTGATATAATTCACCTGTCATCTCCTTGGGTATGATGGAAAACAGACATGCTCTGATATGCTTATCTGATATTAAAGTGTGATCAATATTCCAATTAGGAATGTTAATCATGAACAAAAATACTGAATATTTGTCTTTTCTTGTTTATTTCTTACATATTACAATTATTATAATGGGGTCTGTGTGTGATGCAGTCAATACAATAAAGACACACTAGTTTGTGTTAGAAGTCAATGAGTCTGTGTGGTAGAAGTCAATAAGTCTGTGTGATAGTAGTCAATAAGTCTGTGTGGTAGAAGTCAATAAGTCTGTGTGGTAGAAGTCAATAAGTCTGTGTGGTAGAAGTCAATAATTCTGTGTGGTAGAAGTCATTATGTCTGTATGGTAGTAGTCAATAAGTCTGTGTGGTAGAAGTCAATAATTCTGTGTGGTAGTAGTCAATAATTCTGTCTGTGTGCTAGTAGTCAATAAGTCTGTGTGGTAGAAGTCAATAAGTTTGTGTGTTGAAGTAGTCAATGAGTCTGTGTAGTAGAAGTCAATACGTCTGTGTGGTAGAAGTCAATAAGTTTGTATGGTAGAAGTCAATAAGTCTGTGTGGTAGAAGTCAATAAGTTTGTATGGTAGAAGTCAATAAGTCTGTGTGGTAGAAGTCAATATGTCTGTGTGGTAGAAGTCAATAATTGTGTGAATGATAGTAGTAAAAACGTGTGTGTGGAAGCAGCCAATAAGTTTGTGTGTTGAAGTAGTCAATGAGTCTGTGTGGTAGAAGTCAATAAGTCTGTGCGGTAGAAGTCAATAAGTCTGTGTGGTAGAAGTCAATAAGTTTGTGTGGTAGAAGTCAATAAGTCTGTGTGGTAGAAGTCAATAAGTCTGTGTGGTAGAAGTCAATAAGTTTGTGTGGTAGAAGTCAATAATTGTGTGAATGATAGTAGTAAAAACGTGTGTGTGGAAGCAGCCAATAAGTTTGTGTGTTGAAGTAGTCAAAGAGTATGTGTGGTAGAAGTCAATAAGTCTGTGTGGTAGAAGTCAATAAGTCTGTGTGGTAGAAGTCAATAAGTCTGTGTGGTAGAAGTCATTAAGTTTGTGTGGCAGAAGTCAATAATCGTGTGAAGGATAGTAGTAAAAAGGTGTGTGTGGAAGCAGCCAATAAGTTTGTATGTTGAAGTAGTCAATGAGTCTGTGGTAGCAGTCAATAAGTTTGTGTGTGGTAATACCGTGACACGATAATATCACAGCACTTTAAAAGATCTAAACCTTGACTTTATCCATTGACACATTATTAATGGCACAAGCAAACAAAAGTTCCTATGCTTTCTAAACATTAAACATTCTATACCAACCTTTGTTTGGGGTCAGTCTGCTATCCTTGTCTGAGGACACTGTGCCACATTTGTTTGCGGACACCATGCCATCATTGTTTGAGGACACTGTGCCACATGTGTTTGAGGACACTGTGCCATCTTTGTTTGAGGACACATTGCCATCATTGTTTGAGGACACATTGCCAACATTGTTTGAGGACACTATGCCACCCTTGTTTGAGGACAGTGTACAGTTAACATCAGAGGTAAGATCATCCTCGTCTACTTCCTGTATGACATCAGTGAAAGTAAAGCTATCCAAGTCATTTGCAAAGTAATTAGCACCAGTATTTGGCAGATTTCCATTTATGTGTAATTTATCAGATCCATTTGAGTATTTGACATCTGTTGAAGAATTGTCCGTGTTGTGGTGGTACCTGGTATCCATGGAGACCACAGACTGTGCTGATGAAGATTCTACATCAATAGCACTATCGGAAGGTGAGTCTGGACTGATTACCCGTGGGTAGGATGACTCAAGGTTCTCAGGATGTTTGGAGCCAGTGTTATGCATACCTGCTGTTTCAAGGTTAAGTTTTTGTCTGTATGTCCTTAGTTGTCTGTCCTTGTGTTCCAGTTGTTGCTGAAGGGAGCGTATTTGTTCCTCCTGTGACAGATCATTGGAGTCCAGTATCCTGTGGTATGGGTCCAAGTGTCGTGGGGAAGACAAGTTGTCAAGGTCATCAAAACCATGCATATCTGAAGACACACTGCTGGTCCTGGACATTCGTGCCCTTGGAGTTACCTCTGACCTTGGAGTTAGTCCGGGATCATAGCTGCTTCTGTAATGACTTTGAGGAAGTCCATTATATAAGAGGTGATACAATCTGTCAGATGTTGCATTCAGGCGTTCCTTCACTGTGAGGTCTGACATCATGGATGGAGTTGGACTGGTTCTACAATCACGGTCTTGCTGAAGATCACCATAGCTCAGAAATCCTCTTAAATCATGCTCTAAGCTAGACATGGGTCTTTCAGAACATACACTTCTGGTGTCATCAGAGTCATAAATATCACCATGAAACTCCACTGGTAAACCTGAGTTGAATAATCGCCGAGGTCTGCGTGCCTTGGTCTCAGACATAAGTCGACGTTGAAAAGCCTGAGGATATTTCTTATGGAGATTTTGATAAAAATTAGAATTCTGTAATCTTGGATACTTGGTACAGATGTCGATGTTCTCCATGCTCTGTGACAGGTTAGATCCCTCCTGAAATGTAAAATGAAATTATCTTGATTGATCACATTATCCCGTACATCAGCTGATCCCTGGAAAAATCCTCATCAGTCATCTAACCACGAATTTATTCTGTGATCAACCGAAACAAATAATTAAAAAAAAAATATAAAGACATCTAATTTTCAATCTCTATCTTGACTTTCACATATCTACTTGGTAAGTAAATAAAGACATCATAATAGCCTTTACCAAATATACAGTTCTTCAATACAGTGTAAAAGAGGTGAAATCTATCTTAATTACAGATAACACTTTTATGACCAGTTGCTGTGTGTGACTACTGTAAATCACTTCAATTTCGCGAATATTTTATTTTGCAACCTTCCCTCTTCAGACATATTTGCAAATACTTGATTTCGTGAATGGTGTTCTAGAAATTACTTTGAATTTGCAAATGATGGACTATTGGATATATGAACTCCGATATTGGTAACCGAATCAGCGTGGATGTCATCAAGAATTATTTCTATACAAACAATAACAAAGGATGTTTAATTTGTGATTGACTCTCCTCCTGTTCTAATGGATAAAATAAATCACATGTGAAATATAAGTGATCTATAGTATAATTTATAAATAGCAACGATGACAAATCAGGGTGGTCAGGTAGTGCAGTGATAATGCACTTGTCTTTCACCTAGATGTCCAGGGTTAGACCCAATGTGGGTTTCAATCTGGGCCAACAAGAGTGATCGATATTAGTTGCAAAACTTGGTTCACAATTGTTGCAGAATAAATAAAATTTGATTAAATAAATCTTTTACATTATATTTATTTTTAATAACACCATTATTAATTATTCAGTATTTTCAATCTACATCAATTCTATAATTGGATGTAATTCATTAACATGTGCTCTTCATTCTTATAGTGATGAAATAATACTTTTAATTTATTTATCAAATGGGTTTGATGTCCACTATTACAGCATTTCAGCAGACAAGTCAGAAAAAAGTGAGGAAAAAATACTGAAAATCAAAGCAGTCTAAAAGTTAATTTCTATAATATTATCATTATATTTGCTAAATCAAGAACCAACAGCTTATGGTAACAATGCTATAATATCTACAAAGATTGTTCAAGATCATTTCTAATTACAAAGGTTAGACAAGACCATACAACAACTAATTACATGTAAAAAGGTCACACAAGGTCACATCACATCTAATTACTAAGGTCACACAACATCTAATTACTAAGGTCACACAACATCTAATTACTAAGGTCACACAACATCTAATTACAAAACTTACAGTCACATAAGTCAAGTCATATCTAATTATAAAATGTCATAAGAGGTCATATCACATCTAATTATGAAAACTCATAAAAGGTCACATTGCATCTAATTACTAAGGGAACACAAGTAACATCACATCAAATCACAAATGTTACACAAGATCACACATCTTATTACAAAGGTCAAACAATGTCACATCACATCTCATAACAAAGGTCATACAAAGTCACACCACATCTAATTGCAAAGGTAATACAAGGTCATTAACAACGAACCAAAAAGATTACTCAAGGTCACATTCTAGGTAATTGAAAGGTCAAACAATGTCATAGCACATTTACTTACAAAAGTCAAACAAGGTCATATCACATCTACTTACTAAGGTCACAAACCATGCCGCCATCATATCTAGTTAAAAGGATACATTACTTCTCTATCAATATTTACAACAATTTCAATATCATGTAATATAAGTGATATTCAGCAACATTAAGTGTAAAATCAGGTGGTGAAAGCTATAGAATTCAGGTCAATTATTTATGTTACAACTAGTTAATGACTGAATATATACAGCAATTTATATTTGCAATCTTCTCTAGCTGGTTGAGTTCAAGAATAATACTCCCAAATAAGGTTTGTAAAAAAATTGAACTATTTTCTTTGGTTGACATTGATTTGATGTGCTTTTCTTTAACTTGTGTAAATAAATCATTACATATTAGGGTAACCTGTACATAGAGAACCTGTACATTGCTATGATCCGTATAATGTTATCTCCCACAGTTATGACCTGTACATAGAGAACATGCCACTTTGGTTATTTGTACATACAAACCTTCTCACTGTGGTGACCTATATATAGAAAACTTGTCACTGTGGTGACCTGTACATATAGAATGTGTCACTGTGGTGGCCTGTACATATAGAATGTGTCACTGTGGTGGCCTGTACATATAGAATGTATCACTGTGGTGACCTATTTATAGAGAACCTGTCACTGTGGTGACCTATATATAGAAAACTTGTCACTGTAGTGACCTATTTATAGAGAACCTGTCACTGTGGTGGCCTGTACATATAGAATGTGTCACTGTGGTGGCCTGTACATATAGAATGTATCACTGTGGTGGCCTGTACATATAGAATGTATCACTGTGGTGGCCTGTACATATAGAATGTGTCACTGTGGTGGCCTGTACATAAAGAATGTGTCACTGTGGTGGCCTGTACATATAGAATGTATCACTGTGGTGGCCTGTACATATAAAATGTGTCACTGTGGTGGCCTCTACATATAGAATGTGTCACTGTGGTGACCTATATATAGAGAACCTGCCACTGTTGTGATCTGCATTTGTACATAGAAAACCTGCCACATTGTTGACTTGTAAATAGAAAACACATAACTGTTCTGACCTGTTCGTAAACAACCTGTCACTGTATTGACTTGTACATAGAGAACCTGCCACTATGCTGGCTTGTACAAAGAGAACCTGCCACTATGCTGGCATCTACATAGAGAACCTGCCACTATGCTGACCTGTACAAAGAGAACCTGCCACTATGATGGCATCTACATAGAGAACCTGCCAGTATGCTGGCATCTACATAGAGAACCTGCCACTATGCTGACCTGTACAAAGAGAACCTGCCACTATGATGGCATCTACATAGAGAACCTGCCACTATGCTGGCATCTAAATAGAGAACCTGCCACTATGCTGGCATCTAAATAGAGAACCTGCTATTATGCTGGTCTGTACAAAGAGAACCTGCCACTAAGCTGGCAGCTACATAGAGAACCTGCCATTATGTACATAGAGAATGTTATACTGAATAGAGTTTGTTACAGCACATTTGTATGTGTTCTGTCTTTATTTGATCAATAAATAGATCAAGTCATGATACACATAAATAATTTGACCTGTGAGATATTTTCCGTCTATATACATTCCACATGTATGCAATCCATCTTCAACCAACCAACAGAAAGGTTAAGTAATAGATCCCTCCCATATTGTTACTTTCTCTTTCCAGAAAAAGGAAGTGAAATGACAATCTGAACTAGAATTCTTACCCGCTGTTTTCGTGGTTTAATATTTTTAGCGTATGCTAGCCATTTGCCTCTCTCTGGAGGTCTGGATCTGACTCCATATGGTATGTAGCTGTCCATGTCGACTCTTCTTGGCTCGACATTGTTTGTATTACGAGAACTTCGCTCGACCTCTCCATCTCCTCTAGATCCATTTCCCAAGTCTCTGTTGCAACTCTCCTCTGAGGTAGGCAGGTCTTCTCCGTTACCATGTTTATGACGATCACTGAATCTTCTGCGAAGTCGCTCGTCTAGAAGTCTGGACGATGATACCAGATCAAGATAAATATCACGTGGAATGGTGTCAACATGTTTACCTGTGGTATTTATGTTATCAGAAGACAGGTGTAAACTGCGAGGGGATGAACGATGCCTTCTATTTCTTGAATACATTTCATTTCTTTTTTTACAAACACACACAGTTTAATTACTATAACGTCCATATCCATTTTCAAGTCTTCGTGAATGCGTCTGATAATTTAATCCAATTGACATCCCGACGTAAACACCTTCCATCCATTGTTGGTACACGCTATCAAGTTGGCTTCGTGTAGTAACCCTGTGACGTCACACTTCAGGTGCTTTCCCACAATCGATGACGTAGTACACGAACAGTAACCAAAAGTTATACGGGTATATGGATGCCGAGGTACTGCAGTCGATTGCTCTGTGTCATTAGAGTCCGAATGACGAACATGATCCGCTGATATTTCGTCTGGATGATTTGACAAATATCTTTACGATTGTGAGTAATGTATCTCGTGATTTACATTGTACAACCGACACTTGATCTAACGTTACTATTGGCCTACTGTGCTCGATTACATCCAGCGATAGCGTTGAAGACAAAGTATATTGCCTTATTGCTGTATACCTACAGGGTTTCCTCCAAAGATCATATACAGATAAAATGAAAATGTATCAAAATAGCCCCAAATCGAACTTTGTTCACACAAATAGATATCTATAGACTAGTATGCCTAACATCAAACAGTTTGCCTGAAGACAATACTAATACACATACCACTTGAGATATATTTACAGTTCTGTTTAGAACCTGAAGTTGCTAACTGTAATTCCACCCAACATTTGGTAAGCAACATTTTCTTCTGCTTGTTCAATAGTACAGCTTTATGTACGTAGGATCTCTTGTGAGGGACTAGTTAGATGGTGATGTTTTAATATTTTGTAGTTGGTGAAGACAGCCTGCAAAAATGAAATTTGCGGAACATCTTGGTGCGCACATCACTCCAGAGTGGAGGAAGCAGTACATCCAGTATGAGGTAATATGTTATTCAACATTGGCGATGTTTTGATTTGATTGCTGTCATGAAAATATCCTAAACTTCAAACTTTTATTGAAATTAATTATCACAAATCAAAAACTGTTTTCAAAAGGATGTGGTGGAAAAATATACGGCATTTTTGTAATACAAAAACATAAGAAAAAACTAGGCCCAGTGGAAACCTATCTTTGGTGTTTGCTCACTGAGCTATGAAGTCATCAAACCTTCCACTCTTTAGAGTTATCTAATGTTATCTATCTATGCCCTATTAACTTCTATTCTGTAGTAAGTGTAGACTTTGCACTGGCCTGCTCAGAGCCATTTTGTTGGTCAGCGAGAAGTGAATATCATTTTTTGTAACAAAAGTAATGCTGATAAATTGAAATAATGTATCATAAAACTGACATGAGTAAAACAGAAAACCACTCGACTTTTCTAATGCCATTTATTTAAGAATTATTTTCGTCATATTTCTGTCTGAAAATTGTAAACAGTAAAGGGTGGTGTTTCAAGTGATAATAGCTTAAACATCAGTTTTGTTTAGAAAATAATCAAAAGTTCACATAAATTATTTGTCTCAATAGTTAGCTCAATAAATTTTTGAAAATTGTTAAGCTTTCCACTACTGTTTATTTTGAAAACACATTGGGGGTACTTTTGGAGAAACCATCTGGTACAAGAACACGGCAAGACTAGATATCTCAAATTTCTTCGCAATAGATTTACAAAGAGATGCAGACAGCTTCCTGTCCCTCTATCCTATGTTCTTAATTGTACATAACAAGGAAAAGATGAGAACCATAGGATAGAATTACCACTTCACAATGAGAAGCAATCTTATGTAGACTCTGCTTTCTGGTATCAGGACTAATATTTCATTTCTAGTTATCAAGTTTTTCAAGTTTTCCAATTTTGAATTATGCATGTTTATGACTTTGTATGAACTTTTTGACCAGGACTTGAAATATAATTTAATTTAACAATCTTGTCATCAGATTTCAAGACAACAAAGACTGACTGTATATGCATTCTAGATCTGTGAGCTGGAGACCAAGTTCTGATATAAAGAGTTACAAGGATTCTCTTTGCGGAAATTTATATCAGTGTATATTGTGATATGCATGGATTGGTACCACACTTAGTATATTTCAGATTAAACAGACTAGACGTGTTCCTGGAAAAAGAATAACTTAACCATTGATACAATATAGATTACATAATATTACACTGATTGGATTTGTTTACAGGCTATGAAGGAAATGCTGTATGAGGCACAAGAGCAGTCACCATCTGCTGAAGGTAAACACACACGCTAAACATTCAAGCTAATTTATAACTAGACACCCAAAGAAACGAAACACTCAGACAAACTGAATATTCAAATTGAAACTTAATCAAAGTGATGAACACTCAATCAGACTCAGAACTATTGTAAACCCCTTCCCAACCAACAACTTGTCCACTGTAATAAACTAAACACTAAAACAAACTAGACATTCAGAGAAACTAAATATCCAACAAACTAAACACTAAAACATACTAAACACTCCAAAATAAGTACAAGAAAGCCCCCAAAATAACTAGATACTTAAATAAATTTAACACTAAGGAAAACAAAATATTTGACCGGAAAGAACAAATTAAACATTCTTTTCATTAATTTTTATTATATGTTGATTGACAGTGTTTAATTTCTAAGTGCTAATTTTCTTTCCTGGTACCTGTTTGGATCTTTGTTTGAAATGTCTATACAAATTTTATTGAATTTATAAGATATGACAGGCCTACTGGCTTTTGTTTTTGTTTGATTTGAAAGAGGATTTTGTTGGATGTTGTACAACGTCGAAAAATATTGCAAACTTTTCAAGTCTCATAAGATATATGTGTATCCTGAAGAATTTCATAAAAGTGTTCAGAGATAAATGGATTTTGTAATTCTTATTCAATTATTACATCAAGACTTATGACAGGTATACCATAGTGTTTTTGAAATTAAGTTAATCCTATATTAAGTAATTCTTTTTTTGTAGTAACGGACCAGACCATCATACAGAGATTTCTGGCAAGGTTTGATGAGAGATTTTTCCAGTTCTGTGACAAGGAATTGGCTAAAATTAACACCTTTTTCTATGGTAAGTTTTTAGTTGATAATGTATAATTGTTTTAATACTCATTACTGCATTTATTGAATAACTTAATGCATGAGCTAAGTTGAAATAATTCTCTGTAATTAAAGATACAATTTGTTATTGAAGAAAAAATTTCCGAGGCCAATAGAAAGTATGCTAGTCTGAAGGCCGAGATGGAAGCCTACCATGAGCATGCTCACAAACCATCAACAGTAGGCCTGCGCCAGAGACGGGCTAGTGTGAAGACCTTGTTTAAGGACAAGGAAGTTAGTGGTGTAGCCCATACACGAAAGCTCCATGATCTCAAACTGGCCTTCAGTGAATTCTACCTTTCACTCATCCTCCTTCAGAACTACCAGACACTAAACTTCACAGGCTTCAGAAAGATCCTCAAAAAACATGACAAGGTAGGTTACACAGTCCAGGTAAGGTATTGAGAGGTCAAGGGAGAGGTAGGCTAAACAAGCTTAGGTATGCCATGTAGGGAGTTCAGGCATCATAAATGAAAGGAAGGTAAAACCATTTAGGTATGTCAGATGGGTATTCAAGGGTAAAAGGGTCAGAAGTCAAGTTGGGTAAACCAGCCAATGTAGGTCAGATGACACTTAGAGATCAAAAGGTAAGAGGTAGGTTAAAGTGACCTTGGTAGGTCAGACAGTCATTTAGGGATCAAAGGGTATGAGTTAGGTTAAACTTGCCATGGAAGATCAGACAGGGAATTCAGGGGTTCAGAATGAGAGTTAAGTTAAATTAGCAGAGGTAGGTCAGGCATTTGGAGTCAAGAATGGAACAAGCTAAAGTCGGTCAGGCATTAAGTGTCAATAATGAAAAACCAGTGGAACAATCTTTGGTCAGTCATGCAAATGGTTCTGAGATACACTGTATTACAGAAGAATATCAAATCATGATATATTATCTCTTTATAAAAATAATCTGAGGTTTAGAAATAATCTACATATGTTTTTTTCAACAGCTGATGTCAACACAGAGGGGTACAGAGTGGAGACAAGCTCATGTAGATGCTGCCCCTTTCTACACCAACAAGGAAGTTGACCACCTTATCACAGAGACAGAGGTAAGTGTTACAGCATACAATATATATAAGGGTTGGGAGAGTATAGGAAAGCTCATGTAGACACTGTACCCTTCTACAAGAAAGTGGGCTGTTTCATCAGGAAAGAGCTGAAAGCAGGCAAATGCTTTACATTTTTGACATTTTTAATAAATATTTCAATTAAAAATTAAAAGTTACAATTCAAAACCAGAAATAGCTGATTTAACAATAAAAGGTCAGTTAAAAATAACTTTGCAATAAAAAATCAGACAAAGCTAAGTTTACTACACTTTACTATAGCTAGTCAGAGATAGCTAATATTGACCATGATGACGTCAATATGTTAACCATTTAGATTTGGGAAAGCTTAATAACAAAAGAGTAAATATAGAGGTATCTCATACAACTAAGGAGTGCTGTCTTCCTTCCATGCAAGGTATTATCAGTGTCCAGTCACAATATTGTCTACCATTTCTATATTTACAGAACAGTGTGACATCAGACCTTGAAGGAGGAAACAGACAGAAGGCAATGAAGAGGCTGAGAGTGCCACCTCTAGGAGAAACGGTATGACTTATCATATTCAAATATAAAGTGGTATGGAGGTTTAGTAGGTTAACCTGAATCCATGGTTTTATCATAGCTTAGCCTTCCTTAATAGTCAGATGTCCCTGTACCTTCATCTGTCTTTCAGTACTACTACCTGTACATGATAACTTACTTGGTAGTCAGATGTCCCTGTATCTTTGTCTGTCTGTCTGTACTACTACCTGTACATGATAACTTCCTTGGTAGTCAGATGTCCCTGTATCTTTGTCTGTCTGTCTGTACTACTACCTGTACATGGTAACTTCCTTGGTAGTCAGATGTCCCTGTACCTTTATCTGTCTGTCTGTACTACTACCTGTACATGGTAACTTCCTTGGTAGTCAGATGTCCCTGTACCTTTATCTGTCTGTCTGTACTACTACCTGTACATGGTAACTTCCTTGGTAGTCAGATGTCCCTGTACCACTATCTGTCTGTCTGTGCTACTACCTGTACATGGTGTCTTCCTTGGTAGTCAGATGTCCCTGTACCTTTATCTGTCTGTCTGTACTACTACCTGTACATGGTAACTTCCTTTGTAGTCAGATGTCCCTGTATTTTTGTGTCAATAAGTCTACTGTACATGGTGTCTTCCTTGGTAGTCAGATGTCCCTGTACCTTTATCTGTCTGTCTGTACTACTACCTGTACATAATAACTTCCTTTGTAGTCAGATGTCCCTGTACCTTTATCTGTCTGTCAGTACTACTACCTGTACATGATAACTTCCTTGGTAGTCAGATGTCCAGATGTCCATGGTGCCTTCCTTGTACCTTTATCTGTCTGTCTGTACTACTACCTGTACATGATAACTTCCTTTATCTGTCTGTAGTCAGATGTCCCTGTACTACTTTATCTGTCAGATGTCCCTGTACCTTTGTCTACCTGTACATGTACATAATAACTTCCTTTGTAGTCAGATGTACCTGTACCTTTATCTGTCTGTCTGTACTACTACCTGTACATAATAACTTCCTTTGTAGTCAGATGTCCCTGTATTTTTGTCTGTCAATAAGTCTACCGTACATGGTGCCTTCCTTTGTAGTCAGATGTCCCTGTACCTTTATCTGTCTGTCTGTACTACTACCTGTACATAATAACTTCCTTTGTAGTCAGATGTACCTGTACCTTTATCTGTCTGTCTGTACTACTACCTGTACATGATAACTTCCTTGGTAGTCAGATGTCCCTGTACCTTTATCTGTCTGTCTGTACTACTACCTGTACATGATAACTTCCTTGGTAGTCAGATGTCCCTGTACCTTTATCTGTCTGTCTGTACTACTACCTGTACATGGTGCCTTCCTTTGTAGTCAGATGTCCCTGTACCTTTATCTGTCTGTCTGTACTACTACCTGTACATGGTAACTTCCTTTGTAGTCAGATGTCCCTGTATTTTTGTCTGTCAATAAGTCTACCGTACATGGTGACTTTCCTGGTTGTCAGATATCTTCTGATTTTAAAGTCAAGTGTCAAGGTAGTTTATTTGGTTCAGGACATTAGTATTGCAGTCATAAAACACCAATGACTTAATTTGCTGTTAAGTTTTCGGAAAGCTTCCTTGATATGATGGATAGAAAATTGTTTACAGATGTCTTTTATTTCTGATTTTACATTTACAATCACCTCTGATGTAAATGTAAGTCTACTGTATTGTGTCAGTAATTTCATCATTTGTTAAAAATATAAGTATCAAGTGTTAACAATTCTGTTTTAGCAATCACCATGGACAACCTTCCGAGTGGGGCTGTTTTTTGGATGGTTCTCAGTGATGTCTGTGGTTCTCGTGCTAACTGGTAAGTTTGTTCACACTGATTTTGCTCCATTTCTTAGTATCATTATTTTTGCAAGTGTATCGTTAATATGTATTTACATATGAGTGCAATTAAAATGCAACAGTGTCTAAGAAATTATAATTGTTTTTTGTTAAAGTATCGTAAAATTGGCCAAGAGGTTGGTTGATAAATGATACAGTGGTCTTGGTGAAACATACAAAATCCTGTGTGCTGAATGATAATTTTAGTAAATGGTTTGGTATTCACCAGCTTCATTGTCGAAAAATATTAGACTCAAGGAGAAAGTAAGTATGTAAACATGAATCATAAAAATATAATAAATCAAAAGTATACCGCCTGAGCTTCGAACCCCCAGCCATAAACAAGTTTCTTTTTAAGTGTAGTCACTCAGATCATTAACATAAAAATTTCTTCCACTTTCTTCCATGAGGTTTTTGACACATTTCTTGAAAGTAACTGGATGGAGTTTAACAACTAACATGTTGAACTTCAAATATTGATCAATTTTCATGATATTTTATCAATCTTAACTTAACAATATGTACATCAATTACAACTGTATGCTGTTGTGTGGGAGACATATGTAACAGTCTCTGTTACAATGATTATGTGTTTGAAATGCTATTTATAAAAAATGGATTTGAGTGTTGTGAGAAGTAAAGGGAATAATTGATTGAAAGGAACACAGCAATTGATGAAGGGTTTGACTTCTCAGGATTAATTGAAAGGGCTCAGTTATTGAAAGAGAGGTAAATCTTTAAGAGCCTTCTCCCATGAAGGAATTGTAATGATATGACAGTTATTTCTGGAGCATCCCTGTGTGACAGGACATTTATAGAAAGGGTCTGACAAAATGAGGGGAAGTCTTCTGGGCCTCCTGTTCTGAATGGAAACTTAATTGTTACATGAGGTATTCAAGCAAAAATTATCAGTCAAAAGATTCTCACATTAGCATTTAATGATATCTGTTTCAGCATTTTTCTCTGGCCACTCTGAGAACTGGGAGCCAGCCTTACGGATGTATCGAGGGATATTTCTAATTATACAGATGATTTTCCTGCTCGGGATCAATACATATGGCTGGCGGTCATCAGGAGTCAATCATGTTCTCATCTTTGAGATTGATCCTCGACATCATCTTTCTCATCAACAGCTCTTAGAGGTACATTGGATTTATTGTAATCAGTAAAACAGTAGACTCTCTAATGTTGGAGATAAAAATCAGTACTGAATTCTTTGTAACCAGTAAAACAGTAGACTTTCTTGTGTTAAAGGTAAAATTCAGTTCTGTAACCAATGATACTGTAGAGTCTCTATTGTTTGAGGTAGAAATCAGTATTAAATTCCCTGGAACTAATAAAATTATAGACTCTCTGGTGTTAGAAGTAGTTTTTGTGTATAATGTTATGAACCCTTTACTACTTTACAGCTGGCATCTTCGTTGGCAGTACTATGGGCTATAAGTGTGCTGTGTTATTTCTTTAGTGATACGCTCCACATTCCAGCGTTTGTGTTCCCACTGTCTCTGACAGGATTTGTATTGATCTTCCTCATCAATCCTCTACCAATTCTTCATAAAAGTTCACGTATGTGGCTTCTCACAGTACTGGTAAGTATTCCTGTACCTATTTAGATGCCCTTACATCAGGTGTCGTCCATCTTGTATATGTAAACTTTTTTACTTCTCCTGGAAATCCACTGATTTCATTTCAGTGAAACTTGTCAGAAAATTTCAATGACCAAAGGTTAACCAAAATTGTAAATTATATGGTTCCCACCCCCTAGGAGCAAGAGAGGAAGGGTCAAAAATTGTCAAATAAATTTCAAGAATATTCTTGTCAATACTCAAATAGAATGAAATACGGTTTATGGATGGAAGGGTCTTAAGATGCTTTACTCTTGCTGACCCCCAGGGATTGATGGGTATGACAGAAAGGATAAATTGAATGAAATTTGAAATTTTTTATCCATACCCAAAGATGTTATAATCAAATGCTCTTCATGGATAGGAAGGTCTTAAGGTAAAACTCTTCTGTCCCTGTGCATTCCATTTTTGAGTTCACTCAGGTGACCTTTTTGGCCTCTAGGCGTCTTGTTTCAGTAAGAAAGTTCTTTCATTTGATATGTGTCAAATTTCTCTCTGTTGATTTGTATCTTCAGAAGCGGATTTTTCTTGCACCATTTTACAAAGTAGGATTTGCAGACTTTTGGCTGGCTGACCAGCTCAACAGCTTATCAACAGTTCTACTGGACTTTGAATTCCTCATATGCTTTTATGCATTTGAAGTCGACTGGCTCTCAAGTACATGTAAGTATGCTTTATCTTATGGTATTGTAAATTTTCGATAGTTACGGCAATAATTCTGTAAATAACACAGAGTTTCATCAGTAGTGAGAACATTCTGTAGTTACAGTATAAATCATACAGTCAATAACACATATAGCTCAGCAATTTTGTAGTTACATCACTAAATTATACAGTAAATAGTATATGGTTCATCAGTGTTTAATGGTGTGAACATTTTGTAGTTACATCACTAACTTATACAGTTAATGATATATAGTTCATCAGTAACTAATAGTGTGAATATTCTGTAGTTACAACACTAAATTATACAATAAATGACACATATGTTTCAACAATAAATATTATTGCAAATAATCTGTAGTTACAACATTAAATGATCCTGTAAAATATTTGATAGATACAGGTCCAGATTATTATGTATTGTGAATATAATTACAAGTATTTGTGTTGTTGACAACTTCAGCTCCTGGTGTATGCACTATGAATAAATATGGAATCCGTGCTGTTGTAAGCTGTCTTCCTGCTTGGTTCCGATTTGCCCAGTGTCTCCGTCGTTATCGTGACACTAAGCTTGCCTTTCCTCATTTGGTGAATGCTGGGAAATATTCTACAACTTTCTTCACAACAGTTTTTTCAACACTGTACAAAGTGCAGATAGGTAATTTGGAAAGATATACAGTCAAACTTCTATGAATTGAACTTCAATAATTCAAATTCCTCAATGTATCAAAGTTTTTGTCTGGTATTTTATTCCTACATATTACTACTAACTTAGCCCTTAATGAATCAAAGTTTTATAAATCAAACTTTCTGATGTATCAAAGTTTTTTTCACAGACCATAAGCTATGATAACATAGTAACTGACACCTCAAGATTCGAACAGAACATATTCCTGCACTGTACAGGTATTTTCGCCCCGCGACACAATTTCACACATTCAAAGAAAAGTGCTACCTGACAATCGGTTTATGATAACCTGCAATTATCAGTTCTGTGTTACGAGGTTAATTAAAGACTAGACACTGATTAAAGTTTAATCGTATACTTACAAGCCATGATATTCAATCAAAGATAAATGAGATGTCGTGTGATGTTCACGGCCGCCATTGAGCTAATGGCATTTAATTTGGTTTAATTTACAGAATTTTGAAAACAAAGTAAATCCTATCGCTTGTATGATGATTTCACTCATTTCCAAAGCATCACTTGATAGTTTAGGCATAAAAACATGAGAAACACATCGTTTATCTGTCAATCATGTGTTCTCCGATTGATTCAGACTAGCCATCGTCAGAACATTGGCAAACACTCTTATAATTTCTACGACCAAAGATGTGTGATGTTAGTGCTGTTCTATTAGTCACCTTTTAACAGAGCCAATAGCATTGAAAATTTCAAACTACTCCTGGAGTGCCGGTTTGGCATTCATGTTGCTCCAACATGTCTAGTTTTAGACACATTTGAAATCAGGCTGTCTTCTTTATATTTGAAAAGTATTTACTTCATGCCTGTCATTGTGTATATTGATGATTTTTTAATTCAATGATAAGCCGATCATTTGGAAATTTGAACTGTGAAAACAAATCTTTTGAAAATTTTTCTCAGTGATGTGTTTTGGACTGAAATAAGAACTTGTCACCAGTATTTACATTATATGTCATTTTCTCATGACCTGGTACTTGTGGTACACAGAACTGTATGGAGAAGGGCAGCGTCAGACCAGCGTATTCTTTTACTTGTGGATCGGGGCGTCGGTCATCAGTACTTGTTACACTCTTACCTGGGACATTAAGATGGACTGGGGTCTACTAGACAAGAATGCTGGGGAGAACACATTCCTTCGTGAAGAGATTGTGTATGCTTACAAGGTACCTACTGTAGAATGTTTAGGAAAACCCATTTCTTTGTAAAGAAGTTGTGAATGCTTATAATGCTTATAAAGAATGGTGAGGACAACACAATTTGTCATCAAATCTTAAAGTGTCTTTGTTTACTTCCTTCTGTACAAGCAGTGGGTAATCAGTGTCAATGGCAGGAGAGTAACCTTACTTACCCTTTAACTATATATCTAGAGAACTTTACATTTCTAAATTTGCATTCTTTTGACAATTCCATTGGCCTGGTCCTGGTATAAACAAAATTTGGCAGACACACACAACACTAAGATGGAGAGATACTAGATTCACAGATGGATTTTTAAGTGAAAGAATTCTTTATTTTATAATTATCCTTCAATCCTATCCAGAAAAATATGATGGTGTACTTGGTGTTACTGTTATAGGGTTGATTACAGTGGCTGTTATTTTGTGTTTAGGCTTATTATTATTTTGCTGTGGTGGAAGACTTTGTGCTGAGGTTTGCCTGGACAATAACAGTGTCTGTAGGAGAGGGAGGCTACTTTCCTGGGGAAGCTCTCAAAACTCTGTTGGCATCATTAGAAGTATTCAGGTAAGTTGAACTGCTTACATCTTTAGAAGTATTCAGGTATTTAAACACGGAAGTATTCAGGTAAGTTGAAACTGCTGACATCTTTAGATATATTAAGGTAATTAAACACTCATGGTATTATTAGAAGTGTTCAGATAAAGATAGCAGGCATTGTTAGAAGTATTGAGATAAAGATTGCAGGCATTGTTAGAAGTATTGAGATCAAGATTGCAGGCATTGTTAGAAGTATTGAGATAAAGATTGCAGGCATTGTTAGAAGTATTGAGATAAAGATTGCAGGCATTGTTAGAAGTATTGAGATAAAGATTGCAGGCATTGTTAGAAGTATTGAGATAAAGATTGCAGGCGTTGTTAGAAGTATTGAGATACTGCAGATCACTTACATTTGTCGTAGGATTTATTTTCATGTTCATATGCAAGGAAAGTTAATGGCAAATCTAAATCTTTCATGATTATTTGTACAGAAATAATTCTTGATGACATCCATACTGATTCAGTTACTGATATCAGTGCCCATATGTATATTAGCCAATCATTCACAAATTTAAAGTAATTTCTAGATTCACCTTTCGCGAATCTGTCAGCAAAGGTGATTGATAAGTTTGCGATATAAAATATTCGTGAAATCTTCATGATTTACAGTATACAGTGCTGGGTTGCTAAAAGTATTTCAGTAATTAAACACTGCTGGCATTGTTAGAAGTATTTAGGTAAGGAAACTCTGGTAAGGTTGATAGACTGCTTAGCATGGAAGGTGTAGAAAGATTAAGGAGTTTTAGGATTCTGATTGTGATCAAGTTATCAGGTGCTGTACAGTGGTAGTGTTGATCATTCAAGCATCAACTGTTCCCAGATTTGAACAGACTTCAACATGTACACCTTGTATATGCCAAGGATAAGTCAAGTTACAGTTTCCTGTTGGTAAAACCGTATTGGAGTTAAAATTGTTAGTCTCTGATAGGAAACTTACAGATTCATTTTTGCTTAGGCTTTATCATAGTATGAACAAAATTTTCAAATAAAATATATATTAAGTTTATCAACATTCATGCTGATATTTCTAAGCATTATCCATCAAGTCTTTTACAAGCACAACCTGTAGCTAGTGTCTACAGCGCTTAGTTTAACTCTTGGATATTTCACACTTTTCCAGTAGGAAAAGGTTGGGTGATATAAAGCTAAAAAATGTTTTCACGTGGTTAAGATAAATATAAACTAGACAGAACATAACAGTTTTATGTGATTGGTTGTATTCTGATAATATGATGATTTGGGAAGGTGTCTGTATTTTTTTGTATTTTTTTTTTTCAACAATATTCAGACGTTTTGTGTGGAACTTCTTCCGTCTCGAGAATGAGCACTTGAACAACTGTGGTCAGTTCCGTGCGGTGCGTGACATCTCCATAGCACCCATTGACTCCAATGATCAGACTCAGTTGGAGGACATGATGGACCAGGATGATGGTGCCTACACATGTCGCTCGGAGCGTAAACGACTTATGGGCAAGTAAGTATGTGGGACCACTGGTGCTGATATACACTGTATGCATTCACTGTTGTCGTCAGAGTTTAGTAAATGGTCATTTTATACTGTTTTCATAGTTCATTAGTTTCTTTTCATTTTTATTGTAAATATATACATAAAAGCTTCTCTTGTTATATCACTCACCTCACAAATGTCTGTGTTCTGATTAAGAAAACTCTGTGCCCTTTAGCAAAGATGCTGGGTATATGGAAATTTAGTTTCATAAATGGTATTTTGAATTTTCTTTCTGTTAACAGGAACAACAAGAATGTATATAAAATTCTGTAGTATAAGTTTATATGTATAATACTTATGGACATATCACTGGCACATACAATGTATTCAAATTCTGCTGCTACAATTTATAAAACTTTAAATAAATCTTAGCAAAAAGTATAATGTAAACTGCATGAACAGTTTGTTTACCTGTATTGTATTCAATTATAATTCTTCTTTCTTTTTTTTATATTAGCAGCTATCTGTATCTCAAATTTGAACCTACCTGATCAATTAGCTGTACTAACATCTTGCTCTAGATCAATAATTTAATGTTACAGCATTTGTATATTTCTTCTTGCTTGATTCTTTCAAAATGATAAATAGATTATCACAGGTCTCAGGTGACATTTTTGGATAGATATTCACTTTTATTGTTTTGTTATGCAAGAATTCAAGTGGTTGTTTTTAATTACTCCAATAAGTGGGGTTTAATTGGCATGGTGTGTGTCATTTTGTGCAGTCTTTTTTTTCAAACTTGTCTTTGAGTTAATATTTACTGAAATAGGCAAAGCTAATAAATTTTCACACAGATGTTAACAGTGTTGGGTGATCTTAACTAATATAATGTTTTTGAAGACAATCTGTTTTTCTATTAATAAAGAACTTATAAAATCCCACCATTCTACTAACCCACTTAAAACATCAGCTGTATCTGCGTAGTATTTGTAATGTTCTGCATCTGGGTAGTACTTGTAATGTTCAGTGTCTAGGCAGTAATTGTTACAATTCTGTATCTGTGTAGTATTTGTATAATTTTCTGTATCTCTGCAGTACTTGTGTAATTTTCTGTATCTCTGCAGTACCTGTGTTATTTTCTGTATCTGTGCAGTATTTGTAATGTTCTGTATCTGGGCAGTGTTTGTAATGTTCTGTATCTGGGCATCTGGGCAGTACTTGCATTGTTCTGTATCTGGGCAGTATTTGTAATGTTCTATATCTTGGTGGTGTTTGTAATGTTCTGTATCTGGGCAGTATTTATAATGTTTTGTATCTGGGCAGTACTTGTGTTGTTCAGTATCTGGGCAGTATTTGTAATGTTCTGTATCTCGGCAATATTTGTAATGTTCTGTACCAGGGCAGTATTTGTATTGTTCTGTATCTGGGCAGTATTTGTATTGTTCTGTATCTGGGCAGTATTTGTAATGTTCCGTATCTGGAAGATGTTTGTAATGGTCTTATCTGGGCAGTATTTGTGATGTTCTGTATCTGGGCAGTGTTTGTAATGTTCTGTATCTGGGCAGTACTTGTGTAATTTTCTGTATCTGGGCAGTGTTTGTAATGTTCTGTATCTGGGCAGTATTTGTAATGTTCTGTACCAGGGCAGTATTTGTATTGTTCTGTATCTGGGCAGTATTTGTATTGTTCTGTATCTGGGCAGTATTTGTATTGTTTTGTATCTGGGCAGTATTTGTAATGTTCTGTACCAGGGCAGTTTTTGTATTGTTCTGTATCTGGGCAGTATTTGTACTGTTCTGTATCTTGGTGGTGTTTGTAATGTTCTATATCTCGGTGGTCTTTGTAATGTTCTGTATCTGGGCAGTATTTGCGATGTTCTGTATCTGGGCAGTGTTTGTAATGTACTGTATCTGGGCAGTACTTGTGTAATGTTCTGTATCTGGGCAGTATTTGTAATGTTCTGTATCTTGGCAGTATTTGTAATGTTCTGTATCTTGGCAGTGTTTGTAATGTTCTGTATCAGGGCAGTATTTGTAATGTTCTGTATCTGGGCAGTATTTGCGATGTTCTGTATCTGGGCAGTGTTTGTAATGTACTGTATATGGGCAGTACTTGTGTAATGTTCTGTATCTGGGCAGTATTTGCAATGTTCTGTATCTGGGCAGTGTTTGTAATGTACTGTATCTGGGCAGTACTTGTGTAATGTTCTGTATCTGGGCAGTATTTGTAATGTTCTGTACCAGGGCAGTTTTCGTATTGTTCTGAATCTGGGCAGTATTTGTAATGTTCTGTATCTGGACGGTGTTTGTAATGGTCATATCTGGGCAGTATTTGTGATGTTCTGTATCTGGGCAGTACTTGTGTAATGTTCTGTATCTGGGCAGTGTTTGTAATGTTCTGTATCTGGGCAGTGTTTGTAATGTTCTGTATCTGGGCAGTATTTGTAATGTTCTGTACCAGGGCAGTTTTCGTATTGTTCTGAATCTGGGCAGTATTTGTAATGTTCTGTATCTGGACGGTGTTTGTAATGGTCATATCTGGGCAGTATTTGTAATGTTCTGTATCTGGGCAGTACTTGTGTAATTTTCTGTATCTGGGCAGTGTTTGTAATGTTCTGTATCTGGGCAGTATTTGTAATGTTCTGTACCAGGGCAGTATTTGTATTGTTCTGTATCTGGGCAGTATTTGTAATGTTCTGTATCTGGACAGTGTTTGTAATGGTCTTATCTGGGCAGTATTTGTGATGTTCTGTATCTGGGCAGTGTTTGTAATGTTCTGTATCTGGGCAGTACTTGTGTAATTTTCTGTATCTGGGCAGTGTTTGTAATGTTCTATATCTTGGTGGTGTTTGTAATGCTCTGTATCTGGGCAGTATTTGCGATGTTCTGTATCTGGGCAGTGTTTGTAATGTACTGTATCTGGGCAGTACTTGTGTAATGTTCTGTATCTGGGCAGTGTTTGTAATGTTCTGTATCTGGGCAGTATTTGTAATGTTCTGTATCTGGGCAGTGTTTGTAATGTTCTGTATCTGGGCAGTATTTGTAATGTTCTGTACCAGGGCAGTATTTGTAATGTTCTGTATCTGGGCAGTGTTTGTAATGTTCTGTATCTGGGCAGTATTTGTAATGTTCTGTACCAGGGCAGTATTTGTATTGTTCTGTATCTGGGCAGTATTTGTAATGTTCTGTATCTGGACAGTGTTTGTAATGGTCTTATCTGGGCAGTATTTGTGATGTTCTGTATCTGGACAGTGTTTGTAATGTTCTGTATCTGGGCAGTACTTGTGTAATTTTCTGTATCTGGGCAGTGTTTGTAATGTTCTATATCTGGGTGGTGTTTGTAATGCTCTGTATCTGGGCAGTATTTGCGATGTTCTGTATCTGGGCAGTGTTTGTAATGTACTGTATCTGGGCAGTACTTGTGTAATGTTCTGTATCTGGGCAGTGTTTGTAATGTTCTGTATCTGGGCAGTATTTGTAATGTTCTGTACCAGGGCAGTTTTTGTATTGTTCTGTATCTGGGCAGTGTTTGTAATGTTCTGTATCTGGGCAGTATTTGTAATGTTCTGTACCAGGGCAGTATTTGTATTGTTCTGTATCTGGGCAGTATTTGTAATGTTCTGTATCTGGATGGTGTTTGTAATGCTCTTATCTGGGCAGTATTTGTGATGTTCTGTATCTGGGCAGTGTTTGTAATGTTCTGTATTTGGGAAGTATTTGTTGTAATTATATTAAAATTAATTACTTGTCAACTTGAAAATCTGCAGTCCATTGATTAAATGCTTTATAATCTTCAGTTATTATTATAATTTACTGGCTGCTCATCATCTTTGGGATGGGATACAGATATGATTGCTTACTGTCAGAAACTTATTTAGAACAAGGAACAGTCACTGGAAAGGACAAGGGGCTATATCTTAATAATTTCTCTCTACAAACTTATCTGGTACAAAGGGAGGTCAAATTTAAACCTTGGATAATACAATCATCTGTTCTTCATTCTCTTGGAAATAAAGAAGACAAGAAGTTGAGCAATACAGACCTGGCAGGCCACTACATTACTCCTGGTTCATTCTGTCTATAGGGTGCAGGTCCTTAGTAAATGCTGCTGTATCAGAATGTTAATTCCTTTCAGCAAATCATCGACATCATTAGGTCGTCGCCGTTCCTCAGTGGCATTGCGACTTTTTGATCAGCTGGTTTGGGATTAATGTGATGATAGATCACATGGTCAGGTATCACAGAGTTTTACTGTTACACCATATATCTGCACAGTGTTAATCATCCATCATTTAATCAAGGACAATCTCTAAACGATAACCAGGAACATTCTTAACAACCCTCCACCAATATACCAAAGTCATAGTTCAGTACGAACATAGATTTGCGTACATATTTGATCTCTTCCTATATTTCAATATAAAGAAGAAAAGTAACTCAATCACATGACTTAATGAGATAATGTGATATCAAAGGTATTTCCCCAAAGTTGTAATGTATTACAAAAACAAACCAGACAAAAATAAACAACCAGCTTTATTTCCCTTGCAAAAATGAATGTCCTCCATTGACTTTCACTCTTTTTAAAATCTTAAATGAATATCTATAAACAATTCTCTGTTTAATCACAATCAGGAATATTTGTAAACAATTCTTTATCTAGTCAAGACCAGGAATATTTGCAAACAATTCTCTATCTAGTCAAGACCAGGAATATTTGTAAACAATTCTCTATCTAGTCAAGACCAGGAATATTTGTAAACAATTCTTTATCTAGTCAAGACCAGGAATATTTGTAAACAATTCTTTATCTAGTCAAGACCAGGAATATTTGCAAACAATTCTCTATCTAGTCAAGACCAGGAATATTTGTAAACAATTCTCTATCTAGTCAAGACCAGGAATATTTGTAAACAATTCTTTATCTAGTCAAGACCAGGAACATTTGTAAACAATTCTTTATCTAGTCAAGACCAGGAATATTTGTAAACAATTCTTTATCTAGTCAAGACCAGGAACATTTGTAAACAATTCTTTATCTAGTCAAGACCAGGAATATTTGTAAACAATTCTTTATCTAGTCAAGACCAGGAATATTTGTAAACAATTCTCTATCTAGTCAAGACCAGGAATATTTGTAAACAATTCTTTATCTAGTCAAGACCAGGAATATTTGTAAACAATTCTCTATCTAGTCAAGACCAGGAATATTTGTAAACAATTCTCTATCTAGTCAAGACCAGGAATATTTGTAAACAATTCTCTATCTAGTCAAGACCAGGAATATTTGTAAACAATTCTCCATCTAGTCAAGACCAGGAATATTTGTAAACAATTCTCCATCTAGTCAAGACCAGGAATATTTGTAAACAATTCTCTATCTAGTCAAGACCAGGAATATTTGTAAACAATTCTCTATCTAGTCAAGACCAGGAATATTTGTAAACAATTCTCTATATTTCAAGACCAGGAATATTTGTAAACAATTCTCTATCTAGTCAAGACCAGGAATATTTGTAAACAATTCTCTATCTAGTCAAGACCAGGAATATTTGTAAACAATTCTCCATCTAGTCAAGACCAGGAATATTTGTAAACAATTCTTTATCTAGTCAAGACCAGGAATATTTGTACTCTATCTAGTCAAGACCAGGAATATTTGTAAACAATTCTCTATCTAGTCAAGACCAGGAATATTTGTAAACAATTCTTTATCTAGTCAAGACCAGGAATATTTGTAAACAATTCTCTTTCTAGTCAAGACCAGGAATATTTGTAAACAATTCTCTATCTAGTCAAGACTAGGAATATTTGTAAACAATTCTCCATCTAGTCAAGACCAGGAATATTTATGAACATCTCTCCATTTAGTAACGTCCAGCAATATTTGTCAACAACCCATCATGTATTCCAATATGTGTATTGTCACTTTATAAAGTGGATGACCTTGAGTGTAAGTGATGGTTGGTTAAACACTACACATAATATTGCATTCTCAATGACTTTGTTCTAAAAGTGCATGAGATAAAATCACTTTTTCTGCTACGGTTTGTTGTAAAACCTGCTTGATTACATGTATATTATGTTGGTGATAGCAGTAAATAATTACTGTTAGAATGTGCTTGCTTTATTTTCTTGCTTGTGTCTCATGGCCAGTGGCCTTGTTCATCATTGTCTCACTGCTTACATAGCACAAAGAAACTGTGCCTAACTTTGCAATTGATTCTCTGAAATTTTGGAAACATTTTGAGGAAATGAAAGTGTTGCTAGCGAGTGGTTAAAGTTTGTATCAGACAAAGGTTGTCATTGGCTGTGAGACTTTGACAAATAGACTTCAAGCAAAATGATATTGTAGACTTCGTCATTTTCATCCTGCTTTTTACTCTTTCAGCTAATTTTCCTAGTCAGTGTTTACATAGCAACTCATGGTGGAGGCTTGATGACGTAGTTTTGTGGAGATTAGCAAGTCTCTGACATTGTTCTAACTGTAATTTTATATTAACTACCATGCAAACTATATTTTGTATTTTCAGTCTTAAGTACTAGTAGGTAATATTAATATAGTATTAATCTGCGAACTCAAAATCACTATAGTATTAATTTGTGTATTAAATATCACTATAGCATTAATCTGTGTACTAGATTTCACTATAATATTAATCTGTATATTAGATATCACTATAGTATTGTGTACTAGATGTCAATAAAGTCTTAATCTGTACAAAGAAACTGCTAATCTCTTTCATTGTTATCTGTTGCTCGCAAAATGCACTTACCTGGTATATCTAAAAATGTATGTATATACTTAATTACATATGCCTTGCTTCTTCACCAGTGGAAACAAAATTGAAGTTATGATGAATTTGAAAAATTCAAATCACAAGATTTAGTTATACTATCGCTTAATGTTTGTGTTATACTTTGAACTCTACATATGCAAACATACCAGCAGAAGCTTACTTCCAGCAACTGTCAAAATAACTTGCTAATACCTAGTACACCCTGTATTGATGTAAAAATTGCACACAGAGTCAGCTTCACTTGTAACAGATTTCTCATAAACATAAAACACATATTACTTCTTAAGTTTGTTATTCTTAATTCCAGAATATATGTAAAGTGAAGCATGTTGGGTTTAAACTTATACTTTGTTGTTGCTAAAATTTGGTTATCCCAGACTTAATAGTTTTCAATTTTGCTTGTTCTGGAGTAATCTAGGATGAATTTCCAACTCATTATCATCAGATGGTGGGGTATTCAGGATGCCCTGCATCCATGGTTCATCTTCAGACAGTTTTGTACTGGATAGATCCTTTTCGAATTTTATATGTAAAATCCTCTTGGTCCTTGTGCACTTTTTGTTTTTTGGACTGACAAGAAAAATAAAATGGCTGGCAGACACCATCTTTGGTTTTGACTACGAAAATTTTCTATTGTTTTTTCTTGAATAACGTGTACTGTGTGGATCTACATTATCTCATATGAAGGTTCCCAACTGGTCCCTAGTTGTGCCGTAATTTTGTGTCAGATCAGAAAAACCACTTGGCCGAGAAAGGGGGGCATTTTGAATTTTAACAGTTTTTGTTTTGTAATTAATGTTTTATATACACATATTTATCACAAATGGTACTAGTTATTCTGCAAGTAGTTTCCATTTGTCATTAATACAGTTTGTCCCTATAGACAATAGCTGATTGTAACAACAGAGCTGACTATGAATATGCCTATTAGATTGTTAGCAATGTCTTAGCTTTCCTGCAAGCAAATCTGTGTGTGGCCAAGCATTCATCCCTACAAGTAGACATATATATGTTCACCGCTTTTTGGCAGCATTCTTCTTCTAGACCACTGCTTTTTGGCACAGTGAATCTTTCATGTGGGGAAGAGTATGTTCCGGTCTTTTTGCATTAGTTCGTAGAGTGCTGACAAGAAATATTTGTTAAACTTATCAGAATTGTATCTCACGTTTAATGCTTTACTCAGCAAAATAACTTTAGTTTTTCATGTTTAATAGCATATCATTTGCTTTACTCATCAAAAGTTTTTAGTAAATCAAATTATTTTATGTTTAATAGCTTTACTCATCAAAACTGCTTTTATTTGTTTTGTTTGTTTGTTATTTTTTCACATATTTCCTTGTGAGCATACAAATTGGTACTTTCGACTGGCTGGCACCATGATGTCATAAATCATGTTTAAAAGTTCATATAACCCTTCTTTAATAATCTCACATGCTTGGCAAGGTTTTTAAGTGCTTATGGAGTTTACCTGGCAAGAACTGACTACATGTATAAGGATGTTGTTCCATAATATATGCTTGTATTTTAAAGGGCCTCTAAAAAGGACAAGGGAGCACTGTGGGTATTTGGTGACGAGACCATGGAAAAGATCCCATGGAAATACAAAGGAGTGTGATGTCTCACTGAAGATCCATGGGACACGTGGAGAGGGATGAAAGGGGAATAACTCCCCTCCAACTTTAAGTCCAGTTAAAATAATGTTGAAAACTTTTTGTTATTGTTATTGAGAACAAACCAGAGCTAACCAGATATGTTGTTCTGAAATACATCTCTGACATGATAAATGGAGAGGTCAGCTAACCAGATATGTTGTTCTGAAATACATCTCTGACATGATAAATGGAGAGGTCAGCTAACCAGATATGTTGTAGTCTTGCCATTCTAGGTTTTACTTCCTGTAGAAGTAAAATTGAACAGATTTCATGGAAGAATGAAACATTATTTTGTTGGTAGAGATATTTTTGAATTGATATGATTTTTTTTACACGTATCTTTATGTTTGTATTATTTCGTAAAATCTGTTGGAAGCCATGTTCTGTTTGATCTTGTTTATCACGGTTATCCATTCCGTATCAGGTGTAAAGGTAAGTAATACCCAGACTGTTTTCATGTTATCAAACTTTTTTTCACTTGTAATTAGTGCGATGTTTGTATTTATACAGATCAACTTATAATTGTAAACGGATTTTGTTTTGTGTGCTATGTTATCCTTGTGTTCATATGATTTTTATGTCAAATATAGATTTATATATTGTTTTTTACACACATGGACCTGAAATTCATCTTTTTTTAAAATTTATTCACAACAGGTTTATGCCATAATAAAGTTTTAAAGAAATTTTTATGGTTCAACCTTAAATCAATTATTTGCTGACATAATTCAGGTATGAAGTATTTCAGTAATCATTTTTATTATTATTATTATTATTATTATTAATTTTTATTTACATCAGTAAAAAAAAAAAAAAATAATGATATATATATTTTATATATATAAATAAATAAAATGAAGACTTGTAAAAGAATATCAACTTTGGAGTTAAGTCTTTTAATTTTGCAAGTCTTCTTATTAACTTATCTTTAGGATTATCAGGAATGTTCAGACATCATTTAAATAGATTTTTGGGGATTAATGTGCAATACAAGTTATATAGTAAACATAAATTGTTACAAGGCCAAAAATATACTTTCCATAATCATGATCTGTATAATCTTGTATCTTTGTCTAAATGAGAGGTGCACAGTTACAATGTGTTTTACAATGGTGCCTGAGAGATGTAAGTGCATTTTTATATCTTATGTAGGAGGGATGAATGAGAGAAACAAAACATTTTATCCCAATGAGAGATGAACAAGTTAAACTTTTCTATAGTACATGTATGTTTATTTAAGTCTTGATAAAATCCAGGAGAGGCACCAAGCATCCAAATGCCATTAAAGAAGAAATACAGTATCACATATTTTTACCTACCATCATCATCTCGAGGCTTTTACACCTATTTCCTTTGCCCATTAAACTATTCTTAATATTTTCATTCCTTGAGGATGATTTAAAAGTTCTCATTTAAACTTTATTCTGCAAGAAATAGCTCTTATTTGTAGGCCATTCAGATTTTTAAAATGGCCACTTGTCTTTTTTTTTTCAATTGTGATTAATAGGCAGTGGGTAATTGGTCAAGATATCATTTTGTAAAATTTAATTAATTTCTGTCTACATACAGACATTTATGTAACCAAGCAATATTTTAAGACATGAATCCCACTTTCAAATGTACAGACTGAAGCCCTGGAATTAAAGACTTGCGCATTTGTCTACACTGAGTTCCATCCTAATATAATCATAACAACAGATCACAGGAGAACAAAGATAGAGAATCCTGTTTCTGTGATTTAAATATATGTATATCCTCATGTGATGGGCGCCAAGATCCCTCCAAGATCTTACCTTTTTACGGATATGTGTATGAAGAAACTGTGTACATGTTTTCAGAGGAAATCCAGATACTTTTATATTGTTATAAAATAATGACATTTGTTTGTCCTGAGAAATGAAATGATTGATGTCTGTGTTGTGTATGGAGTGTGTATGAGAGATATTATTTTTGAGTGATTATAAAATCCTGAGGATGAATACAGGATAATGTGTAAGTAATCATTGATTAACATCACAGATCATGTGTCACAAATCTCCTGTTTTTGAAATCTGTGATTTTAATCCAGTTTGTTTTCATTAATGAGAAACTTTTATTAAGGCTTGCAAGGATGGATTTACCCAGCAGTACTAAGGTAGATGTATGTGTGTAAATGACTGTACGGTATGTTGTTAATGCTTTTGTAGAAATAGCTGTTTTTGTACAGGAGTAAATTTGTTATATTATTGGAAGTAAAATAAAATTACGAGAAAGATGAAATGATATTCTTGTATTTTAGCAAGATTGCCTTATTAGTGGCGAGTCAATACATTTAACATTAGGTTCAGTATAATGCAGTTGAGTGTTTCAACAAATCTAAAAATTCATTGTTGACAAACAGTTAATCAAAATCTCGGGCTTTTCAATCCATCAAAAGCTGTTTTGAAAACTTTAACCATCTGAGTAGTCCTGAAAAGTAGCAACATTTTGTCAGGATCTTAAAGAAACATTTGACATTAGTTGAAGTTTAAAGAGAGAAAACGAAACAGTCCCTGTACAAATGATAAAAAAAAAAAAAGGCCAAAAAGTTACTGCATATGAACCCATCTTTCAGGTAAAAAGTACCAGTGATGTAGGTCAAAGGTTAAAATGTAGGTCAGAGTGACTTAGTTTTGATACATAAATTAGCGTCGCCAAGAGGAACCTATACCCTAAGTATGAAGTTCATGTGACTAAAAGTGTAGGAGATAGGGCCAGACAAGTTGGTAAAAGTATGGATGAGCACCATGCAAAATTTTAAAACTTCCTACAGTCTCATATATTTCCTTAAACCAGAACTAACATGCGAAGTGGTTTTGTTTCAAGATTGCTGCTATCTAGAACATCATGTTGATCAGAAAAAAACACATTCCAATATATTACTTTAATGTGCCATAATTCAAAAAGAACACGTCACTTGTTGAATATTTGGCTCAGACGACTAAAATCACAAACTAGGAGACAAAAAAATTATTAAAAATTTAATAAATAAGCATACACTGAAGTTTTAACCATGTTCAGTAAGGAGAGAAGTTATTTTGTGTTGTGCCAGCTGTAGGTGAGCTACAAGATGCGGGGACAGATCAACGCTAGATCTGCTGTCTCTATACTGGTCCATACTAGCTGTAGCTGTGTTCCTAGACTTCTTGTCATCACTGGCTGTAGCTCTGTCACGAAACTTGTTATCACTAGGCTTCAATCTATCGTGGATGTTGTCATTATCTGTCATCATTGTGCTGCCAGCATTGTCTATACTGGACGGATGAAAACCTTGTGGTGCTACAGCAGATTTATTTGTACAAGTCTGCTCCAATTCCTGTACACAGATCCTCAGTGTGTCCAATACCTCCTGATAAAGACTGGAATTGGGGGTCTGTAGACACAAAACAGATAAATAGTGATATCGGGGGTCTGTAGACACAAAACAGATAAATAGTGATATCGGGGGTCTGTAGACACACAAAACAGATAAATAGTGATATCGGGGGTCTGTAGACACACAAAACAGATAAATAGTGATATCGGGGGTCTGTAGACACACAAAACAGATAAATAGTGATACCGGGGGTCTGTAGACACACAAAACAGATAAATAGTGATATCGGGGGTCTGTAGACACACAAAACAGATAAATAGTGATATCGGGGGTCTGTAGACACACAAAACAGATAAATAGTGATATCGGGGGTCTGTAGACACACAAAACAGATAAATAGTGATATCGGGGGTCTGTAGACACACAAAACAGATAAATAGTGATATCGGGGGTCTGTAGACACACAAAACAGATAAATAGTGATATCGGGGGTCTGTAGACACACAAAACAGATAAATAGTGATATCGGGGGTGATAAATAGTGATATCGGGGTCTGTACAAAAAACAGATAAATATATGCACACATATGCTGTATATGCTGAACACACAAAACAGATAAATAGTGATATCAGGGGTCTGTAGACACATAAAACAAATAAATGCTGATACTGCGGGTCTGTAGATGTAAATATATGCAGAATATGCTGTATATGCTGAAACTAGGAGTCTAGACAATTGCTAAGACTAGGGTTCTGTAGATACATAAAACTGATAACTGCTAATACAGGGGGTCTGTAGACACATAAAATAAATAAATGCTGATCTTTGGGGGTCTGTAGACACACAAAACAAATAAATGCTGACATTGGGGGTCTGTAGACACACAAAACAAATAAATGCTGACATTGGGGGTCTGTAGACACAAAACAAATAAATGCTGACATTGGGGGTCTGTAGACACATACAACAAATAAATGCTGATGTTTGGGGGTCTTTAGACACACAAAACAAATAAATGCTGATAGTGGGGATCTGTAGACACACAAAACAAATAAATGCTGATATAGTGGGGGTCTGTAGACACAAATAAATCAAACCATAACAAACAGTAACAAAAAAACTTATGAAGACAGGGACAGTTCACCTCAGATGATGCAGTAAAACTTTCCTAAGATAGACAGGTTTGATACACATTTCCATCTACTGTGAAATCACATATTTTTGTGGGGCTCAACTTTTTTGGTTTTACAAAAATATGCATCTTTGTTGGAATAAAATTTCATGGAAATTATTATTCACTAAATCTGTTTGTACTCAAGTTCATGTAAATGTTTATCTGGATATCATTCTGTGGACACCTTAAATCTTTGATTAAAAGTAAACACAAATTCAACAAAAACAAAATTCCCATAAAAATGAATTAATGAGATTAAAGTATTAAGAAGTAAATGAAAATCCCTGAATTTAACTCATCTTTTTACTTCATATTTTCAAAACACAATAAATCTACTTATCAGAAAATTTTTGTTGATACCAAATGGCACCATCATGCTGTCAATGAGAATACTTGCACCAATTACTTAAGAGGAAGTTTTCAAAAAGGGTTGTTTCCTGACTTGGTTTAAAAGTGAAAGTTGGGGGTCCATAAGGCGGTAATCTGTACGAATAGGTGAACTTGTAAATGTAACATGAACAATAGACTTGCAGGGAAGTCTACACATACACAAAAAAAAACATAAATGTATTGGATGGTAATTTAAGTTCACACTTCAATGATTTTACAGACAAATCTATATACTCCTACCACAGAAAGTGTTGACTACTACTCCACTACAACACATATACATGTAGAATCCAACCCATGTCCTGCTTATATACTAGTTGTTGTTATTCATGCTCGACTGCTTTCTGAAAGTTCCCCACAATTAAAATTTTACATCTAATAATGTCTTCATATTTTTTTTTTGTAATGTGAAAGCTTTTATGTTAGATAAGGATTAGGTGAAAACCTGACATAACTTTTAAGAATGAGGAAAATCCTGTAAGGAGTTTCAGGTATAATAGATTATTTCTTCTGGTCCTGTAGAAGTTGTTGTAAACAATTTTGACTGTATTCACTTCTTACCTTCACTGGACCAACAACAGGGGATGATGTCCTAGCTTTCTTCTTTAATGGCTGTGGAGAAACGTAACGGAGTTAACATATTATGGTTAAAAAAAAAACCTGACAAGGACGTATAGGATGAAAAGATTTTTCAAATGTAAGAAATATACAGTAACCATTTTAATACAGAATGGAAGAGAAAGACACAGATCATAATTAGTTTTATCTTCTACTGTATCAGCAGTGTTAAGTTACTATAAGCCTGATGAGATTATAAATAATACCAACTTGTGTGTCATCTAGTGATGACTGGTGTCTCTCTGCTTGTTTCCACAGCACCTGGATACACTCTACAGAGGTAAGGCTACCTTTCTGGGCAACAAATGGTACCTGTGACAAAACATATGACTTGATGAGTTTGTCTAACTGTTATCCATTTTATCAATGGAATGTGAGATTCTTAAAATGTATTGCCATGAAAAAACAATGACAAGGAAAGGCAGATAGATATACTGTCTGCATATTTCAGATATAGACTAGTCATGTTACAAAAAAAGAAAAAGAGATGAGAATCAACCATATACTGATGTACCTTGTTGAGGTAGGCTACTACACAGTCCTCAAGTCTGTTGTCCTGTGCCATACAATCTGGTACAACCGTCTCATGAACGGTGTCTTCTGCAAAATGTGTGAAGGCCTCGACACTCCAGTGATGAACAAGACAGCAGGTGTCGGTCATCAATTCTCTAAAGACTGTAGACGCTTTCTGTAGAACTTGACTTTGCTGTGTGCAATAAGAAAGTCCCTATACAATCATACTCTGTATTGATACATTGGGTATTTATATTTATCCGTAAAATAAAATTGTGGCATGATATTGTGGGTATTGGAGCTATATCTACAGACAACATGTAAAAGTTGTTTTGAAAGTCTGCATCATCCTATTTAATTTGAGATATCTGTCTTTGCTACAAGATCATCATAAGCACAACAATCTTTTACACAGATGTGATGTGCTATGGACCTCTGATGAGAAAATGCCAGACAAAACATCACATTTGAAATGCTAATGTGATATCCATTTGAGAATTTCACTCTTACCTGTTTCATTTGAAGTACCTAACAATATGTAACTTGACCAGGGGATTTAAATTCAGGAATTCAAGAACCCATAAAATCATATTTTTGTAAAACCACAAATTCTTAGCCCCACAAATATATAAAGGTACAGTAAACACTAGTCAGCAGTCTCACATACATATACATCTTTACACATCCTTTCCAAAATCATTATAAACACATATTTTGTACTTACCTCAAAATCTGCACCTAGTTTGACTTTTCCAAATTTCTTAAGGAAATCTACCATTGAGAACTTAAGACAATCTGATGGGTTTTGCCCAAGGCATGATTTCATCACAGAAAATATCTACAAAAAAAAAAAAAAAAAAAACATTCAGTGTTCAAATTATTTAGCGACTAATGATCTAACAAAATAACTGGCATCTCTCAGAATTAATGACATAGTTATACATTTAGAACAGAAAGGACATGTGACTTGGCTGTGTTTCTATCTTTATTATGATTTTTGAAGTTATTAGCAAAGACAGTTTTATTTCAATGTCTAAGTAATGTCCTACTATCTTACCCATTGTCAGTGAAAGTCTCATCAGATTGACAGGCGAACCCTTACTCTGACCAGGCTTGATTATGAGTCTGTTGTCCTTCAGGTCTCTTTCTTGACAAAGTCTGAGTTGGTTGTCAGTGAGGTACCTACTTTGACCATGTGTGAATTTGTAGTCAGTGACATCCTTACTATGACCAGGTCTGGGCTTGTTGCCAGTGAAGATTAGGTCTGAGTTGGTTGTCAGTGACATCCTAACCTTCACAAAGTCGAGTTGGTTGACAGTAAAAATTAGGTCTGAGTTGGTTGTCATTGATGTGCCTACCTAGACTAAGTCTGAGTTGATTGTCAGTGAGGTCATTAACTTGATCAGGTCCGAGTCAGTTGTCTGTACAAACCCTACCTTGAGCAGGTCTGAGTTGGTAAACTCGTTCACCAGCTGCCCAGAGTACTGCAGAAGTTTTCCGAGGCAGAGCTGAGTTTGGGGAATACACATCCAGTCAGACACAAACACGTCCTGCCACAACTTCTGTACACACTTCACCAGGGAAGACTGCACCTGGTGATCAATGAACTTCCCCCAATCTTTAGGACATGTCTGTGTGTTGATCAGGTAGGTCAAACTACAAATCTGTAAATCCAGCAGAGTAATTACTAACTACACATCTATAAGGAAGCCCAAAGATAACAACAGTATTGTGTTTAGGTCTGAATCATGTCGATTTTTGAAGTAGAAATACAGATTGTTTTAGAATATAATACTCACTAATAACTCAGTGTGATGACATGTGACATCTGGAGTATTGATAAAGCTTTCCATGTGTTGTAGACATAGTGATGTCATACTGACTGTGATGTCACGGACCCGGTCACTTGGTAACATGGTCACAGGGAGTAAACACCACAAGGTAAGGTCGTCACAGGGTGGAAACTGCCTTACAAGGGCATTCTGGGTAATAACAATAGAACATGTTAACATCTCATACACATTGTTTCATTCATTATCAATCATATCTTCCTTTCCCGTGGCCGATATCTATAGGGTGGTTTTGTATGAATGCTGTTTGACTGCTGTTCACCAATCTCAACATTGTCACATCTTTGTATGTGTCCTATGTTGTTAGGAAATGTAATTATAAATTAGAATTAGTCATTGGTAAACAGAGTATTGAGCAAAATAATGAAGTGATAAATATTAATCAAGAGTTTTATTTGGACTTTGTCCTTCCTGTTCTACTGTCTTACTTGTCTGAAGGTACTCTTTCTTTATGAGAATATTTGTAGAAGTTGAGGTTTGATTTTTCCATTTTTGTACACTTATTCTACTACTATTCTAGGTTATTTGCCCCTGAAATCTTACAATTTATTAATGATAGTTATCTCCCTTCAATACTAGTGCACAAAATTCAAAAAGAATTTGTCCCAAATAAAAAAGCCTTGCTTGTTGCTCTACCAAATAACAATGTATCTAGCAGAGTGGAAATAAGTCCAAGAAGAAATATGATGTAAAGCAAAACACAATACCACAGTTTTTAATTTTTTTTTCAGTTGTCACAACTTTAAGTAACTGTCAGTGAAATGTTCACCTTTTATATGTACTTCATTGTCATGAAACTTATACAATTCTCTATTTAAAGCTTGTAGTAAACTCAGAGATGTATATCTACATGAACACACGTACATTTAATGAGTAACACAGGCAATGCAGGTACAAATACATCTCTGCAACTTCCATAGATTAACCTTAAAGTCACTATAAATGTACTAGTTAGGTGCTTTTCATGCTGAAAGTAATAGTACTAAGGTATGATTGTGCTAACTGCAATTTTTATATTACATAGTAATTAATGTGAACACACAAACTTCTCATTGCGCTAATTTGCTAAAAAGTGATTATGCACTAAATTATGATTGTACATTTATAGCATAGGCTTCAATTTTGCTTGAAGATTAAAGTTGGGCCAGTGCTAACTAAAAAATTATGATCTGCTCATCTTTGATACATATTGGTTCAATTACTTCTTTTATCAGCTTTCTTAAAATATGGCATAGGGAACACCAAGTTGGAGAATAATATAGAACATTTTAAATCCTACATTAAGTTTTTTGGAAAAATTGATCACAACATTGTGTTACCAGTACCATAAGCTTTTGGGCTCTGGATGCCATCTTTCTCAAATCAATTAACTCTGGCTACAGACATGAAATTTATTGTCAAATATTTTTTTCCAACATTTTGAAATGGAAAGATATTCACTTGGATTTCAAGACAGTAACATCTGCAAGCTTTCTTATTTATCACTTTAGGCTTTCAGTTGAACTAGTTTGTATGATTAACATGGTGCTAAATTTACCTGGTGTTCAGGAGACAAGAACTTGGACAGTCTATACACAAGGGAGAGAATTGAGTGTAAATCAGAGTTGTGTCCCTTGATATTTTGACAAAGCTCCAGCAGAACAGTGATATGGCTGTAACACATATCAGCACTTCCATACCTGTAATATACAATGACACAAGGTCATCACCTACTACAAATAATGAGACAAGGTCATCACCTACTACAAATAATGGGACAAGGTCACAACTATTACAAATAATGGGACAAGGTCATCACCTACTACAAATAATGAGACAAGGTCATCACCTACTACAAATAATGAGACAAGGTCATCATCTACCACAAATAATGGGACAAGGTCATCACCTTCTACAAATAATGGGACAAGGTCATCACCTACTACAAATAATGGGACAAGGTCATCACCTACTACAAATAATGAGACAAGGTCATCACTATCACAAATATTGGGTCATCACTCACACTACAAATACAAATAATATTACAAATAATGGGACAAGGTCATCACCTACTACAAATAATGAGACAAGGTCATCACTATCACAAATATTGAGACAAGGTCATCACTATTACATATATTGGGTCAAGGTCACATCTATTACAAATATTGGGACAAGGTCACATCTATTACAAATTATGAGACAAGGTCATCACCTACTACAAATAATGAGACAAGGTCATCACTATCACAAATATTGAGACAAGGTCATCACTATTACAAATATTGGGTCAAGGTCACATCTATTACAAATATTGGGACAAGGTCACATCTATTTCAAATTATGAGACATGGTCATCACTATCACTATTCATTCAAAACTTTATAAAACATATTTCTGACTTTGGTCTCTTGATCTGCGGCTTTGATAGCCAGTCTTCTAAACAAACAAGTCTACATATGCATGTTAGACATATTTTTTGCAATTTCTTTACATATAGAGAGTGGAGCACCACATTAGAGATTCTCGTTATCAGTGTGTAATTTCCTAGTTTTCATTGCAGATATGAATATCTACTGTACTAATTCGCTCATGATATTATCATTGGAATATACAAGCTATCAACAGACAATTTTTGTGTAAAATTGCCATTATTTATGAGTTAAAAAAACATACAAAAGTTGTAAGGAATAGTAACATCAAACCATAACTATCAAAATAAAGATGGTTGCCTGTTGGTCATTTTGATTCTCTGATCTGTCCCAAAAACAGACAATGCTGAACAAATGGAAGCCACCAAATGAAAGTTAAGAATGATCCATTCAGTATACCTCAAGGCGGCTCAAAAGTCAACAGTTTCCTCACTTAGCTGATATAAATATATAACTCTACTGAAGGAAATTTAATGAATTCCCTCTTTCACCTGGCTATGAAACACCAGACATCAGCAGCTAGAGGAGCACACACAGGACTTCTAGACAACAGCCATTGTATCAGTACACGCTCCTGTAAAACAGAGTAAGCAGTATTAAACAGGGCATAATAGTTAAGTATTATGTCACAGGGCATAAAAGTAAAGCTACTAACGTAGTTACAAGTCACTGGGCATGTCAGTCATGTAAAGATACAAGTGACAGGGCACAACAGTAAAATTACTGTTCACAGGGCATAACACTAAAGATACAGATCACAGGGCACAGCTGTAAAGATACAAGTGACAGGGCATAGCTGTAATATTACTGTTCACAGGGCATAACAGAAAAGTGAAAAGTCACAGGGCCCAACAATAAAGATACAGGTCACAATTTCTACATCACACTAATTACACAGTACTTAAAGCTAATGTTATGTTTAAGATTCTCAAATTATCAGCTGTGACACTGGTATTCTGACAATACCTACCAGTACAGGAAATCTGTTAACAGAATATGTCCCCGCTAATCCACACATACGTGTACACAGGAACTCATAGAGGCTTACACATCTGCAAAACAACGTGTTCAAAATAAAGTAGACTCAAAACAGGTGTAAACTGATGAAACTGGTGCTCTACTTGTGTCCAACTTTTTGTTTACTTGTATGATTATAACCATGGCAGCAATCTTTATGCCGTATGGGTCCTAACTTCCATCATAGCCAAACTATGGACCATACACAACTAATTCAGGAAAGTCCTGTCTCCACACAACTTCCCTTTCTGAAGGAGTGGAGAGATTACATGATTGTTTAGCTTGTGGCTACAGAAGCCATTTATACACAAGTAATTTTTTAAAGTCTTATCTGTAAAAGACGACCTATAAAAGAGGATTACCTATGTCAAGATTTAAAGTGATGTGGCTACAGCAACAGTCTTGCATCTGGCATTCATGAATGTACATTCTTCATAATATATGTACAACTTTCTGTTCTGAAGAAATTTTCTAAAGATTTTCAAGATGGACCCTATGAGTGGGTATGTAGTCACAATCAGAATACTAACAGTGATTCACCACCACACAGAGGTGGGTATGTACACTAAATTAGGATACTTACCCTGTGGTTCACCACCACACACAGAGGTGGGTATGTACACTAAATTAGGATACTTACCCTGTGGTTCACCACAACACACAGAGGTGGGTATGTACACTAAATTAGGATACTTACCCTGTGGTTCACCACAACACACAGAGGTGGGTATGTACACTAGATCAGAATACTTACCCCTGTGGTTCACCACAACACACAGAGGTGGGTATGTACACTAGATCAGAATACTTACCCCTGTGGTTCACCACCACACAGAGGTGGGTATGTACACTAGATCAGAATACTTACCCCTGTGGTTCACCACAACACACAGAGGTGGGTATGTACACTAGATCAGAATACTTACCCCTGTGGTTCACCACCACAAACAGGGGTGGGTATATACACTGGTAGTAACATCTCTACATAACCTGTAATGTAAACACACCCTTTTTATGCATTGTCTTGTTGGAGATATAAATTGTTTATTTAACAAGAAGTCAAAGGGTTTTTACAATTATCTGAAATGTCCCTGGAACACAGCTTTACTTAGAAAATAATGCACTTCATCCTGTTACCTGTGGCTGAATTTTTTTATTTTCCAACTGAAATATCCATCGACAATACCATTCAATTCCAGCATTACCGGAGGATGAAGAAAGATTGTTTTTAATAAAAAACAGAGTTACCTCTACGGGACCCTGCTCCTAACACCACAGAGGACCTTGTTTCATATAAAGTTTAATCTCCTTTCCACGATTGTCAACTAACCAATTCTAGTTAAATAAGTCCATTGCCAATGTTATGAAAATATTTTCCCCTCTATTACCTATGAACTTTGACTTCTCCCTACTACACAATGGACCTGTCGTGAACAAATTTAACATCAAAATTTTGGTAAAGGCCAATAAAGGCTGCAGTATAACTTTGCTGTAACAAAACAACAATGTCTATAACAAATCATTTTTGTTTTTTTTTTTTAAATAAAAAACTACAAATATCTCTTGGTATATTGTCATAACAATACAAAGAAAGCACCTGTTTGATGCTAACAGAGTGTGTGCTCTGCCCTTTTATTTTTGATGAATTGACTTACACTGGTGAGCTGCCTTGAAGACTGAAGTGAGAAGATCATCTCTGTCCGCACTTACTCCATCCATCAGGCACAGATCCTTCATCTCCTCTGAAGTATACGTTTCAATGTATCAAACATTCTGCACTGTCAAAGTTATTTGTCATTAAGAAATATCACTCCAAATAATAATTGTTGACTTCTAAATATAAACACTGCAGAGAAATAGAGATGAAATGTTCTTGACCGAAATACACAATCTTATTTCTCTTTTGAACCTTGTTTGTCTGTTCATTTAACACCATATCTCCAACACTGAAAGCTTCACATTGTTTAATGCTTGGTGTGGTCTATCACACTCATCAACACCTGTAACATACTTACCTGTAGTTTTGGGGAGGTGTTCCATCACACTCATCAACACCTGTAACATACTTACCTGTATTTTTGGTGAGGTATTCCATCACACTCATCAACACCTGTAGCAGACTTACCTGTAGTTTTGGGGAGGTGTTCCATCACACTCATCAACACCTGTAACAGACTTACCTGTAGTGTTTGTGTCAGGTAGATTTTTTCCATCACACTTGTAGCATTACAACACCTGTAACATCACACTCATCAACACCTGTAACAGACTTACCTGTAGTTTTGGGGAGGTATTCCATCACACTCATCAACACCTGTAGCAGACTTACCTGTAGTTTTGGGGAGGTGTTCCATCACACTCATCAACTTACCTGTAGTTTTGGGGAATTGTTCCATCACACTCATCAACACCTGTAACATACTTACCTGTAGTTTTGGGGAGTTGTCCCATCACACTCATCAACACCTGTAACAGACTTACCTGTAGTTTTGGGGAGGTGTTCCATCACACTCATCAACACCTGTAACATACTTACCTGTAGTTTTGGGGAGTTGTTCCATCACACTCATCAACACCTGTGTCAGACTTACCTGTAGATTTGGGGAGGTATTCCATCACACTCATCAACACCTGTAGCAGACTTACCTGTAGTTTTGGGGAGGTGTTCCATCACACTCATCAACACCTGTAACATACTTACCTGTAGTTTTGGGGAGTTGTTCCATCACACTCATCAACACCTGTAACAGACTTACCTGTAGTTTTGGGGAGGTGTTCCATCACACTCATCAACACCTGTAACATACTTACCTGTAGTTTTGGGGAGTTGTTCCATCACACTCATCAACCCTGTAGTAGATTTGGGGAGTATTCCATCACACTCATCAACACCTGTAACAGACTTACCTGTAGTTTTGGGGAGGTGTTCCATCACACTCATCAACTTACATACTTACCTGTAGTTTTGGTCCCATCACACTCATCAACACCTGGAATTGTTCCATCACACTCATCAACAAACACCTGTAACATACTTAACCTGTAACATACTTACCTGTAGTTTTGGGGAGTTGTTCCATCACACTCATCAACACCTGTAACAGACTTACCTGTAGTTTTGGGGAGGTGTTCCATCACACTCATCAACACCTGTAACATACTTACCTGTAGTTTTGGGGAGTTGTTTGATCACACTCATCAACACCTGTAACATACTTACCTGTAGTTTTGGGGAGTTGTTCCATCACACTCATCAACACCTGTAACAGACTTACCTGTAGTTTTGGGGAGGTGTTCCATCACACTCATCAACTTACCTGTAGTTTTGGGGAATTGTTCCATCACACTCATCAACACCTGTAACAGACTTACCTGTAGTTTTGGGGAGTTGTCCCATCACACTCATCAACACCTGTAACAGACTTACCTGTAGTTTTGGGGAGGTGTTCCATCACACTCATCAACACCTGTAACATACTTACCTGTAGTTTTGGGGAGTTGTTTGATCACACTCATCAACACCTGTAACATACTTACCTGTAGTTTTGGGGAGGTGTTCCATCACACTCATCAACACCTGTAACATACTTACCTGTATTTTTGGTGAGGTATTCCATCACACTCATCAACACCTGTAACAGACTTACCTGTAGTTTTGGGGAGGTATTCCATCACACTCATCAACACCTGTAGCAGACTTACCTGTAGTTTTGGGGAGGTGTTCCATCACACTCATCAACTTACCTGTAGTTTTGGGGAATTGTTCCATCACACTCATCAACACCTGTAAGTGAGCAAATTTCTCCTCTTCCTCTAACTCTGTAAAGTACCGAGAAATTGGAAAAATCTCCTGATAGTTCAAACATTGACGTATCATCTACATCAGCAAAATAAGGTTTTGGTCACTGTGGTCAAATTAACCAAACTACAATGTTAAAACAACTGAGGAAATTACTTAGAGAATCTAAAAATGGAGAAATGACAAGAGATTTTGTCCTTATGGAATGTAATCATGAAGTTGTGAATAAGATAGATATCATTGAGCCATAAAACATGGCATTATTCCCCATGCATGGCTGTTGGTATTAACATCCTAACAGACATACAAAGTTCAGAACTTCTGCTGAAAGTGAAGACCACAACAATAATGCATTGCCTAGGTATATAGCATAATTACCTGGTTCACTTTGAGTTAAACACTCCAGAAATGTACGATTGAACACCAGACTTGCTACCAGTGGCTCGGTGGCATTGATAAGGTGTCTGTGGATCTCCTGACTGTGGCTCTCTTGGAGAGGTATTGCATGGACACTTGGCTGCACATATCTGTAAACAACAATAGGACATAAAATCAACAGCACACAATAAAATTACATGTGATATATCAACAATAAAGTTATGTCATATACAACGACATTAAATCTGTGTGGAATATCACAATAAATTTACATCTGATATTTCAGCACCATGTTATGTCAAACATAAGGACATCAAATCTGTGTGGAATATCATAACAAATTTATAATGATCACATTAGCTTTACCAAGTCTTAAACCAATAGACATGCGTTAACATAATGACTCAGATCCACCAGAAATGGCAAGATGTACCTAAGTAGATGCAGGATAAGTCTGTAGATTGCATTGGCAGCCTCAGAGAGACTTTGGATATAGTCTCGTGCCATCATAACCAGGACCTTCATCTGGAACCCCACAATCTTCACCGACTTCTGGAACCCACGTTCATCACCCTGGGACAGCACCTACACATACCGATAGTTTGACTTCAGTTTAAAACAAGCAGAAACAAGATTATACAAACATATCTTTATTGACCTGAAAATGAAAATTGATATTTTGATATAAAAATTCAATGTGTCATTCACTGTCGACATTCTTGAGTATTGGCAGGTTGTGATGCTACTTTTGTGCAACATTGCAATATATTGCAGTGAGCCTAGAGAAAGATTAAAATCAAACAAGATCTAGTCTCAAGTTTGTATGAATCTTTCAACATGTAAATGACTGAATGGATGACAATGATTACCAAATTTGGAAGAAGCATAACAACAGTGAGCAAACAAATGAGGTCAAATTTACATTTCAATATCGTCGTTTTCAAATGAAAGTATTATTAAGATAATAAAGAGTTTATAATGTCAAAGTATAATTTGTTATTTCAAAATCCTTTATTGTACTGACAGGTAATATCTGCTCCTGGTACACTGCCCATAAACCAATCTTTATAAGTACAGTGAATTATGAAAGTTTTTCCTAAACATCTTAAACAGGAAGAGGATGAAAGATACAGAGTTTCTCTGTCTTACATCTCTTTATTCATGTTTTCAAATAACCATGAAATAAAAATACAGGAAAATCATATCACAATATCTCATCACCGACCGAAACATCTCCATATATGGTAAACAATATTAATATACATCTTTATTATTGTTCATTAACATTCTACCAACAATGGACTCTTTTATATGATTTTTCATGAGTTATATACATGTTAATCAGCTGAACAGTTTTTAAACTTCAACCGAGATTCAAAGACTTTTTCAAGCATGGGATGAAATTCATAGACTTTATACTAGTAGTATTTCTGAATGGACGATTTCTTATCTCCGTAGCTACATGACCCCAGGTGACCTCTGACCTATATTTCTCAATTCTGATATAATTTGCCTAATCTATCAGACAACTTTCTGACACAATGAAGGATGGGAAATTTACCATTCCATCAGGATCAGTGCGTGGCAGGAGTTGAAATAGATACGAATATCCGGTTTTTATCTCTCCACACAAATAAATGAGGAGGTTATTTATCTCCAGTCTGTCTCGCAGAATCTCCTTCTTCTGTCCAGCATGTCTGTTAGAATATCAAAAACCTCCATAATTTGTGATTTAAACAATATGAAAAATGTACAATTTATTCTTTAATTATTTGGTAGGTGATCTTCACTTTGCATTCAAAAAATTTAATTATTTAATATATTAGTTTTTGAGATACATTTATGTTAACTTACGGACATAAAAGTATTTCTCTGACATTATAAAACTTCTTAAAACAAACAAGTTGCATCTCAAACATTTCTAGACTAAGAAAAGGAATTCAGTGCATTCAAAAGATAGTTATTACCTCTTAAAACAGCCATTCATCTAATTTACAATGAAAATTGTAAGACAGATTATTAATGTAAAAAGTCTTACCTAGATATAGCTTTCCACAGGTTGACCACTAACTTCATGTCCAACGCTGTGACAATCTGACACACCTCAAACAAGCCATGGCACACTGCAATATTAGTATGAAATAAGGGAGTTATTTCCCTTTACACTAACAGTAATATAAAGACTCTGCAAGACCAGTCATGTAATATTTATTTATGATGTCCCCATTTCTTAGTTCTAATGAATAACCCACTACTTATACAGAATTTTGTCAATGCTATAGAAGAAGGATTTTGCCCTGTCTCTCAGTCTTTCCATTTGAACGTCCACCACCTATGGATTCTTCCAAAGATATATCAGTCATATTCATTGCATAGTTCTAAAGAAGTTATTTGAATGCAATATTGCCAAATTTTCCCTCTTTGGCCCCGCCCTTCAGCTCCTTGGAGAATCAGCGCCATCTTTTATACGATTTTGAATCCCTGTCACCTTGGGCTGCCGGTGGTTAAGAAGTTTCAGAAAATGTTGACAGACAACAGATGCCACATAGGGCCCAATAAAAACTTTCAAAAATACTCATCTATCGGACTAGTGGCCAGGTTAAAAGTATTCTTCCAGACAAAAAATTCAATAAGTCTGGAAAATTTACATTAGAAAATTTCAAAACCATGGACAGAGTGCTCACACATCGTGTATCAGGCTTTAATTCAATCAAGTTCTGTTGTAAATCAATTGCTGATATCTGGTGAAGTTTGCCTACAATATGGTATAGCTAACATTGATCCTTTGGACCAGGTAAGCTTATAAAAACTCTAGTGTGTTTTTCCCTTTTACCTTTCCAATTACTGCCCATTACTGTCCAGTACTGCCTGAAACACTGTTCAGTTTGGCTATTATGGGCAGTGCCAGGTTGTTATTAGTACAACTGACAAAGGTGCCATGGTACAATTGAATTTCTCAGTCACACTAGAATGGCTGAAAAGTAGCAAACTGTATGTCAGAAAAGGTCAGCAAGGCAATAAAGTCTGTTTTAAGTTTAACCCAAGATTTCTGGGTACTTAGTAGGAATAATGGTTTAATTCACCACATACATGGTAGATGTGTTTCTGCAACTTTTATGAGCACGTTCATTCTGTCTCTAAAATGAGCGTAGTCAATAAAAATGTAAATATCAATAACAGCATAATAAATATGAATATTGACATTAAATCATTATTCAAGAAACAGGCTTTTGGTCCAGTTTCCAACAGCCACCCACATAAAAAGTATACAGAACACCGTAGATTTATGGTTAATAGACTACAGCTTAATTTAATTTGAGTTTGGTTGTCTAATTCTTTATGAATTTTAACTTTAGCCTGCACACATGTTTAAATCAGGAATTAACATTTGATCAATACCAGAAAGTTGCAATAACACAGACATGGCTGACTGATCACACTTATTCGAACCAAAGTCAGGAATTTTTACCTGAGAAAAGATGACGCCTGAATGCTTGATAACAAAATAAGAAATTTGGTAGAATTTAGCAGAGATGGATCACAAAATATATTTTACACACAAACAAGGTATTTGATTCAACAGTGTTCGAATCATCCATGTTTAATTTACTAAGATGAAAAAGAGAAAAAATATGGACCAAACAAAACACTTGATTCATCCAATGTAATCAATTCAAGTGTGGTTGACACAGGCAAGCTTTAGTGTACATATTTAAAATTTGACCTCTGATATGTTGACCTTGACCTATGGACAGGTCAGTTCTCATTTGAAGTAAATTATGCTTCAAAATACCATAAGCAATAATAACCAATGACATTCAAAACTGGTGAAGAAGTTTAAAATATGTTTTATAAGATGGCAGCAATCTAGGATTTCAGAAATGCCTGAAAAATAACAACACTTGGTCAGGACCATCTCAGGATCATTTCAGACAAGTGGGAGTTCAATCCCACCAGTGAAACTTGAGAAGTTTGAAATAGGTGTTGCACAGGAAAACCATGATTGCGCAATCACATTATAAGATGGCCCCCAATGTTGCCGCACCAAATTTTTGATAAGGTTGAAAAATAACAACACTTTATTGGCTACATTTCCTTAACATTCTCACCATTTTCAAGTTCAATGGCACTTGTGGAACTTGAGGGGGAAATTTGAAATGTCAAAAGTTTATGCAAGGCAGATGATGACAGATGAAGCACAATGACTAAAGGTCATCAAGACCTGATCTGACCTAAAAATTGAAAGGATAACAGACAAACAAACAAAGGGACAACCTAATTACAACAAGAAACTCATACACTTTTTGGGAGAAATACTCATGAATACAATAAACCTCATTGGTTCTTCAGTCCTGTCAAGTTGCCTTCTGGTCCCCGAGTAAGATACATAGTTTCTAGTACTCCACCTAATTATCCTTAATTATATCATTAGGTAAACATGATGACTTATAAAGTGCATCCTAAGTACCAAATCAAAAAAGGTCATACATATAATGTCTTTAAACAAGGTCATTCAGATCCCCAAGCATATTAAAACCTGGGTCACAGGCACAGTATCTCGCTGAGATTATTTAATAGGATGTTAAGTGGTCAATGTCTGTATGAAGGATAGAGCAGAAGTAGTGACTAAAGTCTTAATAATGAAGTTATTTTGAGCAATTTTGGAGACATGTTCCAGAAATGTAGAATCAGCGAATTTGACTATCTGTTGCCATGGTAAACAAAGAATTGGTGTGTATAGGAAGGTTCCTGGAATTATTGGAAAAGGTCTTGGAGATATGCTTCAGAAATGCTTAAATCAGTGATTTCAACTTTTCATTTTTAAGGCAATTAAAGAGGTATCCAAACTGCAAACTCCACCATACAAGAAGGCACTATTAAATCCTTTGATTTATGTGTGTAGAAACCTTTATGGAGTTATCTTTAATAGGTTTGTTGATACACTCTGATAATGCTAAAACCAGTAATTTTACGACATGAAAAATCTTTAAGATTGAAAATAGCTCCATAGGCATAACAAAAGGCACCACTAGACCACTTAATTGATGTACTCGTATGTAGAAATTTTTGTGAAGTTATCATGACCAATTTTGGACATGTACTCTGAAAATGCCTCCAGACAAACAGATAGATAGATGAATCTGTTTGTATATACCATGGCAGGGAGCATTAGATTTTGTGTTTGAGCACTGGGCCATGAAGTCATCATAGTCCTTTCTCCATCAAAGTTGTTATCTGATGTTGCCTACCAAGCCCTTATTCACTTATAAGTATAAGTTATGGTAGTAATTGTGAACTAACTGGCCCAACCAGAGCCATTTCTTGGCCAGAGAGAAGTGAATATCATTTTCATAATAAATTCATACAAATAAAGTTATGTAGGTACTTTTGGAGAAAAATGATCAATAAACACAGCAAGGCTAGTTCACACGATAAATTTGCTACATCATTATGAAAAGATATACATAGTTTCTTAAGTCACTTGTATTACATGTCCCTGACTCTGTCATCCTGTGCTGAGTGGGGATGATTAAGTACATATAGTACATAACACTTCCCTATGACAGACAGAAGTGATGAAGGACCACAATCATTGGCTATAACAATCATAACATAAGGATTATAATCCCGGATGGAAATAGTACTGATGGCCAAAATACTCCACTCATGATGATGAAATACTAAGTCATACTGTTTGCCTTCCAATTGTGGTTTTAATATCTCTTTGCTACTTCAATATGATACACCATTTAGCATTAATTATAAACTGCCTCCTGAATGTCATGGTGTCATTGATATTTCCATGTCCATTAACAGTGTGCAATAATGTCTGATATATTCTCGTACTTTGTTAAAAGTTGGTAGTTAGCATACATTGTAGATAATCCACACATTTTCTCTAATTCACTTCACATTGATATTTTGTGTTGGTGGTTTTTTGTACTGTAGTTAGAATGTACAAAAATAGATAGTGTGTTGTATAGAAAATACTGCAATCGAAGGGTATGTATTGTGATGTACATTAAAACTAAAATGTATCATTACAGCACTACAAATAATAATTAGTGTTCGAGATATAAAGGTATAATTATGATATACCATGGCACTAAAGATAACATTTACCTACAATGTTGTGTCATTCATTACAACTATAAATCGCATCTCAAGAAGTCCAGTACTTAAATAAAAACAAGAAGAATATAATAAATATCAACATTTTATTAGGGAGTGTAACAGATCTAACAATATAAACAAATTTATTTTGAAAAATGTAAAAATCTAATTCTCAGAAACATTCTCACTTTTTATCCCAGTAGTATGTACATAGTACTAATGAATACTTATACCACGGATATTAATATGTACTATCTTATGACATGTAAGCTTCCCATTCATCCCTGACTTTACTGTAACTTAGTGACAGTTAAATTCAAATACAAATAAAATTCTATAAAAATGCTAAATCATCTCATTGACTCTCAAGTGGACAAGAACAAAATCTACCGATAGGAACCTGAGTTATCACATTCAAACTAATTTTCTATTTATAGTAACAGTATCTTTAACCTTTGACCTTCTGACCTGAAACACAATACTAAGTAAGCACTTTAAGTAAGGTGTCTAAGACATTTAGTCCGTAACTAAATCTGATTAAGCCTACAGTAGATATCACAATATATGACTTAAAATATCCCTTTAAATAACAAATATGACTTAAAATATCCCTTTAAATAACTGAGTTAGACTGATGAAAATTTCTCCAGATATACAAGATGTAAATATTACCCTCCTCAGAACATGTAATATCACATACAGAACAAAAGGAATCACAGAACATCAGCACTACTCCCCATGATATAACATGGCTCTAATTCTTGCCTCAATCTCCTTGTCTTCATCATAATCCAGATCGTTAGGGTCAACATAAACTGCCTTTTTCTTCCACAGGTGGTCAATCTTGGACTTCTTGGTCCACTTCTGGGACTGATTGTAGATCATAGTGTTACCACCTTTAGGAACATGATCTGCATTAGCTAATGAACCCACTTTTGATGAAGACGTTTCCTTCCAGTTTTCCTCAAAATGAGGCACATGAAACTTTCTTTTCGCTGGAATGTGGTCAGCATTGTCTAGTGACCCAACCTTTGCTTTTGACTTCCATTTTGGTTTTAAATCTGGTATTGTGACATCGCCCCCACCTGGTTTATGAAATATTTTTTCCAAAGATCCCACTTTTGCCTCTGTTTTCCAATTGGGTTTACCAAAGTGTGGGATTTCTGATTGTCCACCATAGGTTTCATAGTTAATGTTGTCCAGCGACCCCACTTTGGCTTTGGCTGTGTTTTTCTTTTTGACCAAATGTGCTGTCCCACCTGGGACAAAATGCATGGAACTGAAAGGTCCTGAGAATGCCTGGCCACGGTACTGAGCTTTAATCTTTGGAAGAACCACGCCCTCTCCACCCACACCGGGGTCACTCTGGACACTAACGTCCGACCCTGATTGGCTGTTTAACAAACGCTTATCATAATCGACATTATCTAGTGATCCCACCTTAGCTTTTGCATTCCATTTCAGCTTGTAATGTGGCACCTTTTTGAAACCTCCACCAGGTATATGGTTGGCATTTTCCAAGGAACCAACTTTAGAATCAGATGTCCATGGCATATTGATGGGTGGCAAATATGGTTCGTAATAGGACCTGTCAAATGACCGTTCAATGTGGTGACCTTTTGTTCCCCATTTCCATGCTGGTTTCACACTGCGGAATTTAATCTCAGGGTCATAAGCTCCACTTTCCTTCTCCAGCTCTTCCAAGTGTTTAATTTCATGGTAACGATCAGAGAAGTCGCTGTGTATGGCCCGTTGCTCAACAACTACATAGCGACCATTTTTGGGATTTTTGTGAACAGATACAATTGGGAATCGACCAAAGTAGCGACTACGATGAGGCACATACAATACTGTTTTTGTCAGTACTTTATCCTCATTGTTGTTACTGAGATGTTTGAATGTAGCTTCACGTATAGCTTTCTCTGATGGATCCATCTTCCTGTCCCGTTTTTTCATTGCCATGGCAACTGAATTAGTATACTGATTCACAACACACTATCTAATACTTTCCTTTGTATTATTTAAATTGCCATAATGTAGCAATTTGTTACCATCACTATAACGAGAGGATTTCCAAAAAGTTGTATGTTCAAAATCACAGCAACACAGATTATTGTCCTCTATCACCAATACTAGTTTGAGCAGTCTCTACACAAAGTTAGGACCAGTTGACAACATCCAAGCCAATTTCCCACTGGTAAGAGTTAGCCAGGGTTAATATCTATAAATTTTACATATTACCTGATATTAAAACACCATATTTGGTTAAGTGAGTGGTAATATATTCAGTCAGATACAAATCAAGAAAGCAATAATATAGGATAGTAATAAATCAGCCCTCGGTAATCCAACCAGATGTTAACAGGAAATTAAAACACCATCACTTCAGTTGAAATCATTCACAGGCTTAAGATATTGCTCAATTTTAAAGTAATTAACCGTCATCATTTAAATTTGTCCGCGTAATTCCTTACATGATTATATCACAGAAATGATGTCCTTCCTTTTGTGAGAATAAAAAAATTCCTCCACAGGACACATGATTAATGTTATAGCCCTTCAAAGGTACAGTAGAAACTAATCTATAGACCTACCGTACGTCATAGGTAGGTCCCGATTTATCAGAGAAACATTTTAAACTGTTATGTCAAAATCTTTCTACAAGTTGATATACTGGAACTCTGGCGAATGAAACTGTTTTTCCTTATCGGTTATTTGATAAATGAAGAAAGTCCGTGTTCGATGGTTGCCAGGCTGGTACCTTCCTCTCCACCAAGTACCCAGTCACTTCATAAAATTTCATCAATATCAGTAAGCTAATGTACAGGTGAGTATTTAAATCCCATTTTGTTCATTCTGTATACTATCACTGAAGTGCAGTCACAGATAAATTCAATTTCAACATGTCCTATTGGAATCCAAGTCTTAAATCTGTCACAACAATACAGGGAATTTAAACACCAATTCAATCGAGTTTAATCCGTCGTTAAAATAAACTTCCTTCGGGGTGATTTCTCTCTATGAAACCATGTACTTTCAAACCTATGTAAGGAAGTTCACAACCTGAAAGTTCTTTAAGGTTGACAAGATACTCTGTAGTAATTTTACGAAGTTGTCATGACAATGTTAGATTCTTTATCAATCAACATCAATAAGCATTTTATGTTGGTTCCCGCTTGGTGTAAATGGATGGCCACAATGTCTTACAGAAAAGTGTTGATATCATTGATAGTTATTTATCATTACAAAAATGGATTTAATCATTGTTAACTTTCATATAGGTTTTGTTAATGTTTATATTTTGTGTGAGGTTTTGTTTGATCAGGCTTTAGATATGACCTACTGGTATTGACTGACAGAGGAGAAATACCTGGTCTGGAATCTATCCAATTACTACTCTCTCAATTTTTCACCTGTGTTAATACCTTGTGTATTAGGTAGTTCTAATCGATAGATTATCAGACGTAAGGTGTGTTTATATAATGACGTTCCACCAGCTAACTACCACAGAATATTATTTCACTAATTCCCTGTTAAAAATAACTGGAGGCCTCAAGACTTCAATACTCATAAAATCAAGTGTTAAAACCTGGTTAGTTCGATATGGTAACCTTGGTGTGCCAAAAACGTATAACAAGAACCCGCCGGCATTCTAACGGAGGTCGTTTTTATTGATCTTGCTCCCTGATAGCATACATACCGTATTGACAATAAATACAATAGAACAGTCATTGAATCTTTAACCACCAACAAATTCAATATTAGGGTTTCCATATACTATACAAAAAATCCTAATAAGTTTTGTCTATCATTGTTTTGTTGTAGTGTTTAAAAAACAAAGTTTTTCTCTTTCTTTTTCTTTAGAACAAAGAAATGTGTTGATATATGACAAGCACAAACCAACCAGAGACAATTTCATACTAACTTTATATTTCACCTAAACTTTTATGATAGATCGGCTTTCATGTGTTATATATGCTTCAGTATTTTATCTTCCAAATGAAAAATATAGCACTATGGCTTTAGACAAAAGAATTCCAAAGAAAGTGATATGTTATCTGTGTGAGAAATAGTGGTTCTGTTGAGATCAAATTATATAGAAATAAATGCACTTTTGTAACAAGAAATACGAACTCTGACAATATCTAATTAAGAATGTGTTTAGAATACCACTTGCAATATGTAACCAACAATAAGTTAATTGGGCCACCACAACAAATATATAGAAAAGAAAGGAGGTGGGCTTATTGCACAACAATGAAAAATCATCTGTTAATATATCTACCACATAGAAATGGGCTATTTATAGACTTATTGTCAGAAGAATATGGAAACTACACCATAGAAATAAGTCAATGACTGCAATAGACATTGATAGGCTTATTGTCAGAAGAATATGGAACCTACACCACAAAAATAAGTCAATGACTGCCATAGACATTGATAGACTTATTACGAGACAGGCATATTGTCAGAAGAATATGGAACCTACACCATAGAAATAAGTCAATGACTGCCATAGACATTGATAGGCTTATTGTCAGAAGAATATGGAACCTACACAACAGAAATGAGTCAATGACTGCCATGGATATACATTGACTTTTTACTAGATAGGCTTATTGTCAGAGGAATATGGAACTTACAACCATAGAAATAAGTCAATGACTGCAATAGACATTGATATTGACCTACATCTGATATACTAGTATAGGTCTCCTCAGGATGTATTTAATATTAAGCTAATTGTTGACCTTTTGTTATCAGAGTTTGTATTATACACGGACAACTGACTCCTCATACTTTCCACAGACCCTATCTGCCAACTTTCCAACAAGTGGAAAATTGATGAACTTCAAGGGTTATGTCTCCAACACAATATGACAAACACTTTGAAATTCATCGCTGACAATGTTCAAAGTCTGAAATAATTTTGACAAGATATGCTTTGGGTGAATGACTTGTATCAACTGATAATTAATATATCTACAATGTTTATTTACATCTGTAAGTACATGTACTTGTTTTACCGTATTTATTCTAATAAACACTCCAGGGACATGCAATTTTCGAAGGAAGGGGCATTTAATAGAACACAAAATTTCAGACTCGGAAGGTTGTTGGGTGTAAATATAAAGTTATAAACAGAATCTATAGCCATTATGTCTGTATAATGCTTCAATCATTGTTAAACAAATTTACAAATGTTTTGGGATTGATGTAAGAAATTGCACTAGTATAAATATTGTTGTCATTTGTACTCACCGTGACCTGTACTTCTGTCAAGAGATGAAGGTCATGACCTTTTGTTCTCTCATCGCTTATATGTCATTATAAAACATTAAAATAATATTAATCTATAGAAATTCTGATCCCAACATCGTCATTTCATCATCACCATGTCCGGAACCAGAAAAAATTATGACATTTCCTTTAAACTTAAAAGTTATTGCATATGTGCAAGAAAATGGAAAATATGCTGCGACTAATGTGTTCTGTGTAGAGAGAAAACAAGTGTGGGACTGGTGTCAAAAAAGATAAATGTTTAAATTTTGCTAAAACATCTACGCATTGTGAAGAGGTGGAAAGCCTGTTTTATATGACAATATCGATAAAATATTAATAAAATGGCTGACTGACAGATGAGAAACTGGTATCCTGGTAACCGGGAAAGCTTTATGCTTTAAGGCCTTAGGTATGCCTAACACAACTGGAAGCCAGTCATTCAAAGCTTCTATGGGTGGTTTACAAAGTTAAAAAAAAAACACAACATTTCATTTAGGCGATCTACCCATGTCACACAACATGACATTTCCCTGATTGACAGTCACTTTGACAGTTTTTAAAATTTTGTAATCCAGATGTGGAGGCTCTGAAAGTATTCCAATAGATTTATTGTAAATATGGAGAAATACCTGTGTGGTTCAACATACCTGGTCAATCAACATTAGCATTGAAGGGGGACAAAGAAATCTGTGTTTATAGTACAGTGCTTGACAAAACTAAAAATTACAGGGACACTAGCAGCTTATACAAAACTAAAAATTACAGGGACACTAGCAGCTTATACAAAACTAAAAATTACAGGGACACTAGCAGCTTATACAAAACTAAAAATTACAGGGACACTAGCAGCTTATACAAAACTAAAAATTACAGGGACACTAGCAGCTTATACAAAACTAAAAATTACAGGGACACTAGCAGCTTATACAAAACTAAAAATTACAGGGACACTAGCAGCTTATACAAAACTAAAAATTACAGGGACACTAGCAGCTTATGTTGACAGCACAAAAATAGCCCTTTTAGTACACTTGCCTGGAATTTGTCCGCTACCCAAATGTGTCATCCAGAACGGTATTGTAGTATGTGCAGGGCGGGAGCAAAGTCATAGACAAATGAAGAAAGTATAAAGTTTTGGCTGAAGAAAATTTGGGGTGTTAATAACACTGACAAGCGACTGCTGGTGTGGGACTCGTTCCGTGGCCATTTAACAGAAGATGTTAAAAGCCAGAAGTACAACAACGACCTCTTTGTTATTCCGGGAGGTGGTACATGTAAGCACCAGCGAGCCAATGTTTTCTGGAACAAAACTTTTAAAGACAAGCTTGGAGAGCTGTATGACAAGTGGTGTTTTAATGGTCCTGTGGAGAAAATTAAAGTGGGGAATCATAAGGCCCCATCTAAGGCAGTGATGTTGCCCATGGGTCAAAACAGCATGGGACAGTATTACTCCCACTTCTGTCAGGAAATCCTTCAAAAAATGTTGTATTTACAAGTTCACTAGGCGGTAGCGAGGATGGTATTTTCAAGCAAGACTTTGTTAACGAGAATTTGAAGGCTTTACTGAAAATAATGTCCAGACTGCATATAATGTTACGTAAAATTTGGTAGGTGGTGCGCATGTGCCTGATCCAAGAGCTAACAGCGAAAGTGAAAGTGATCACAGTGAGAACAGTACTTCATACGGTTGTCCCAGACATTAATCTTGTCATTAACTGTGTAGAAATGTAAACAGCCTGTATTTTTCCTTTTTGAGATTTAATTGTTCTTTGGATTTTCTTGTTTTAAATTTCATATGTACATGTGTGGATATTTGGCACAAGGCAAGTTTTGTGATCTTAGTTGAGGAAAATCACTGCGAAAAGGGGTGTGGGGGGGTGTTTATTAGCAACAGGGTGTTTATTATAATAAAGACATTGTGTTGAAAGACTTAAAAGTACATAATGTCAATCATCATGTCTGCTGGAGCCACATCAACCCTAACCCCCAAACCCCCTCACAAATCTGCAGGCTACTTATGCAGAGGCCATCAAAAATCCAAAGTCAATTTACCATAACAGAGATCTCTGGCATCTTCTTCAACAGAGTCAGTGTCAATGGAGATTTTGTCAAGGAGACTGAGGAACACCTGTAACAAATAATGTACACCTGGATATAAACAAATTATGTAAAACAGGATGTAATCTATAGGTTTGTATACATCTGAATGAAATCAAGTCATGTTCAACTGGATGTAATCAAGCTATGTTACCCTGAATTATTAGTTTCAATATCTCCAGACAAACTGTTATGTTCTATTTAAAAAATCACATTACCTGTAGTTCAGTAAGTTACAATATTACAATTAATGTATGTTTTGCAATGACATATTGAAATATTGCCCACTTTTGGTTCAGTAGGTATCAGGTACATACCACTGATTGAAAATCTCGTCTTATCAGCTATAGGTTAATGGTCTCTTACTTACCACCTGTAGACTGTGAGCCTTTCTAAACAGAAGTGACAGAGGGTCAGTCACACTTGGGAGGTAGTCCCCATAAACATCTGTACTTTCCTGAAGAAGAAGACAAACACTAAGTTTGAGAAATATCAAAAACACTAAAATTTATTGATTCTTAATATTCACTGTATACTGTGCAAAAAACCGTCAAACTGAAGGTGAATTTGGCCTTTTGGTGTATTAACACTATCCTACACACAACCACACAAAAAACTCTAATCTGAGATATGATCACACATTGAATTTCTCATCTGTCTCACAGTCACACAAACATCTCATCTATTTCACAGTCACACAACAAACCTCTCATCTCTCTCACAGTCACACATCAAACCTCTCATCTCTCTCAGTCACACAATAAACCTCTCATCTCTCTCACAGTCACACATCAAACCTCTCATCTCTCTCACAGTCACACATCAAACCTCTCATCTCTCTCACAGTCACACAATAAACCTCTCATCTCTCTCACAGTCACACATCAAACCTCTCATCTCTCACAGTCACACATCAAACCTCTCATCTGTCTCAAAGTCACACATCAAACCTCTCATCTGTCTCAGTCACACATCAAACCTCTCATCTCTCTCAGTCACACAATAAACCTCTCATCTCTCTCACAGTCACACATCAAACCTCTCATCTCTCTCACAGTCACATATCAAACCTCTAATCTCTCTCAAAGTCACACAAACATTTCATCTATTTCACAGTCACGCATCAAACCTCTCATCTGTCTCAAACTCACACATCAAATCTCTCATCTGTCTCAAAGTCACACATCAAACCTCTCATCTGTCTCCAAGTCACACATCAAAACTCTCATCTCTCACAGTCACACATCAAACCTCTCATCTCTCACAGTCACACATCAAACCTCTCATCTGTCTCAAAGTCACACATCAAACCTCTCATCTGTCTCAAAGTCACACATCAAACCTCTCATCTCTCAGTCACACATCAAACCTCTCATCTCTCACAGTCACACATCAAACCTCTCATCTGTCTCAAAGTCACACATCAAACCTCTCATCTGTCTCACAGTCACACATCAAACCTCTCATTTGTCTCACAGTCACACAACAAATGTCTCATCTCTCTCACAGTCACACAACAAACGTCTCATCTCTCTCACAGTCACACAACAAACCTCTCATCTGTCTCAAAGTCACACATCAAACCTCTCGTCTCTTACAGTCACACATCAAACCTCTCATCTGTCTCAAAGTCACACATCAAACCTCTCATCTGTCTCAAAGTCACACATCAAACCTCTCATCTCTCACAGTCACACATCAAACCTCTCATCTCTCACAGTCACACATCAAACCTCTCATCTGTCTCACAGTCACACATCAAACCTCTCATTTGTCTCACAGTCACACATCAAACCTCTCATCTCTCAAAGTCACACATCAAACCTCTCATCTGTCTCCAAGTCACACATCAAAACTCTCATCTCTCACAGTCACACATCAAACCTCTCATCTGTCTCACAGTCACACATCAAACCTCTCATCTCTCTCACAGTCACACAGCAAACCTCTCATCTGTCTCAAAGTCACACATCAAACCTCTCATCTATCTCATAGTCACTCAACAAACCTCTAATCTGTCACAGTCACACATCAAACTTCTCATCTGTCACACAGTCATACATCAAACCACTCATCTCTCAGTCACACAACAAACCCCTCATCTCTCACAGTCACACAACAAACCTCTCATCTCTCTCACAGTCACACAGCAAACCTCTCATCTGTCTCACAGTCACACATCAAACCTCTCATCTGTCTCAGTCACACATCAAACCTCTCATCTGTCTCAAAGTCACACAACAAACGTCTCATCTCTCTCACAGTGACACAATGCTCTAATTTGTTTTACAGTCACACAATGAACCATCTGTCTTAAAGTCATATCAAAAGACCTTTCACTGGTTTTTTTCAATTTTTCATCAGTAAACATTTACTTTCATCATAATTGATTATTTCTAAATTTACATGGTAAATATTTACAGTGGAGTTATCAAATTTGATTGAGATAATAGCTTTGGCTACTTCTTTTGATATACATCTGTTCTTATTACTGGTCACCAGGTTTATCAGCAGCTTCTACAATCATAGGTGACCTTTAGTAAAAGGCGACACAAACTCTTCATTTATCAACAGTCCACTTCACTTGTAATTCATATAGCTGTACATATTTACTCTGGTTATCTTATATCAGTTCAATGTCTACTGATATTATTTATAAATAGATTGAATTGAAATATGGATCTCAAATTAATAGATCAATTAGTAAATCATCATAAAATTGATGATGTTATGTCCTGTACTTTTGTTGGTCATCACCTACATAGGTATGTTATGTCCTGTACTTTTGTTGGTCATCACCTACATAGGTATGTTATGTCCTGTACTTTGATGGTCATCACCTACATAGGTATGTTATGTCCTGTACTTTTGTTGGTCATCACCTACATAGGTATGTTATGTCCTGTACTTTTGTTGGTCATCACCTACATAGGTATGTTATGTCCTGTACTTTTGTTGGTCATCACCTACATAGGTATGTTATGTCCTGTACTTTTCTTGGTCGTCACCTACATAGGTGTGTTATGTCCTGTACTATGATGGTCATCACCTATATAGGTGTGTCATGTCCTGTACTTTGATGGTCATCACCTACATAGGTGTGTTATGTCCTGTACTTTTGTTGGTCATCACCTACATAGGTATGTTATGTCCTGTACTTTTGTTGGTCATCACCTACATAGGTATGTTATGTCCTGTACTTTTGTTGGTCATCACCTACAAAGGTTTGTTATGTCCTGTACTTTTGTTGGTCATCACCTACAATAGGTATGTTATGTTGGTCATCACCTACATAGGTATGTTATGTCCTGTACTTTTGTTGTCATCACCTACAAAGGTCTGTTATGTCCTGTACTTTTGTTGGTCATCACCTACATAGGTATGTTATGTCCTGTACTTTTGTTGGTCATCACCTATATAGGTGTGTTATGTCCTGTACTTTTGTTGTCATCACATACATAGGTATGTTATGTCCTGTACTTTTGTTGGTCGTCACCTACATAGGTATGTTATGTCCTGTACTTTTGTTGGTCATCACCTACATAGGTGTGTTATGTCCTGTACTTTTGTTGGTCATCACCTACATAGGTATGTTATGTCCTGTACTTTTGTTGGTCGTCACCTACATAGGTATGTTATGTCCTGTACTTTTGTTGGTCATCACCTACATAAGTATGTTATGTCCTGTACTTTTGTTGGTCATCACCTACATAGGTATGTTATGTCCTGTTATGTCATTGCTTATATAGATGGTGTAGTCAGGACAGGTACTTTTGTCCATCAATACTTCAGACACTAAAAAATGAACTAAGTTACATTAGTAGCAAGCCTTTTAAACTTGTACTGACAGGTCAATGAAATTATCCACTCTATAATCATTGCTGTTGGTTACAATCAAAACAATAAGATAATTTAATTGTAGTAATATGAACCTACATAAGCTTAACAGAATGACTACTTCTATTGGCAGCCGGCTTTCAATGAGAACATTGAATTCATAGACTGGAGAAAAGTCCCTTACAATAAAGTCATGTAGAGGTATCATATTTCTGACCACAAATGACTCTAATACAATATTATCAGATGGTCAGACAGCCAATTAACCAATCGTTGGCCTTCATATACTTAAATGTACGTATAACATAATAAATATTGACTATACAACAATATCTTGTGTATTTACCTTCACAGACGTGTATTAAGTTTGGGTTTTTCTAAACTATGTGCATGGGCAGGAGTATCAAACACCTATATCCTGAGAGGACATTAACCACTAGAATGAGGAAGTGTAAAACACACCTGATTAAATATAGAGTGGGTTTATAGTGGGTGAAGGTCCTTTCTCATGAATTGATGCAGTCTATAACTGAAAAATTTCAGTAAATACACAAATCCATGCAATCTTAGGTAAAACCCCGCCAACATGAACTACTTGGGACCTGAGGAATACCAGAGCCTAGTTGTTCAAACTATATTAGCTAATTGCATCATTAATGATTGTTAAGAGCAGCTAAATACAGGTATTCTAATAATCAGAGGTCAGTTCTGGACTATCTAGAATTGAATATCAGTGAATGGTCGGTGTCCATGAATCCCTAACTATCTCTTCTGTCAAAAGGGCGATATAAAAATCACTGTAGCCAAAACGTTTGTTATTATGAGATGTTAGTGTGTCAGTTTCAGATTTTACATCACAGTTACTGAGGTATACTCTACAAAACAGAAGTTGTCACCTAAGGTAACTCAGGAACTCAATGTAGGCAAGATTTATTACAAAGATAACCACATTTTAACAAATGAGGTGATAAAATTAGGCAAAGTTAAATTCTACAAAAATGAAAAATTCTAATTAATATGTTAAGTCAAAACCAAGATTATCTTCTACAAAAACACAAAATTCTAATTAAACTGTTGGGCCAGCATGTCCAAGAATGTTTATTTTTCCCTCATTAAGTTTAGAAATACCTGTTCAAGCTACATGTGTTTTTAAAATGAAGGTTCTTAAAATATCTCAATTCCTTGGATAATGATACTATACAGACAGAACCTACTGAACACACTCATTCTCCAAAAACATCTTTGATACCCGAGTAGTTCAAAGCACAAGATTTGGTATGCTATCTACCTAGGTAACAATCAGGATACCATCAGTCAATAAAGACTGTTTGTTTTGAATGGCCATGTTGACATTTTATAATTGATCTGATGTGCAGGTGCTTTATGTAATGCTTTATTGTCTGAACAGAACCACTTTCTTATGTTTCTGTGACAGCCTTCAAGAGTAGGAATACGGGGGAGGTGGGGAGAAGGGTTGGGAACTGTTCCAAGTCTTTGCCCTTTGAGGGTTGAATGGGGTACTTAATCAAAATGATACTTTCAACATCATGAATAGATTTTGAAACAAGATCATGTGCCAGTGTATACCAGATATGTAATTAAAAATGCTCATAGGGAAAAACAATGGCCTGTGTTAGGAAAAACAACTAAGCCTAAGGTCATGTCACTCAAAGACGATGCTTGGGATATTCTTTTGAAAAACAGCAAAATCAGCAAATTATAATGCAGCAATTATTATGGTCCCATGGGACAACTGGTTTACTATAGCTGGCTTGAAAACACTTAACAGTAGACTTGCTTTTTATCCTTTTGTAATTTTTATGGCTGTGTATGAATAACTTTGGGAAAGTGATCTTTCCTGCCTATTTATAGGAACATCAAACAAAGAGTTGACAATGACAATATGTTAAATTCTTTTCAAATGACAATCAAATCAGAAATGTAGCCCCCCACCCCCACCCCCCACAGACCCTATTCAGGAAATTCAACACCCTTTTTAAGAGACTGAGTGATATACAACCGAAACTAAATGAGAAATCTATAAATAGTACTGCCTTCAAATTCAAAATTCCCATCTGACCTACACAGAAAACAACTATAGAACAAATAAAAGAAAAGTTCATTCATATATATATATGTGCCACCAGCCACGCATGTACAAACAGTTGATTATAACTGCTTCTCCGAAATCCTGGGGAAAACCACAAAGTTTCAATTTCTGAAATGTGCAAGCACACACATGGTATAAATCAGCATATAACACATGGGCTATCCTGAATTTATTCACACAGGAAAGCAGCTGCGTGCGTAGTGGGCTAGTGGCTGCAGTATCTATAGTGTGTGTGGAGACAGTTGACGCCTGTCAGACACTTTGTACACATCCTGGTCGAGAAACATACAGGTAAGTTACACTGACTAATTTTCTGTTACAACTCTACTCTTCTATGTAAACAAGTTTATACGTGACAGGTACACTGTAAACATTATAAGGCAGGATTAGTAGAGCATGCAAATCAAAGCATTAATGGTATCAACTAGCATCTCAGAGTGACAAATAATTATTATATTGTATCATAGGCTTATATCAGTGTCTACAGTACGATACATGAAATATCAGAGCAGATCATAAACCCTTACTAACTACACAGGTATGTATGTATATTGGGTATGTATATTACAGCGGACTTAATGATATAGTGTTACGTCAGACTGAATCCTTAATACCAGGCTGAAAGTTAACAAAGGTAATTATGATCAGGCAAAAGGTTAAACAAACTGTAATGTAACTTGGTTATCAGACCAGCTGGTTATATATTAACCAGGTTGAATTGTAACAAGAGACTAACCAGATTTACAACTATTTGTTGTCATGCCTGTGTTCACCAGGGTACAGACAAATAAGTTTCCATCTATCAAGGTTGTATCACTATGGTGATAGCTTGTTCTACTATCAATCATTAATATGTTTTTTCTAAGTAATAAAAATACTTCTTGAAAACAAGATTTTTATCTGAGTAGTTGCCAAACAGCTGCAAACCTTTTTGTTTATTTATGAAAGTGTTTTTTGGATCTCGATTAGAGGTTAACGCTATGTACAAGAACAACACAATCAACCAAGTTAGAATGGAAACAGAATTTTAAACCCAAGTTGTTACAATGATAATTTTTTATTTTGAATAAGCGTTGTATCGTTATTGTTTCAAATATGGAGGTGGTGACTAACTCAGAGTCCATGTTTTAGACCCATCCCTGAAACGACCAAATTTCAATACACAACTTAGCGGGAAGTCGGCAGCATTTTTAAAACTTATTCTCATGCCAATCATAAAGGCAAAAACATGGGTAGGGCAGCATTCGGGTTCCGTGAAAATAAATAAGTGTTTCAAAACTGATCACAATTTAACTCCCGTTTGTGAAAGTACAGGCACATTGATTAGGTAAATAGCTCTATTTTCCTACCTTAACTAGGCGGATATAGATTTTCCTTCGACATGATCTCCCAACAATGTATGAGTGTGTCAGACTTACTATCGAAACCAAATGATTTAATCATTGTTGAATTAATTAATCTTCTTTTAAAACATAAATCAAGCTTAAACTTGATTGTATAAAATTGTGAAGATTTTTTTCATTTTACACATCTAATTGGATGGTGACCCATATTTTTGGATTAGAAAAAGACAGATTTTAAAAGCTTCACTATCACAATACTACCGCAAGAGTAATTTTCCTATTGCAATACTATTGTAATAGCTTTTTAGCCTCCATAGTCACCCTTACAGTTTACTATTCATCAGTCTGTATGTTTACCAGACAGTAAACTAACCAGGTTATCAGTTATCAGTCTGTATGTTAACCAGACTGTAAACTAACCATGTTATCAGTTGTCAGTCTGTATATTTACCAAACTGTAAACTCACCAAGTTATCAGTCTCTATGTTTACCAGACAGTAAACTAACCAGGTTATCAGTTATCAGTCTGTATGTTAACCAGACTGTAAACTAACCATGTTATCAGTTGTCAGTCTGTATATTTACCAAACTGTAAACTCACCAAGTTATCAGTCTCTATGTTTACCAGACTGTAAACTAACCAGGTTATTAGTTATTGGTCTGTAGGTTTACCAGACTGTATAATAACCAGGTTATCAGTTATCAGCCTGTATGATTACCAGACTGTAAACTAACCAGGTTATCAGTCTGTATGTTTACCAGACTGTAAACTAACCAGGTTATCAGTTAGCAGTCTGTATGTTTACCAGACTGTAAATTAAATTTAAACATTACGGTTACCACATCATATGAAAGGGGGCGACTTATATTCCGTCGAATCAAACAGAAAAAATTCGTGAAAAATTGGCTTTGTGGCTTAAATACTGGTGAGGCCTATAATCCAGAAAATATTGTAGTCAGTGTCTTATCTAAGTTCCACTTGGGTATCCAGGGGTCAATTCGAGTGCCAAAAATTTCTACTAGCGAAATGGAATTATGGACTAGCAAAAATGTTTGCAGTTTTTCATTAATTTTAACATAATGCAAATGTGGGTTTTTAAATGTGTCGTATTTACATGATTCAGACTGTACAATTTTACGGTTCATTATTGTTGGTTATTAGTTATCAGTCTGTATGTTTACCACACTGTAAACTAACCAGTTTATCAGTTATCAGCCTGTATATTTACCAAACTGTATAATAACCAGGTTATCAGCTATCAGCCTGTATGATGACCAGACTGTAAACTAACCAGGTTATTAGTTATCAGTCTGTAGGTTTACCAGACTGTAAACTAACCAGGTTATCAGTTATCAGCCTGTATGATTACCAGACTGTAAACTAACCAGGTTATTAGTTATCAGTCTGTAGGTTTACCAGACTGTATAATAACTAGGTTATCAGTTATCAGCCTGTATGATTACCAGACTGTAAACTAACCAGGTTATCAGTCTGTATGTTTACCAGACTGTAAACTAACCAGGTTATCAGTTATCAGCCTGTATGTTTACCAGACTGTATAATAACCAGGTTATCAGTTGTCAGCATGTATGTTTACCAGACTGTAAACTAACCAGGTTATTAGTTATCAGTCTGTAGGTTTACCAGACTGTATAATAACCAGGTTATTAGATATTGGTCTGTAGGTTTACCAGACTGTAAACTAACCAGGTTATCAGTTATCAGCCTGTATGATTACAAGACTGTAAACTAACCAGGTTATTAGTTATCAGTCTGTAGGTTTACCAGACTGTATAATAACCAGGTTATCAGTTATTAGCCTGTATGATTACCAGACTGTAAACTAACCAGGTTATCAGTCTGTATGTTTACCAGACTGTATAATAACCAGGTTATCAGTTATCAGCCTGTATGATTACCAGACTGTAAACTAACCAGGTTATTAGTTATCAGTCTGTATGTTTACCAGAGTGTATAATAACCAGGTTATTAGTTATCCTGATTGTGACTTTAATCAGTGGTGATATAGAAAATGTCTCAAGTCATATGAAGGGATTGTTCATCTTGACTTTGCTGCAGTCAGTAGGAAACATGGTGTTCACATATGTACATGTACAAGAAATGTTGAATGTTAGACTGAACCTGAAGCTTTGTAGCTGATACTTCAATCTAGTTTTTGTATTTCTGGTTACTTTGATAGTTACAGTTACTCAGCAGCCTCCTTAGCATTACACCACCGATTTTGTGATTCACAACCCGGCAGATTTCATGGATTGTGAGATTGACTTCCCGGCAGATTTCATACTCCAGCACAAGTTAGATCCTGAGAACCTACACATTTTAGATGTTACAGTGAGTAATGAAACAATAGAAACGGTAAAGGTAATGCTTGAAAAAGTAAATATGGTAAACCAATGCTGCGTAAAAAAGTTCATTGTGTTGACACACTTGTTGCTTCCGTGGCTACAAACCACAAAAATAAAATGCTTTTTGAGCCAGGTGAGCTTGATAAAGATTTTCATGTGTTTGTTTTATCTCACATATTGGGCCCTGCCCCACTCACCCTATAGAGCAAAGACCCAACATTTATACAAATCTGATTCCTCTTCACTCAAGGACGCAATGGACTGAATTTTAGCAAAATCCCATCATTGCTACAGGATAATTATGATTTTAAATAATTAGTTCTATTTCCCCTATTTACCCCCACCCCCTCCCCTTCCACCCATCCCTGAAATCTGTTCAGTCATTCACGACAATTAGTGATTTGTAGGAAAAGTTGCTGGACAGATGACAGATGCCATGGCATGCCTTAAAATCACATGGCCTTTCAGGTCAGATGAGCATAAAAAAAATAACACTTTTAATTGTAAATGAAGTACATCATTGTTAAATTTATACTTAAAATGTTAAAACTGGTATTTTAAATAATCAACGATTCATAAATAAATGATAAATCTTGTACTTCAAATGGTAAAGTTCAGGCCCAAAATAAACAACACTAAATGAAGAATAGAAGACCTACAGTCTAATACAAATATTAAGCAATTAATAGGTATTACAAGACATCAGCAAGCATCTTCAAACTGGTCAAAATTAATTTTTTTCCAAAGATAACAATTATTACTAGTGTTGGGAAGCGGTTGAGATTTCCTGATCGATCATCAACTTTGTGTAACCGATCGATGATTGATTAAAATCGATTAATTCTTAATTGTCTGTTTTTGGATATTATTCAAGTCTAAATACGTATTTTGTGTTATGTTTTAACAGCAATTCACGTAATAACTAAAACTGTTGTACCTACACCATCATTTTGTGTGCTTGTTAATCGTTTATTGCACAGAATACTTTTTAATATAAACAAATGTCATTATTTTTAAAATAGTTTTATTAATGTTGAAAATAATTTCAATGTTGAAATAATCTATTTTCATACATCACGATGATCGATTACAGATTTCTTACTCGATTAATTGATCAAACATCTCAAACAAGTGATACTCGATTAACTCGATTAATCGGAACAACACTAATTGTTACACAGCCCCAGGAACTTCATAATTGGAAAAACATATAGTAGTGTATATTGTAAGTTAAAATAACAGGTCATCTTTAAGGACAATCATTATAGGAACTTTCTGTTGGATATTTTATAGCAGGTACCTGTTGATACTTGGGAGCTGTTAAATTATGCCGCCAAGCCATCTGTGTCAGATAACCACTATGAAAGTCAAGTTTTACGGTTTCGTTACGCCTATGCAGAACGACGAAATGGATTGCTAAAGATCCAACATGATGGCCAAGTGTGTGTCAATGGTGAAGTTTGTGATAAGGACAGTAAGTATCATAACAACATTTGACTACTATCATTTGCAGAAGTTTAGTCAATAGTTAATTTGGCCAGGGCAGTTTGCATTATAGTAACATGACACCTGTTAGTTTTACAATGTAACTGTGAAATTTGCCTGAAGAACAGTATGTATGACAGCAATGTGACTATTGTCCATTCAACAAGTCTTTGAAGCAGTGAAATTGCCAGAACGGTAAGTATCATAGCAAGGCACATGGAAGTGACTAAAATTCTATGTATCTAGCCTACAGTGAACTTTACCAGGACAGTAAGTATCACTGCAGGTCGCATGGAAGTGACTAAAATCCTATGTATCTAGCCTACAGTGAACTTTACCAGGACAATATGAATGGTTTCTAGACAAATGGGAATGATCATCTACTTTACCATCAATATTTTTCAATATCAATGGTTTTCCAAGACAACAGTAAATATTTGTTTTCTATTGAATTGTTTGCCCTTCATTACAAAAATCCATTCTTTTTCAGCTTTTTTCAAGGTGATCCACGATTTCAGCGACAACTACTATCAAATCATAGGCATTACTGATCAAAACCAGAACAAGGTCCTCTACATGGATGGCATAAACCTCAAAACAAGGGTAAGAAACAGTTTATGTATAGACAATGCGTCTATAGTCATATCATTCCTATACTGTACAGAGCATAGAGTTATGACATGTCGCTGACTATCTGGTATAGAAAAAGGGTACGTAATTGTAAAGTGTAGTTACCATGTAGCAGAATGTCCTAGACACAGAAGCGAAATTCACTTTTCTTTTCAAAATGAATGTTATGCACAGCACATTGTATACCTATGGTATATATGCTGATTGTAAATAAAAAAATCATCTGTATCATCTAGCCATTTCATCTTTCGAGGATTTGTTCTTACATGTGGGACTCATCAGCCAAAATAATGTATAGATGGAGATGCCTCGTTAAATCCAACATTCAACACATTACAAAAACACAGTAAATGACATTTTATTATTGGATAAATAAAAAGAAAAAAAAATTAAATGAAAGAATTAAGACATAGCATGCTGATATTTTGTTGTTATAACACAGGAAAACTTTCTATGTAACAGAATAACATACAGCCATGTTAATAAAAATGTTGATATTTTGTTATAAAACAGGAAAACATTCTATGTTACAGAATAACAGAGTCATGTTTATGACAATGCTGATATTTTGTTGTTATAACACAGGAAAACTTTCTATGTAACAGAATAACATACAGTCATGTTTATGACAATGTTGATATTTTGTCATAAAACAGGAAAACTTTCTATGTAACAGAATAATATAGTCATGTTAATAACAATGTTGATATTTTGTTATAACACAGGAAAACTTTCTATGTTACAGAATAACATAGCCATGTTTATGACAATGTTGATATTTTGTTATAACACAGGAAAACTTTCTATGTAACAGAATAACATAGTCATGTTTATGACAATGTTGATATTTTGTTATAACACAGGAAAACTTTCTATGTAACAGAATAACATAGCCATGTTTATGACAATGTTGATATTTTGTTATAACACAGGAAAACTTTCTATGTAACAGAATAACATACAGTCATGTTTATGACAATGTTGATATTTTGTCATAAAACAGGAAAACTTTCTATGTAACAGAATAATATAGTCATGTTAATAACAATGTTGATATTTTGTTATAACACAGGAAAACTTTCTATGTAACAGAATAACATAGCCATGTTTATGACAATGTTGATATTTTGTTATAACACAGGAAAACTTTCTATGTAACAGAATAACATAGCCATGTTTATGACAATGTTGATATTTTGTTATAACACAGGAAAACATTCTATGTAACAGAATAACATAGCCATGTTTATGACAATGTTGATATTTTGTTATAACACAGGAAAACTTTCTATGTAACAGAATAACATAGCCATGTTTATGACAATGTTGATATTTTGTCATAAAACAGGAAAACTTTCTATGTAACAGAATAATATAGTCATGTTAATAACAATGTTGATATTTTGTTATAACACAGGAAAACTTTCTATGTAACAGAATAACATAGCCATGCTTATGACAATGTTGATATTTTGTCATAACACAGGAAAACTTTCTATGTAACAGAATAATATAGTCATGTTAATAACAATGTTGATATTTTGTTATAACACAGGAAAACTTTCTATGTAACAGAATAACATAGCCATGCTTATGACAATGTTGATATTTTGTTATAACACAGGAAAACTTTCTATGTAACAGAATAACATACAGTCATGTTTATGACAATGTTGATATTTTGTTATAACACAGGAAAACTTTCTATGTAACAGAATAACATAGCCATGTTTATGACAATGTTGATATTTTGTTATAACACAGGAAAACTTTCTATGTAACAGAATAACATAGTCATGTTTATGACAATATTGATATTTTGTTGTTATTACACAGGAAAACTATCTATGTAACAGAATAACATACAGCTATGTTAATAACCATGTTGATATTTTGTTATAACACAGGAAAACTTTCTATGTAACAGAATAACATAGTCATGTTTATGACAATGTTGATATTTTGTTGTTATTACACAGGAAAACTATCTATGTAACAGAATAACATACAGCTATGTTAATAACCATGTTGATATTTTGTTATAACACAGGAAAACATTCTATGTTACAGAATAACATACAGCTATGATAACCACTAATGCAGATATGCTTTCTATGTAACAGGAATACAAACATGGATATGATGACAACAGCCTTGACACAAGATTTGTCTTTGAGTTAATAGGAAATAACTCATGGAAAATAATGGCAAAAGAAACAGGTCATGTTATTGAGTTTGACTTAGAGACAGGCATGTACCTGCCAAAGAAAGCTGATGATCAAAAGGCCAGTCCTCCTATCTTCTGTAACCCTGATGTTGGTCCACGATTGCAGGCATATGTGCCGGTACAAATGAAAATAACGACAGTCTAATACAGCAAGGGTATGAAAATCCACTAGCCAGATGACCGTGGCTACCAAATTTTAAAACTTTGGCTAGCCCAGGGTTTGTGACATTTTTAAACTTTGGCTAGTGGAAATTACAGACCCACTAGCCCAGGGTTAGTGACATTTTTAAACTTTGGCTAGTGGAAATTACAGACCCACTAGCCCAGGGTTAGTGACATTTTTAAACTTTGGCTAGTGGAAATTACAGACCCACTAGCCCAGGGTTAGTGACATTTTTAAACTTTGGCTAGTGGAAATTACAGACCCACTAGCCCAGGGTTAGTGACATTTTTAAACTTTGGCTAGTGGAAATTACAGACCCACTAGCCCAGGGTCAGTGACATTCTTTAGGGTTTTTTTCTCAGCTGTCACTAGTGAATTATGATCATAGCATAAGTATTTCTTAATTCATGAACTGGAATAACTTCACTGGAGATGAAATCTGTACAAACTTGCCTGAGAAAAATCCAGAATCCTGAATTTTTTCTGATTTATTTCCCTTTCAATTTCAGGGAATGAGTAATGAATCTGAATTTTGTAGACAACAGATTCCTTTCAGATTTGTTTTCTTTTAAATTAATTCATTTGTTAATGAATTTTAAAACATCAACATATTTCTTTAATATTTCATAAAGTGGTGCAAATATTTGGGGCTAACAGAAAATTGTTTTGGGCTAGTGGAATTTAGCAGGCCATTAGCCCTGGGCTAGTGCATTGAACAAAATGTTTACACCCCTGTATAACAGGATAATAGTGAAACATAGCAAACCTTCATCTTTATTGTATAGAATATATCATGTTTGTTAGTCTTGTATCATTTTTTATTCAACACTATTTTTAGATGAAGTGGTGGATGTTTGACAAGTTTCACAAACCTATAACCATCAGTATTCATGACCTTTATGCAGTGTAAAATAAGCTTTGTTTAAATTAATCATCAATTTTGTTCAGTTAAGAAGAGTCATAAGAAGTTATGATGAAGATGATATTTAAGTTAAAGTTTACTTGCCATATTTCAGGTATTAATCTTGTATATAAACAAAACATAATTTTATAACAGTCCGTCCTTCCATCACAAACATTTTAGCTATCGTAAGTGGAGATACATATATCTGTTTCTTGAAATTGGCTGAATTAACATCAGTAATTGCTTGAGTCTGTCATAATTTTTTTTTATATTTCAGTCTATGTTTTTCAGATATTAGGGTTGTAAAGAGCAGGAAATATTATTTCTTTAATTACAAGTGATTTTTTTCTTTTAAGCCTAAGTTATCAGTTACTTAGTCTACCTGACAATAAGCCCAGGGGGTTAAGATATTATTCCGGTGTGGGCTTATTTATTACAGGACAAAGAAAAACAATGAGGTGTGTGCTTATTACGGGGCAAAGAAAAACAGTGAGGTGTGGTCTTATTACAGGACAAAGAAAAACAGTGAGGTGTGGTCTTATTACAGGACAAATATAAAACTTGGGGTGTCTGCTTATTACAGGACAAAGAAAAACAGTGAGGTGTGGTCTTATTACGGGGCAAAGAAAAACAGTGAGGTGTGGTCTTATTACAGGACAAAGAAAAACAGTGAGGTGTGGTCTTATTACAGGACAAATATAAAAATTGGGGTGTCTGCTTATTACAGGACAAAGAAAAACAATGAGGTGTGGTCTTATTACAGGACAAATATAAAAATTGGGGTGTCTGCTTATTACAGGACAAAGAAAAACAGTGAGGTGTGGTCTTATTACAGGACAAATATAAAACTTGGGGTGTCTGCTTATTACAGGACAAAGAAAAACAATGAGGTGTGGTCTTATTACAGGACAAATATAAAAATTGGGGTGTCTGCTTATTACAGGACAAAGAAAAACAGTGAGGTGTGGTCTTATTACAGGACAAATATAAAACTTGGGGTGTCTGCTTATTACAGGACAAAGAAAAACAATGAGGTGTGGTCTTATTACAGGACAAATATAAAAATTGGGGTGTCTGCTTATTACAGGACAAAGAAAAACAGTGAGGTGTGGTCTTATTACAGGGCAAAGATAAAACTTGGGGTGTCTGCTTATTACAGGACAAAGAAAAACAATGAGGTGTGGTCTTATTACAGGACAAATATAAAAATTGGGGTGTCTGCTTATTACAGGACAAAGAAAAACAGTGAGGTGTGGGCTTATTACAGGACAAAGATAAAACTTGGGGTGTCTGCTTATTACAGGACAAAGAAAAACAATGAGGTGTGGTCTTATTACAGGACAAAGAAAAACAGTGAGGTGTGGGCTTATTACAGGACAAAGAAAAACAATGAGGTGTGGTCTTATTACAGGACAAAGAAAAACAGTGAGGTGTGGGCTTATTACAGGACAAAGAAAAACAATGAGGTGTGGGCTTATTACAGGACAAAGAAAAACAGTGAGGTGTGGTCTTATTACAGGGCAAAGATAAAACTTGGGGTGTCTGCTTATTACAGGACAAAGAAAAACAGTGAGGTGTGGGCTTATTACAGAGCAAAGATAAAAATTGGGGTGTGTGCTTATTACAGGACAAAGAAAAACAGTGAGGTGTCTGCTTATTACAGGACAAAGAAAAACAATGAGGTGTGGTCTTATTACAGGACAAAGAAAAACAGTGAGGTGTGGTCTTATTACAGGGCAAAGATAAAACTTGGGGTGTCTGCTTATTACAGGACAAAGAAAAACAGTGAGGTGTGGGCTTATTACAGAGCAAAGATAAAAATTGGGGTGTGTGCTTATTACAGGACAAAGATAAAACTTGGGGTTTGAGCTTATTACAGGACAAAAATAAAACTGCGGGTGTGGGCCTATTACAAGACAAAGATAAACCTGGGGATGTGGGCCTATTACAGACAAAGATAAACCTGGGGATATGGGCCTATTACAAGACAAAGATAAACCTGGGGATGTGGGCCTATTACAAGACAAAGATAAACCTAGGGATGTGGGCCTATTACAGGACAAAGAAAAACAGTCAGGTGTGGGCTTATTACAGGACAACGATAAAACTGGAATGGGCTTATTATAGGGCTATGAAATAGTATATTGACAAAAAAGATCAGCTTAGTTCCAGGCATGGGCTTATTACTTGATACATACAGTACTGTCTGAGTCAGTCACAAGTAAATTTTATAGTTTCAAATGAATTTTTTTGTTTCCATCATGCTTTCTGTGTAGCTCATTCTGTTACCATGGTGACATTTTTTTGTTTATATGTATATTGGCTATCATTTATCAGTATTGTGTATTGACAGTGTGGAATAGCTATTCACATACAAAAGGTGGGCTCTGTTAGTTTAGTTGGTTAATGTGTTGGTCTACATAGCCTTTGGTAAAGACCTGAAATGTGTGTTTTGACACTCCCTAGTCATGACTGCTTGTGTTTCTCAGGGAGATGTGAAACTGACAGGTCTGTAATGACGTGGTTGAGTTGTTGAGCAAGACACTTTACCCTTATTACATAAAATGGCATGTAACAGGCCCCTCATGTGTTAATCAGTGTGATAGTCACCAGCTACTATAAGACGACCGTGCCTCAAAATGACCCTGGGTATGCACAAGGTGATTAACTCAAGAACAATGTAAGACACTGATACCAGTGTTACTTTACTAAATCAAAGACCAGAGATCAGGTCCACATCGAACATTCCAGTCATCAGTCATTTTTTTCCACATCAGTGATATAATTGTCAAGATATTTTTCAGGTTGGAGAGGATATGTAAAGTAAAAGTTCTTACAAGAAGTCATTTGATATGCTGTAGTGGCCAGTTCCACAGAGAGACAAAAGGGCCCTTAAACTCTTGAACATCTATGACCAGATTTCAAACACAAAGTGTAGCCCAATCAACTCTCATGGAATAGTACATTGTTACCACTTAAAGGGTTTTTTGGCCATGATTTTGGCCCCAATAATGATAAATTGTGGCCAAAACCTTTTGATGTACATCCAGAAAATTACCAATATGACTTGTTTGTACTGTGTTATCACCGTTTCATTATACTATTTTCCAGCTAGTGTACATAGGATTACAGTTTTGTTGATTCATTACCATCTCGTACACTAATCATTGTTCGATAAAGGTGACGGTGTAGCCAATAAAAAATCACACATAAACAGTGTTAATCCTAATATTTTGAAACTGTGAGTACAGTGTACCCACCAAAATGTAATATTTTGGAGAATGCTTTAAAACCATGTGAAGAAGTTTTAAATTTCATCAACTGGAGGAGATTTTGTCCCTTCAATGAGGGATAATAAAGAAAACTACCTAGTTTTTGTTATTGGTTGTGATGTCTATTCTATAGTGATGTTTACAGTATTGCCAACCTCTTGTACTCTGATATCTGGTCGTAGCCCTTCAAAATTAAAAGGGTCATCAAGGAAAGCGACCTTATAATCAATTCCAACATATAGTTATCCCATCTGTTTATACTGAGATGATGTTCCAATATTATGTTTGAACATTGTTTTGACCAAACCAGATCTAAAAAGTTATTCAAATCTTTTAGAATACTGCACAAATTCAAGAGATATGTGATTTTTTTTCACATTTTTCACAATTTGAGCAGGTGAATCCTATGGCAAACATCAGGTTGACCTGACAAAATCAGGTGAGTTGGCAATACTGCAGGTTTTACTGTACTAGAAATCCTTGAAATCAATATTAACTGGCTAGTATAAGATCTATTGCTATGCTAATTAACAGTACTGTTGGGTATCATTATCACTCTTTACATCTGGTCTATGATAAGGTGATCAATTAGAGATCAAACCTTCATCAATCATGTTTACATCTTGGCCAGGTGTGAAGAGACACGTTGATTGTTTTTCTCTTTTTAAGTTTACATCAATAAAAAATTCATAGGAATTCTCTCTGTTCTTATTTGTTCAATACAAAATTTCATAGCAAGTGTATCCCTTTTCAGTCTCTTATACAACATTCTGCTTCACATTTAACTATGTGTACCACAACTAAATGATCAACTTTCTCATATTTTTTTCTCAATGAAATATAGGAATTTAACAATTTCATTAACACTGCTGAAATGATAAAACTTTTCCACTGATGATATACTATATACTTTTGACCAAGAGCAGTGCTTTCTAGTCAATGCATTAAAAATGTAGCGACTTTCTCTTCAGATGTAAATGAAGCAAAGGTTGAATAAGTTGGTTTTCAAGCAAATTTCTGGTTTTATTTAATCTGATATATCAAATTTTTTGTAAGCAATTCTTACCAGATAACAGCATGAATCAGTTAATTTGAAAATGATGTCATCTTGTTGTCAAGCATAATGTCAAACTATCTGATGTCAAAAAATGCACTAATTTTTCCTGAACTCTTTTAAACAACATTAAAAGGAAAATTTATCAGTTTCCCATCTACTCATCATATACATCACTCAAGTAACAGAATATATCTATAATTTTAATGTGTGTGAAGCACAAGAGAAAAATACAAATCTTCTGTCATATTGATTTTCAAAAATTTTAAAAACATTTTAAAAATGTAAATAACAATCCTGAAAAAAAGAGATATCCCCCGCAAACTGTCTTTGAATTATATGATATTCAACTGGAAACCATTACAAATTCTCTATCATTTATACATTTATCCCTGAAGATTTTCAGAAAATACTGGGATGAAATAGAATTTCATAATGTTGTCCATAACTACTTCAACCCTGTTCCCGTGTCGTCAGAAATTTGCTGTGTGAATTTTTAGATGACATTTAAAATTCAGCTCTTAATTTCTACCGAAGAATGTAGGAAAATAATTGAAATTACCCATGTTCAATATATGAATACATCTGACAATTTGTTCAAAAGTCTTATACAGAATCAAAAAAAGTTTGTATTTTGATTGAATATCTTTATCTATTTGTCGATGGATTTTTGGATTCTAAGGCAAATGCATTCTACTGTACAGTAATAAGGCTGATTGATTGTTCAGGTTCCATTATATTCTTAACTTACTTTGAAAACATTAAAAAGAATTAAGAAATCCTACCTTACAGTGACTGTATGTACCCTTCAGAATGTGGAGAGTTCCAACAGGAAGTGAGTGCACATGACTCCAACACAGAGCTACCTGGGAACTCTGGGAAAACCTTACACATGTTTCACAGCAGTCCACAATCTCTAGTAGCAACTGGAATATTATACATCAATCCATGTAAAAAAGAGTTCAAAAGCACCATAAGACATGTTAAGCTTTTTTTCAAAAGTTATGCAAACTGGTACACTATGTATGTTGTCACTTCTACTACTCATCGATCAGACATGTACTTTCTATTATCTATGTTGAAATACACAGTTTCACACACAGATGCAGATGAAGAAAAAGCAGATCAAGTGCTCATTTCCCTATGTACTTTTTTATTTTAATTCCAATACAAACTCTTACAAGACTACAGAAGAAAACAAATACAATGAGAATTCAATAAAAATGACTGTGTTGTTGTAAAAGCCTGATTAGTCTATTCCCTACACTTGTTTCTTAAATCTAACTGTTTCCTTCTGAATATCACACATTTCACTCACCCTTAAGAATACACTAATATATTTCATTCATGATTCAAGCTGATAGTATTTTAATACCAGAATGCTTTGTGGAAATTTGACAAAACAAATCAAAGCCTTTCTTCAGAAGTCTTTGAACTAAAAACACCAGGGACAAATCAAAGACAGTAAAAAACCTATACATCTGAAATGTTGTCTCAACTAGGTTAGAAAGCTGTCTGATTAAGTTTGATTTTGATTCCGAAGGAACATAGATAATTTGACCTTTCTATGTCACATTTTATACAAAGATGAAATGTGTTGATCAGTTACAATAGGGAATTACATATTTAAAAAAAAAAAAAAAAAAAAAAAGTTTTCTATTTAATGCGAATAAACTTTGATTAAAAACATGCTGGGCATGTCTAATGAAAAAATATGAAACAAGACCAATTTCATTAGTTTTAACTGCTTACAGAATTTTCACATCACTTTCATGGCTATTTCAAAGTAAATGATTCTATTAGTTCTAGACCTCTGACATCAGGAAATCCTCTTGGATAATCATGACACATATGACATTATGAAATTACCAAAGTTATTCAATACATTGATCAAGTTTTGTATCTTGACCTGTTTTTTTTTTTTAAATGAATCATAAACAGAATCCAGACCAGATCAAGATTCCTACAAAGGTTATCTAAAATCATTTCAAATGAACAGTGACTAATATGAAATAAGATCCTGGTCATGTACGCTGGAGAGCATGCAGGGAAATGAGGATCAGAAGTAGTATACCTGTAGATAAGTGAGAATGTCCTCCTGGACACTGTCAAGGTCCTGCTTGTTCTGACCCAAAAGATTCTGTACTGTCTCTAAGATATTATCAAATGTATCACATATCTGGAAAAGAAATAAAATACACATAGGCTTAAACACTTTAAAAAAAAAAAAAAAAAATTTAAAACCACAACACCTCCATAATCCATTTGAGTACAAAGATCTTATGATATTTGCCATAACTAGAAAATGGCCAGTGTATGTTGTGTGTTTATGACTTTAAGTGACATCATGACTCACAATAACACCAACCATTTTTTCATTACCTCAGCATGAGACATAGGCTTCATAGGCAGGGGACAGTGCTCATTCAAACATAACTCACTAACATGTTAGTTTTTCACAAAGATGTTATCAGTGTTACTGGTGGAGGAACAGTCCAAAACTAAGGCAACAGGTACAACGGTCTTTCTAAGAACTCAAGTGTCTATTTTTCATTTTCTCTTGGTTTGAAAAATCTGAATGTATCTACACATATCACTATAACTCCAAAACATATTCTGTTCAATTTGTAAATAAAAGGAGAGTTGTTGTAAAATAATCACACTAAAAGAAGCATAAGATAAAGGGTAGATCATGGAATTGATAACACAGATATCTACCTTGTCTACTATAAGGGATGCCTATAATGTCAAAAACATCTATTTTACTTATCATCTGAGACAAATTCACAAAAAACATATTAACAAATTATCAATCTCACAATTATTTTATTGTGGAATACACAATTCTATTTTCAAATTCATAAAATGTTTTATTTAATTTGCAGTTAGCTACTGATTATGTATATTCCTAGTTTCATGTTAAAATTGGAAAAAATACTTCTTTGAATATGAGATAAGTTTTTCTGAAAGTAGTTCGAAACTGAAAGTGAAAATGATATAAAATTCTAGGAAAACAAAAGTGAAAGAAGAAGATTTATTTCTCATATGAATAATATCATGTATTGGATAAATAATGTATATATTTCTGTACCAAGAACAAGGGAAAATTTTTGCATAGCTTAGAATGAACTTGTAATACCAGAAACTTACTTTAACATCCCAATGTTAAGACAGAGTAGTTACACAAGTTGCAGAGGACACATGCTACTAACTGGTCAAAATAATCATATTTTCATTAAATTTTAAACAAATACTCCTGTCTTTCCCCATCAAAATACCTTATGGCATTTTCATGACAGTGGGAGTATAAATGGGGCTTAGCATTATTACAGAGAGCAGTATTAATTATAGCAATCCAAAAAAAAAAATCATTCTGGGATAGGGGAGACAACTCTAATTAATATATGCTTGAATTATAAGAGATGCAAACACTACTGTATGAAAACAGCAATCATCTACACTTTGTAATTAAGTTAAGTTTATGATAGAGACTCGGACATTAATCATCATTTCTCTTGATTATTGAGAAAATATAAGCCAACAACAAAGGGTCCAATGGGCCTGTATCAATCACCTTTCAGACAGGTGAGCTAAATGGAATTAAGACAATATTACTCTTAAAGGTAAAAATAATTAATTTCATTGACATCACTTCTGACAATGATGTGCAAAAAATGAATTTAGATTTTCTCATGCAAAATCAAACCATCAGTCAGAGAAACAGCATCAGGTTTAGATGAAAAGATTTTTCATGACCTTCAGATATACTGAAGTAATTTTCATATTGATTTATTTCTTGAATACCATCAGGTATAAATGCCAAACATTTAAATACAAGAGATCCTAGCACCCACCATCATTTGATCTTTATTTGTACTTAAAAAGTTAGATTTTCCACTTCTTTCCTCTGTTTTTGCTCTACTTAATGAAATTTGAGAATTCTTCTTAAGATATAACAATTATAATCATTAACTGCAAAATCCAAGATGGCCACCTGTCAGCCAATATGTTTCTTTTTTCTTAAAATCTAAAAGGAATAACTAGATACCAAGGGGAACATACACACTGAATTTGAGAAAGCTCCATCTAGTTCTTTTCAAGAAAAAGTGATACCAAACCTTTATAGTCAAAATCCTAGATTAGAAAGATCCACGTTATTCTCAAGAAATAGTGCTAACAAACTTCAATATCTAAATCCCAGACAGTCGCCTGTCAGCCATTTTGTTTTCCTGATCCATCCCAAAATCAAAAAGGCAAAATTAGGGACCAAGAAGAGTGTTTAAATGAAATTTGTGAAAGATCCTCAAGTACTTCAAGAAACAGCCATACCAAACTACCATTCTCAATATCAAAGATGGCCATCTGTCCGCCATTTGTTTTTCTGATCAGTCTCAAAATGAAAGAGCACAAGTGAACAACCTACCTATGAAATATGAGAAAGATCTATCCAGTACTTCTCAGGAAACATCAACAACAATCTTCAATCATCAAAATTCAAGATGGTCACCTGCTAGCCATCTTTTTTACCCGATCAGTCCCAAAACAAAAAATATATAAATACAGACTACTGCATATCTACTTATGAAATTTTAGAATGATCCATCCATCATTTGTCCAGAAAAAGCACAACCATAGGCTACCAAGTACTTCATGAAGACATTGCTGTGATCATATTATAGCCTTAGTGGTTGGCAAATTGAGATATATTTCAGTGGTCAATAAAATTTTCAAAAACAGTTGGTAGTATGTGTAAAGTTATTCTGATGTGAAATTTGCAGATGTGATGAGTTAACAGAAAATATATGAAATTCACTGCATCCTGATAGAAGATTGCTACTGAAACACTTTGCAGTTCCGCAAAAATAAAGCCCCCAAAAAATAAATACTTTTACAGTATACACCTTTTTCTGTCATTCCTTTAAATTCCTCAATGTTTCATTTATTATTTTAGAGTATTCTAATTATTTTCACAACTTTACGCTGTCATACATTTTGTTAACAGGTGTCATTATCATTTCATTTGGAATCATCTTCAGATGGTTACATTGTTGTCAACTACATCTTCATACCAGTCGCTGTCCTTCATTTTCCATATTTAATGAATAAATATAAAGATTTTGTCAACTTCATATTCTACTCCTTCATTTTTCAGTTGAAATTAATTTCAGAAAGTTGTTGAAAAATAAATACATTTGACTCATGCAAAACAGCTTGGGCTAAATTATGATGTAGATCATAGATACTGATAATTTGTACAGAAAAAAAAAGGTGTGTGATAGGACTTTTTTTCTGTTTCCCTAATGGCATATTCCCTGCTGAAATGGTGAAAGAATCTGTACCTTTGATACTATCTGGCTATAAACCCGCCACTCTGCTTCCAGAACATCAACACAGGGAAGGAAGGATTGACAAATGATTTTTAATATTCCTGAAATGAAATCAGATTCATGATTAACTTACAAATATCCAGGATAACTTATAAAAGTAAAGCTGTGACAGTAGACCTCCGTGCTGAAACTTATATATATTGCTACAGGGTGTTTGGAGGGGAATTCTCAAAGTCACCAGGAACGTAAATTATTCCTTAATGTTACAAACGGTGATTTCGAGTTCAATCCTGTATCAGTTACTATTCATGATACTGTTAATATACCAGGTGTGTGTTTGTATTCCCTGTAATCCATTTGTTCCATCTGCTGATGTCCAAAAAATGTGACTCAAACGAGCCTAGAAACATCATCCAACATAAAAGAAAAGTTTGATTTACAAATTTATTTACAAAATCTGCTGAAGTCTGGCTTGGATTTTGATATCAAATTACCAACAGATCAATGATTGATAATCCTCTTAATAGGCGAGTAAATTATAGTGAAAATATTAATACATTAATTGTTTGTATCTTCTACTTACCAACTTGTTCCTGTATTCCCTGTGCATCATGACAATAGGTCTATTTGTGTGATTAAGGCCATCAACATCTTGTAATTGAACCAACCTGACTATAACAAGCTACAGTTACCTTACTGTGTTTTCATCAACTTAACAAAACATGGGATACAAGATTGTGAAATTCAAAGGCACAAACTTCAGAAACAGGACAAGAATCATGGGTTCATTCCTCCCAAATCTCAAAGAATAGATTTACTCTCTTTATGTCCAGCTAGATCCACCGAAGTCTGATTTGTTTGTATTTTAGTTGGGTAGATCAGTCCAAGTGTTAAAACTGGTTTTATATCCTTTGTCACTTGAAGTTTTCACAGTTATAATGCCTAGGTGTGAGTGGGTGCCATGCCACAAAGTTTCTGGACGCACTGCCAAAACTTCATGAAAATAAGTCTTCAGTGTGCATATCAAGATCAATTTCAAAACAACAAAGAATGTATTTCAAAAGACATATTATTAGATATTAAGTTTTAACTGACTTTTATGTAATTGATGATAAACTGTATTACTAAATTTGGTGACACCATGTATTCCATCATATTTCATCATATAACTACATTTGTTGGTATGAATTGAAATAAATTTTTGTTTGTTAGGCAAGTATGCTTTAACATCTCCAATGCCAGTGAATCCGTGGCCAAAGTAAGAAGTCCAAATGACAAATATATTTCATATATGTTGAAGGTCAAAATGTAGTTTTGTACAGGACACACCATCTCACAAAATAAACTTACAGTGACTAGTAGTTTACAATATAGAGCCCAGAAAAGCGTTCCTTTGATGAAGACCAAATGTCAATGATACCCAACACACTGCCTCCGCAAAGTGAACCAATGACCCAAGTATTAAGTTCAAGTGACATATAGTGGAGAATAGAGCCCAGACAAGATAAAGGCTGGAAAGAGGACAGACAAAATGAAAACCTGTCGTCCCTATTTCCTGGTGAGGGACATATAAATTTATGATATCTGAAAGAAAAGGAGCAATCAGATGATCGATTGGTAATTGCAAAAGGATACAACAAGTTTGGGCAGGGCCTCTTCCAAATTCTGCTGGCATTGTTCTTCATTCCAGCTGACCACAGACTCCAGAAATGTGGTCTGGGACATGATGATTTTTCTTATCTCAGCTTCGTCTTTTCTTCTGTACTGGTACCTTCTGAAAGATAAAACAGGCTATAGCTGAAATTCACAGGCCAATATTTGTTGTTGAAACATTTCGTGCAGTAATTAAGACAAATAATTAACTAACGGGACACCTGTCATATCATATTTGTATCCCCCATCAGAAAAGGATCAGGATCACTTTTTCCTCAACAGAAAAGGACCTTGGGATTGCTTTTCCCCCCGTAAGAAAAGGATCCCCCCCTTTAGTATTTTGATCCCCCTTGTGAATTTTATTTTAAACTTTATAGCTTTATAAATAAAATGAGATATGATAGGTAACTGTGTCTGGGACTTGGTCACTGATACCTGGGTTACCTGTACAGGTGTGATTACATAACACCTGTGGAGCCAAGGCTGACGAGGTCAAGCTCCAGATTACCCTGTACAGGTAGTGATTGACAGGGGCTTAAATGATGACTGCATACATAATTACTCTATATATAACCTGTCCCAAATATACTTCATGGAAAATAAGTTTATGGATTCAATGGAGAATTGTTATATACATGTATGCATGTAGACTTCTGCATATATACGTGCAAAGGGAAAATTAACAGTTGACCTAAAAGGATATATTTTGATGAAAGAGAGATTTTATGGTCAATAATTATAACAGAAAGAGACGTACAATAAGAAAATAGTATTTTTAAATTGAATGTATTAATTTTAAAGTGGAAAATGTATATTAAACACAGCTTTTATGTAAAATGATGACCTCAATCAATCTGTAATGGAATTTATCCACAGGTAACTTTAATTGATCACTGGGTATACCTGCCATGTGCACATGGGTGCTCACTCAGGTTTGAACACCTCTACCCTTAATCCTCTTATGGAATTGACTGGTTGGCCAGGTGTAATTAACAACTTCACAGCTAACATAACACCTATCATCGTATTTTCACTATCACCTTAAATATACATAGTTTATATACATATATGCATTGTTAATATAACTTCTCTTAAGGGGGATCAAAATATTATAGGGGGGGGGGGGGGGGGTCATTTTCTGATGGTGGATCCAAATATGATATGTCACCGGTATATAAATACTTACATTATCATCATAAATCAGAACCTCTTTTTACTTAATCAATAATCACGCTAATAGTATACATGTAAATATACAGAACTAGCTAACCACATTCTTCATGCTTTATCAAAGGCGCAGTCAATAGTAAGATACAAAACAAAACAAGAGTCTTGTAACATCAATTAAAAGAATATCCAACTATTCATTCAAGTAGTGAAACTAAATTCTCGACACATCACTAGCCTCAGTTTTTGGAAATTTCTCTTTTTAATTCAAGTGGTAGAGTGTCAAGTTTAGACATTGAAGGGTCTCTGTAGTTCAAATCAAAACATTTCCTACTAGATATGGTACCATTGATCAGTCCAAAGGTAAAAGCTATAGAGATCAAGATGCTTCATTGGAGGCACCAAAATTACAAAATATTGTGGAGAAGGGAGCAGCATATGGGTAAAAGGAGGGACTTGTGAAGGAGAAATTTAAGTTCAACTAGAGTATTTAGGTTTGGCCAGGTACGTGTACGGCTTGCCTCTTCAAACTGCATGTGCCGAATATCCTGCAATCTAGCCTTGAACCCAATCTGTCGCAACCCAACCAGCTAGTTCAGCCAGTCCAACTGTTTCAACCACTTATGGGAAAAGTGACTGAAAAGTCTCAGGCTGGAGACAAATGTAGCTCACAGTTCAAACCGCGTTAGGGGCAGTTTCTTTCCAATAATTATATAACTGGAAATAACATAATCCTAGTGAGTGCTCTAACAGCAATTAAACATAGGCCTATTACATGATAATTCATAGCCAAAGAATTATGCAACCTAATAATGCTGTTTTTTATATAAAATGAGCCTTTTCGAAGTATTCAAAAACTTCAAAAAAAGCTTGTTTTCCTTTTAAACCTTTTTCTGGTTTAAGCATGTGCATCCATTCATTCACACAACATAAGTTGTTAAGAAACTTCTCCTGATCAGATCTGACACTTATATTTAGTGTACAAGTAGGCCTTGGCCAATACTACTTCAAAATGGTTCATTGAAAATATGTAAACAACCCCTCTGCACTCCAGACTAGTGCGCTATGTATAATCAGGAAACTATATATCAGCGATAGGTACACGACTACAATTTGTTACAAACATGTGGAAATTTGGGATAAGTTTTCGAGTCAATCGTTTCAAGGTGTTCTTATCTATGAAGAAAATTGTAATACCATGCCATTTTTTCCTGTCAAATATGCCGCTTTCTTCTGCGAAATCGTCTGTAAACTTCCGGTTTGTTCCATTCCCCATTAGGGAGGACAGGTTTCCTAATGTACATAATAAGATAAATATGAATGTTCGGTCAAGTTGCAAGATAAGCAATAAAATCTTAAATAACTATAATTTTTGTCGTTGCAGTAAAATTTCGAGAGATATTAATATGCTTATGGATTTACATAACACCGGAAGTTTAAAGGAGTAAACAGTCACCTAAGTTGGATCATCCTATTATTTCGCGGGAAACTTTCTTTAATGCCGTAAGACAGTGATCAGAAATATTTTCTGAATTATAGGTATTGTTGACGGTAACAATCAACAATGCCGAGTGCAACTCTTCCACAAGCATCGCTGAATGAAGACGTCAGGAATAAGTGATTATTTTCTCTGCCGATTTCTTATTTGCAGCAGTTGTCATGATCAACCATAGACATATTTATTTCACCACTGTTGACTTCTTACATTTCATATGCAGTTTGACAATCCAATATACAGGCAATGGATGGGCATTTAGTCATAAATACTGCACGCATGATATACTTCTTTACTTTAACTTAGTAATTTTGTTTGCGCAACTGACCACTATACATTTTGATATCAGATTAAGCATTATTGAATGTGATCTGCGTTTTTATGCAAGGACATAATCTTCATGGCTACAGTCATTGTCTTGACATAATGAAGATTAATACACATGATGTATACTTGATCTTCTAGTTTGTCAAAGTGCCACTAAAATAGAAATATGTCTTGTTTTGCCCTGTTTTTTGCAATTTATCAATGATAACCAGGGCTCTCGCACCCCATTTTGGGACTGGGGCCAGGGGCCATTGGAATTGGGAAAAATAGTGACGTTTTCCATAGAATTGGGAAATCTTGGGGTCTAAATTGGGATATTCGGCCCCAAATCTGGCAGATCAAGAGCCCTGATAACAGACATGAAACTTGAAGATGAACTTTGAAAAAATAGATGAACAAAATAGACCAGCAAAATACAATTGAGAATGAATTTGCATAAATGTAGCATTAGAGGGGAAGTGCCACATCCAGAGACTCAAGATTTAACTTCTTGACCTTTAAACTTGCAAGTTATGTACTCAGTTTGACTGAGCTCATCATATCATCCATTGGCCTAACTTAACTTGAGAGGTTGCTGCCAGTTGGTGAAATTATATTCTTGTTTCCCAAACACTAGTCCTTTGGTGCTCGTCCCCCCTGCAATTCAGGGTGGAAAATGAAGATCAAGGTTTTCTCTATTTAAGGCTTAAACTTTATGACAACATGCTGAATGTGAACTTAATGTTAATGCATTAATTATCCCATTTCATTCCTGAAATCACTAATATAGAATATGAATAATAATTTATCTTGAAAGAAATGCCAAGGCACACTTGAATGAACAATGTTGTTTATGTTTAAACACCATATTTTTTGGCATAGCCAAGGCTTTGTGACGCTGCATGTTGATATGTTAAAATATTCATATCAAACATCTAACCACAAATACTCTTTAAATATACCATTTAATTTTGATCGTTTTGTCCATTTCAGATTGCTTGAATTAGATGAAGAATTGGAAGATGGAGATATCACTGAAAAGGTTTGTCTGAAACTTCCTGCATGTAAATAAAGACGACACTTTTCCATCATACTTATCATCATTGTTTATGTGTGAGAGCAAAGCTATTGCTCTAAAACTTCATCAGTTTTCAATTGTGATCATTAAAGTGACTGATCTCAGATTACCTCAATTTCAAGGTAGAAACTAGGTTTATTCCTGTGAAATATATTCAAATATCTGTTACTTACTTTGTTATTGAAATCTTGCTGGAAAGTGGTTCTTTCTATCATTTCAGCATCATGCCTTGATAAGGGGAAGTAACTCTGATTATTTTTCATTGTCCTAAGTGATAATGATTAGTTAAGAGTGGCAAATTATTCCAATTTTCATTTCAGGGCTATTGGAAGAAGAAATGCCGACTTCTGGGTGATAGTATTCCTGACAGAACTAGGAAGGAAGTCCTGTCTCTTGAGAGTGACTTAAAAGATAAAATTATCACAGAGGTAAATTTTGTACCATTACAATGTATTTAGGAATGTGGTACTTTCATTAACGGTGTCGTTGTTAACTTAGTAAGTTTGTAATTGTTTGGTAAATTATTTTTGTTACTGTATGTGTGGTAATTGAGGTAAGAAGTATCTGTTGATCAACAATCTGGATATGTTAACTTTTGCATCATTTATGACGACACGTGCACAAAACATTGTTGTCTGTAAACAAAAATTGCTTCCACCTAAATTAGTCATGACAATGTTGGCAATTAATGTCACTTATTCTCTTTATTCTAAATTGAGTTATCAAATAACATTTGCCACACCCATAAAATTTTATACTGAAAAACAGGATTTAACTTACCATATCATTACTGTCACTGTTATTTCTGCCCATATTGTGTTTGTGTTAACAAAACAAACTGTCTCATTTTTAAAACCATTATGTAACATTATTGGCGCTACATTTGAGACAGGTTTTTTTTTATCCAAACAGTGGTCAAGCTGGACATTGGTAATAGAATGAATATTGCAATAATATAGAGACATAAATGAAATGTATGAAACAAGAACTGTCAATAGCAAAATCAATATTTTTACCGTGACGTTTAACTGAGTTTATGACATGATAACTGTATTTGATTCTGTCCAGCAACATTTTGCAATGTGAAGTGACATAGCTAATAATTTTTATCAGCTTTCTAACAAAAAACAAAATATGACAAAACAAACTACATTTTGAACTATTTTTATTTACAGAAAGGATATTATAAGAAGCTGAAGAAGGTGTTTGATTTATTCTTCAAACTGACAGAGACATCAAAGGACCCAGTGGTAGTTAAGAAGAAGGAGTATGGAAAAAAACAAAACGGACATCAAGTAGACAAAGATAGAGGGTCCAATGGGCACTCAAATGGATTTGAGACTAAAGACATTGCTGAAAATGGTGCTGATGTACAGACAAAAGATATTCCAGAAAATGGTGCTGGTGTACAGACTAAAGATATCCCAGAAAATGGTACTGATGTACAGACAAAAGAAATCCCAGAAAATGGTACTGATGTACAGACCAAAGAAATCCCAGAAAGTGGTACCAACGGTAATGGTGTATCTAATGGAGCCGTAGCTACCAATGGGTCGAATGGCATGTCTGTTGAAAATCACACCGAAGATAAAGAGGTGAATAGTAATCAAAAAGTATTCTTTTAAATTATACAAAGGGATGATATTGTATTTGTAGAAATAAATCACATGATGTAATTTATATCTAAATGTCTCCTTGTTTTTTTTTTTTTTGTTTTTTTTATTTCACTTTGATTATTCTGTTTATTGTAAATTAATTCAAGATCAACACGGGTATAATAGGTTAAGCTTAGTCTGCACTCTACACACATGTTAACTCTGAATGTTATTCCTATACCAAATTAGGATTACACACATGACTTTAATAAAATATTAAATGTTATAATTCCTTCAGGGGCAAATGGAGATACAAAAAGAAAAGGAAAGTAGCAGTGAAGAAAGAGATGAAGAGAAGGATGTGGAAGTGAAGTCACCTCGAGGTTGGTGTTACTGCTGATTTAGGAATAAGAGAAATAACTGAACAGGTTACGTTATATTGGGAAAACAATGTGTCAGACTAGACTATAGATCTGACAGGCTAGCAGCAAAGTATTAGTGGAAATGAATCAGAAAAATTGCTAAAACATTAAAGATTAAGAGCTTAAATTGCACCAATGTCACTTTTATTTTACAAAGAAACTTCCGGGAAAAAAGGCAGAAGTCGAGGAAGCAAGAACTCCACTGGAGCCGGACAACCATCCATCATGTCAATGTTTAGCAAAGTGTGAGTTATGTCCCTTCCCTGAGATTCAGTGTTGTAATTACAATTGTAAATTTGTACACTTCTTAAGGAAATTATTGTTTGTAGGATTGAGTATTGTCTACAGTGGTTCTGAGATTCAAATATGTACATTCATATTTTCTCATTTAAATTTCTCAAAATTTTCATTCAAAGTGTTATGTAAGAACATATTTAGGTATAAACAGTAAAACTTGATATCAGCCCTTAAGAACATTGTCTGTATAACTTGACATGAGTTTGTGGTGACATTGTTAAAACAAGTCATTACCATACCAGGCCAGCAAAAAGGAAGTCGACCGCTGATGAGGAAGAGGACAAAAAATGTGAAGAAGAAAAGGATTTGAAAAAAGCCAAGATAGAGGATAGTGAAGATAAAATGGACACAGATGATACGGATACAAAGTGGGTATACAAAGTGTTGAACAACAAAAATTAATTTATCATGTGGAACCACTTCTGATGATAATGCTTCAAATGTTTACACGAACACTCCTCCCAGTTTGTGCAGTTACACGATTATTGATGTTTCAAATCTTGTTTACCGGTCACTTTGATATATTTAGCTTTGTAGCAATTATTGTGTGAAATTATATTCAGCATATTTTGTGCGAATCAGGGACCCATGTGACAAGGTGAAGGTGGAAGCCAGCCCTGCCCCTAGACTACCTCCTGCTAAATGTCGTGAATGTAAACAACTGCTTGATGACCCAGATCTGTTAATGTTTCCAGGAGACGCAGAGGACGCAGTATGTATATTTTGTTGCTAACAATAAAGATAAGAGAAATGGCCCAGGAAGCTGTAGAATCTTTTACTTACTAATTTATCTCCATATTCCATTATTTGAATGCTAATCTGACAAGTTGCTATAGTGAATGGGGTAAACTTATCCTGGTGTTTTTACAGGTGGAGGAGTTTATAGCATTGACCAACCCAAAGTTGTCTGTGTTTACTGGTGATGAAGAGAATATCAACAGTTACGATGAACGGCCACAACATAAGATAACAAATTTTAGGTGAGGGTCAATGTTTGATTGGTGGTATTACCAGCATTGAGTGTAGAGCTTATCGATTTCTGCATATTTCTTTGAAGCTTCAATATGTTATATTTGTTAACACTTGCTTTGTTGTGTACAGCCTTGATGGGATGGTTATGATTTTGTTGGAGTGAATATATTTCCATTTTGTTTTTCAGTGTGTACGACAAAAATACCCATCTCTGTCCATTTGACACCGGCCTGATAGAGAAGAATGTCTTACTCTACTTCAGTGGCTCCCTCAAACCTATTTTCGATGAGAACTCCAGTCCTGAGGGTAAGGTTAATGTGTGTGGAGGATGAGGTTATAGGTCATTTTGATGACAACTCCAGTCCTGATGGTAAGCTTAATGTGTGTGGAGGATGAGGTTATAGGTCATTTTGATGACAACTCCAGTCCTGAGGGTAAGGTTAATGTGTGTGGAGGATGAGGTTATAGGTCATTTTGATAAGAACTCTAGTCCTGATGGTAAGGTTAATGTGTGTGGAGGTTGAGGTTATAGGTCATTTTGATGAGAACTCTAGTCCTGATGATAAGGTTAATGTGTGTGGAGGATGAGGTTATAGGTCATTTTGATGAGAACTCCAGTCCTGAGGGTAAGGTTAATGTGTGTGGAGGATGAGGTTATAGGTCATTTTAATAAGAACTCTAGTCCTGATGGTAAGGTTAATGTGTGTGGAGGATGAGGTTATAGGTCATTTTGATGAGAACTCTAGTCCTGATGGTAAGGTTAATGTGTATTGAGGATAAGGTTATAGGTTATCAGTTACAGTGTGTTTGTAGGGTGTTTGTGTGATTCTCTTCTCTCATCTCATAATATACCTCATACTTTCCAGTAGTAGTTAGCTGGAAAAGAATCACATGTTCAATTTTTAGAAAATTTCCTGTGTGTCTTCCAAGGATTCTCAGGTCCGCCATTTTGTACCATCTCAAACAGGCCTCAGAAATAACTACTGCTGTAAAATTTCTAGCAATAGTTTTAACTTTCTTTTTTCAAAACAAGTTGCAATGCTATTTCCAGGTGGTGTGGCTTGTCGCAACATGGGCCCAATCAACGAATGGTGGACAGCAGGCTTTGATGGTGGAGAGAATGCACTTATTGGGTTCAGCACAGGTAAGAATTAAAGACATTTGTTCTGTACTTATTACTGAAAAGACACTGCACTATTCTTAGTTTCCCAACCTTCATTTTATCGCCAACCTAGTAGAAAAGGATGACTGACCACAGTTAAGTAACCTTCTGGGAGGGTTATGTATGAATTGTATCTCCAGCCCATGTTGAGTAGATAATGTTTTTGTGTCCCAAGCCTACATGTGTGTGGAGCATATAGATTATTTTTGTGTCCCTAGCTTATAGATTGTTTTTGTGTCCCTAGCCTATAGATTATTTTTGTGTTCCTAGCCTATAGATTATTTTTGTGTTCCTAGCCTATAGATTATTTTTGTGTTCCTAGCCTATAAATTATTTTTGTGCTCCTAGCCTATAAATTATTTTTGTGTTCCTAGCCTATAGATTATTTTTGTGTTCCTAGCCTATAGATTATTTTTGTGTTCCTAGCCTATAAATTTCTTTTTGTGTCCCTAGCCTATAAATTATTTTTGTGTCCCTAGCCTATAGATTATTTTTGTGTTCCTAGCCTATAGATTATTTTTGTGCTCCTAGCCTATAGTTTATTTTTGTGTTCCTAGCCTATAGATTATTTTTGTGCTCCTAGCCTATAGATTATTTTTGTGCTCCTAGCCTATAGATTATTTTTGTGTTCCTAGCCTATAGATTATTTTTGTGTTCCTAGCCTATAGATTATTTTTGTGTTCCTAGCCTATAAATTTCTTTTTGTGTCCCTAGCCTATAAATTATTTTTGTGTTCCTAGCCTATAGATTATTTTTGTGTTCCTAGCCTATAGATTATTTTTGTGTTCCTAGCCTATAGATTATTTTTGTGTTTCTAGCCTATAGATTATTTTTGTGTTCCTAGCCTATAGATTATTTTTGTGTCCCTAGCCTATAAATTATTTTTGTGTTCCTAGCCTATAGATTATTTTTTGTGTTCCTAGCCTATAGGTTATTTTTGTGTTCCTAGCCTATAGATTATTTTTGTGTTCCTAGCCTATAGATTGTTTTTGTGTCCCTAGCCTATAGATTATTTTTGTGTCCCTAGCCTATAGATTATTTTTGTGTTCCTAGCCTGTAGCTTGTTTTTGTGTCCCCAGCCTATAGATTATTTTTGTGTCCCTAGCCTATAGATTATTTTTGTGTTCCTAGACTATAAATTATTTTTGTGTCCCTAGCCTATAGATTATTTTTGTGTCCCTAGCCTATAGATTATTTTTGTGTTCCTAGCCTATAAATTATTTTTGTGTTCCTAGCCTATATATTATTTTTGTGTCCCTAGCCTATAGATTATTTTTGTGTTCCTAGCCTATAAATTATTTTTGTGTCCCTAGCCTATAGATTATTTTTGTGTCCCTAGCCTATAGATTATTTTTGTGTTCCTAGCCTATAGATTATTTTTGTGTCCCTAGCCTATAAATTATTTTTGTGTCCCTAGCCTATAGATTATTTTTGTGTCCCTAGCCTATAGATTATTTTTGTGTTCCTAGCCTATAAATTATTTTTGTGTTCCTAGCCTATAAATTATTTTTGTGCTCCTAGCCTATATATTATTTTTGTGTCCCTAGCTTATAGATTGTTTTTGTGTTCCTAGCCTATGCTGAGTACATTCTGATGGGTCCTAGTGAAGCATACAAACCATTTATGGACACAATGAGAGAGAAGATTCACATCAGTAAAGTGGTCATCGAGTTTCTGCAGCGCAACCAGGATGCTACATACGAGGATCTTCTCAACAAGATAGAGGTCAGTAAGGAGCTGATTCAGTTGGGACTGATATATATTTCCTTATACAGACACATAAATATGATCAAGAAGCAATGAGAAGCCATTTTTTTGTGATAATGCCTTACATTGGATATTCATGGAAAATATTCCTACATTAGCAATCATAACATTTCATGAATAAACATTGTCTGCAATACAATCTACTAAAAAGGAAATTGTTTTCTTGTGACCTTTCACCTGGTGCCTTTGCTTACCTTTGACCTTTCACCTGGTGCCTTTGTTTACATTTGACCTTTCACCTGGTACCTTTGTAGACTACAGTTCCTCCCACTGGTTTATTGAGTCTGACAGAGGACTCGCTGCTGCGCCACGCCCAGTTTGTTGTCGACCAGGTCCAGAGCTATGATGAGGCTGCTGATGAGGATGAAGGTCTTCTCATCACCACTCCCTGTATGAGGGGACTTATCAAGTTGGCTGGAGTTACTTTAGGCAAGAGGTAAATATTTCTTTAAGAGTGATTTATTAGGAACTTATCTACATATTATAGAGAAACAAAAGTTTGATAGAGAACCATCACAGTAGTATAGATAATAAGCCTGTTAATGTCTGCTGGTTGATTTATGTATAATGGTAACGATATAATTGATAGTTTGGGAGGTTTCTTTCTACCTGATCAATAGATTTGACTAAATGCATTTAGCTGATTCCTGTAAATTGGTCTCTAATCAAATTCGCTACTGAAGACTTTGTCCTTGGTTTAACTTGGTTCAGTGAACTTGATACAGTAGATTTAGTCCTTTGTTTAGCTTGATACTAAAAACTTTGTCCTTGGTTTAACTTGATACTATAGACTTTGTCCTTGGTTTAACTTGATACTATAGGCTTAGTCCTTGGTTTAACTTGATACTATAGACTTTGTCCTTGGTTTAACTTGATACTATAGACTTAGTCCTTGGTTTAACTTGATACTTTAGACTTTGTCCTTGGTTTAACTTGATACTATAGACTTTGTCCTTGGTTTAACTTGATACTATAGACTTAGTCTTTGGTTTAACTTGATACTATAGACTTTGTCCTTGGTTTAACTTGATACTATAGACTCAGTCCTTGGTTTAACATGATACTATAGGCTTAGTCCTTGATTTAACTTGATACTATAGACTTTGTCCTTGGTTTAACTTGATACTATAGCCTTAGTACTTGGTTTAACATGATACTATAGGCTTAGTCCTTGGTTTAACTTGATACTATAGACTTTGTCCTTGGTTTAACTTGATACTATAGACTTAGTCCTTGGTTTAACTTGATACTATAGACTTAGTCTTTGGTTTAACTTGATACTATAGATTTAGTCCTTGGTTTAACATGATACTATAGGCTTAGTCCTTGGTTTAACTTGATATATAGACTTTGTCCTTGGTTTAACTTGATACTATAGACTAAGTCCTTGGTTTAACTTGATACTATAGACTTAGTCCTTGGTTTAACTTGATACTATAGACTTAGTCTTTGGTTTAACTTGATGCTATAGACTTTGTCCTTGGTTTAACTTGATACTATAGACTTTGTCCTTGGTTAAACTTGATACTATAGACTTTGTCCTTGGTTTAACTTAATACTAAAGACATTGTCATTGGTTTAACTTGATACTAAAGACTCAGTTCTTGGTATTTGATGTTTGATCACAAGGTTTTATTACCAAGAAGGTAAATTTAACCGAATTAGATAGTAAACCATTTCCTGAGTTGTAGTCTGTCTTCATTGTCAGGCGAGCTCTAAGGAAAGAATTACGCAAGGAGAAGAAAGAGAAGAAGCCTGGCCATACAATGGCCACTGTAACACCACTGGTCAGCGAAATATTCGATAAAATGTTTCAAGGTCAACTTGATGAGAAAACTGGCCAGGGAGCAAAACGAAGACGATGTGGAATATGTGAGGTAAAATCTACTTTTATTAGTACAGTGTCCAATAAGAGATATATATATATATTACGAACTTTAGGAGGTGATGGCAAGAAATGCTCAGTTACAATAAGGCAAGTTAAGAGATGTTTGGAGACATCTATAAATAGATAATCAAGAATGCAATGGGATTAAAAATGAAATTGCATTTTTAGCCCACCATCATCAGATGGTGGGGTATTCAAATCGCCCTGCGTCCGTGGTCCGTCCGTCCGTAAACAATTCTTGTTACCGCTATTTCTGGAAAAGTAATGGATGGATCTTTCTCAAATTTCATATGCAGGTTCCCCTTGGTCCCTAGTTGTGCATTGTACTTTTTTTTGGATTGATTCAAATTCAAGATGGCCGACAGGTGGCCATCTTGGATTTTGGAAGTAAAAGTTTGTTACCGCTATTTCTTGGAAAGTACTAGATGGATCTTTCTCAAATTTCATATGCAGGTTCCCCTTGGTCCCTAGTTGTGCATTGTATCTTTTTTGGACTGATTCGAATTCAAGATGGCCGACAGGTGGCCATCTTGGATTTTGGATGTAAAAGTTTGTTACCGCTATTTCTTGGAAAGTACTAGATGGATCTTTCTCAAATTTCATATGCAGGTTCCCCTTGGTCCCTAGTTGTGCATTGTACCTTTTTGGACTGATTCGAATTCAAGATGGCCGACAGGTGGCCATCTTTGATTTTGGATATAAAAGATTGTTACTGCTATTTCTTGGAAAGTACTGGATGGATCTTTCTCAAATTTCATATGCAGGTTCCCTTTGGTTCCAAGTTGTGCATTATACCTTTTTGGACTGATCTGAAATCAAGATGGCTGACAGGCAGCCATCTTGGATTTTTAGAGTAAAATCTTGTTACTGCTATATCTGAGGAAGTCCTGGATGGATCCTTCTGATATTTCATAGATATTGGTTTCCCTTGGTCCCTAGTTGTGAATTGTACCTTTTTTGGACTGATTTGAAATCAAGGTGGCCCACAGGCAGCCATCTTGGATGTCAACAGTAATACAGCACAAGTATATTGTCCATTATCCACCTGTAACTGACTGCTATCTAATAATACTTTGGGATCTTTTTCAAAAGATATTTGCTAATAGGTGCTTAATAGGAATATCTTGTGCCATCATTGAGCACATTCAATGAAGACCAGTTCATGAACATTTACAACACCTGTAACAAACAAACAAAAAATAAATAAATCTTCAGGAACTGAAAACAGATCCTCAAATGGTGGGTGCCAAGATCCCTCTGGGATCTCTTGTTCCAGTCCCAAATATATATTTTTGTGTTGCCTTGGTGAAAAAGGTGTTACCTGTACCTCATATCTACATCATTATTTTTGAGTAAAAACAAATTATGAATCTTTGGTGATTTTGAGATTTGTATTAACCCTTTAAAGAACAGACATTTGGCTCATAGCCAACTCCCGCAATCTCAATTAATTTAAAAGTGATCTATGTTACAGGTGTGCCAGCAGTCAGACTGCGGAAAGTGCCGGGCGTGTCAGGACATGATCAAGTTTGGTGGCACCGGGAAATCGAAACAGGCCTGCATGGAGCGCAGGTAGGCTTTTCACAGTATACAGATAGCAAGTCATTGGGCAATTCATCATACTTTCATTTATCATTTTATCTTCATCTCATTTGGTTTGATTATGGTGCTGTTTACTTTTAAATTATTGAAACATTTTAATGTTGACCAAAATGTCATGCTAGAGCATTTAGTTGACCAAGATGTGGGCCATAAATTCTGACTTGCTGTTGGTGAATCTCAATAATATTTATACATGATTGAAAAGTAATGTCTAGCATACCACTTTTGGCTTGTAAACTTTCCCTTTTACATTGAGGTCACATTCAAATTTTCAGGGATTATTTTCTGACTTGCTGAATATTATAAAATTTTATATAGATGTAACTTTTCCCATTTAGACATCTGTCAAGACTGAAAATCTATAATTTATTGCAAAATGTGGTTATTGATTTGGAAAAACAAAAACAAACAAAAAAAGCGTCCTGGTTCAGTATGTTCATTTCCAACTACAGAGGTAGTGTTTATAATGATAATACGGGCTAGTGTTTATAGCTGTCTCCATGCCATTTATATTTCAGGTGTCCAAACATGGCAGTTAAAGATGCTGAGGATGATGATTTGGGAGAGGAAGATGACGATGATAAGAAGCTGAAAATGGTTTGTAAATAGAAATAAGTTGTGTTCAAGCTTTATACTTAAGTCATAGACTTATTACAGGTATTGAAATAAATTGATCAACTGAAAAATTAGACAATATTAATTTTTCCAGTCTGAGATGGTATTCCCTCGTTTGCTACCAACCCAAATAGAGTAAGGACACAGTGTGTCAGTAGTTTTCATGAATTTCAATAATATCTCATGTTTTTTCAATAATGTCTAAAAACTTAGCCCTAATGTTGTTTTCTCACATTTTACTTACACCCTCCACCCAAAGTTCACATTCTTAAAGAGATTTTTGATGACAACATCCCTCTAATTGAATCCAATTAGCAGTGTCATCACTAAGTATTTTCACGTTTTTAAAAAAGGACATATTACTTTTTAATGTACAAAACCCTTTTTTTAAGTGTCAGAAAGTGAGCAGAGATTAAATTTCTCTTTCAGGAAGAAGTGACGACTCCAGATAAAAAGCACAGATTGTCGGTCAACACAAAGGTAAGTACCCTGATCTTAATGGTCATCTCATGAACATTTTCTAATTACAGCACCACTACTATTCTACCACTACCTAGGTTCTGGTTTAATAAATACAACATTTCATGCTTTCTGATTTCAGATATATAACTTACATTTTAATTCTTATGATAAAAAAATCATCCCTTTATTTGTAGACAAAACTCAAGTGGATCGGAGAGCCTATCAAAAATGACGGAAAGAACTCTTACTATAAGAGGGTCAACATTAACGGTCAAGAGGTGGGTGTTTATTAGGGTTCATGGCTGGTGTAAAGGTTTGTTGATTGTTGTTTAAGTTGAATCCGTTACTATATAACTGTTCTTGTCATACTCAAAACTTTAATGATAACATACATCCAGTGCACAGGAAAGTTTGGGTATCAGGTTATATAGATGTGTAGGTATCACCAAGTTACCATTTACAACTCTATAAATGTCTTGGTGTTGCCAGGTCACCATTTACAACTCTATAAATGTCTTGGTGTTGCCAAGTCACCATTTACAACTATGTAAATGTCTTGGTGTTGCTAGGTCACCATTTACAACTATATAAATGTCATGGTGTTGCCAGGTCACCATTTAAAATTCTATAAATGTTTTGGTGTTGCCAGGTCACCGTTTACCACTATATAAATGTTTTGGTGTTGCTAGGTCACCATTTACCACTATATAAATGTTTTGGTGTTGCTAGGTCACCATTTACCACTATATAAATGTTTTGGTGTTGCTAGGTCACCATTTACCACTATATAAATGTTTTGGTGTTGCCAGGTCACCATTTACCACTATATAAATGTTTTGGTGTTGCCAGGTCACCATTGACGACTATATCTCTGTAAAGCCAGAGAGCACCTCTATGGCTGTGTACTTAGCTCGTGTTGCATATCTGTGGGAGGATTCCCATGGCAACAAGATGTTCCATGCCCACTGGTTCTGGTCAGTATACACAACCATTTTGTCAAGGCCAATTACAACAATTTTCAAATGGGTCCCTTGGCAAGTGATTTGACAATGATTTAAAGATTTCATTCAATTCAGAAATTAACAGACAAGTGTTTGGTGTTTGGTACTCTAACTGTATGGGATTTAAATGAAGACTGTTTATCAAATTTTACAATGGAGGCTCATAATTCTTGGTTTCTGGAAGTAAATTGCCACAGCTTGTATTGTTGAAATTGTGAAAGTTAGTTGCTGGAAAAGAAAAATGTTCAGTTTTTTTTTTTTTTTAATTTGCTGTTTTATTTTTTTACACATATCAAAGTCTCTCTTGTTAACAACTCTCTTCTGTTTTATATATATGTTCACTACACTCTCTGACTCTACTGTGTGTGATTCTTGTCCTGTTCTGATTTTCAACTGTATTTATTGCAGCCGAGGTACAGATACAATTTTGGGGGAGACCTCTGATCCCCAGGAGTTATTCCTGATGGACGACTGTGAAGACTGTAAACTAGAAACGGCCATAGGACTGGTAAAGGTAAGTCTTTCTTTCATCACGTAGTGTCAAGTTTAAAAGATGAAGTTTTCAAAGGATATCAAGCTGAGTTGTATCTTTAACTATGCGTTGGGAATGTACCTTGAGATAGAAATGTCTTCATAATATGGTATCTGATGGAGTTTCTCTCTCGATTGAAAACAATTTTTGGCTTCCAGGAATATTTAAAAGGCACAGAACCTCTCAAACATCTAGGCACTGACTTGAACAAACGGAGTTCAGAACTGATATATGACAGTTCATTATTTGCAGTGCTCTTGTTTAACATGTTGTGTATTCTAATTTGGCATTTTGATTCGTCAGTTTTTCTAAAAGTTATTGCTATGCATTCTTTTTTATCGTCATGTCTGAATATCCCCTCTCAATTTCCAACAGATCTATTTAAGATTTTATGCATTCACATATCACTAAGGTAAGATGTGTTGCAGGTAATTCATAAAAAGACTCCTTCCAACTGGGGGATGTTGGGAGGTATAGAACATGCTGATGAAGATATTGACAGAGAAGATGAAAATACCTACTTCTATCAGAAATGGTAAGGATCAATCTGTTTAGACAGACTTCCATCACTAATGGTAAGGATTTCACTGTCTAGTCAGTCTCATCAATGATAAGGATCAGATACACCAAAGGTATTGGTCGGTCTGTTTAGACTGACTTCTATCACTAATGGTACGGATGTCACTGTCTAGTCAGACTCACCAATGATAAGGATCAGTCACACCAAAGTTATTGGTCAGTCTGTTTAGAATGACTTCTATCACTAATAGTAAGGATGTCACTGTCTAGTCAGACTCACCAATGATAAGGATCAGTCACCCCAAAGTTATTGATCCATCTGTTTAGACTGAATTCTATCACTAATGGTACGGGTCAGACAAAATGGTAAAAAACTCAATGCCACAAATAAAGTTACTTAGTGTCCAGTATTTCTTTAACTAAAGTTACAACTGGATGTCAGAAGCTGATGGAAAAGATAAATGTTAACACAGCGTATCACTCTATTCTGATTACACCGTATTAACATTGTAAGTCATAAAATTGTCACACAAAGTTTTTTAAAAACAAATACAAGAAATGGTTCAAAGGTGAAAGCTGATGATGATTATAACGTATTTTATTATATAAAACAGGTATGACAGTGACTTGGCCCGGTTTGAGGACCCACCAATATGTGACTTCCAACCAGCTGATCACCTGAAACACAAGTTCTGTACCAGCTGTCACAGACTGAATGAGCTGAGGAAGGTAAGTCTTGTGTGAGAACTAGTAGCAATGAAGACTAAAATCTTTTTTCTTTCTTTCTTTTTTTTTTTTTTTTTTAATTTTAGGAATTTAATATTCATTTTAGAAATGATTCTTTCAGTTTTATTTTCATTTTGAAGGTTGGTGAGAATTTTCTTACACCAGTGTCACAGTATTTGGAATGTTTATTTACAGAGGGAGAACCCTGCCCTGGGTGAGGAGATCAGTGTGGATGATGGCACATCCAGCCGGGTGTACTATAGCTGTGTGAAGCGTGACGGCCTTGAGTACAAAGTTGGGGACTGTTGTTACATAGAGCCTGATGGCTTCACATTCAACGTCAAACCTGCAGTCCCAAAAAAGCCTAAACAAGAGAAAACTGATGTAAGTATAAAACAGACAAATTTTAGTTGTGTAATGACAGAAAGTATGTGGTGAGGTGAAAATATGTAATGAGATGAGTTATAATGAAAGCCTGACATGTGATTGCCTGGTTTACAGATGGACGAGGACCTGTACCCAGAGGCCTACAGGAAGACAGAGTACATAAAGGGATCCAATGACAAATTGCCCAGCCCCTTTAGGGTCGCCCGTATATTACAGATCTTCTGTAAAAAGTCACATACCTCAAAGATTTCTGACATGACAGATATCAGACTGAAGGTGGCCAAATTCTACAGGTAATTATGATCTACAACATCTTTACCAACATGAAAATGAAACCAGGTACATCTTGATCTTTGTGATTCATACCAACCTAAAAATATATCAACATGTAGGATGACACATAGCAATGGTTGTTTGATAGCTTTGGCAAAGAAAATTCCAATATTTGGTTATTCTTTTTGAATGTCTGCTACAGGCCAGAAGACACTCACAAAGGCGTGACGGCAGGTTATCATACGGACATGAATGTGTTGTTCTGGTCAGACGAAGGTAAGGGGAGCAAACATCACTCTGAGAGAAATACTGATTAGCATTTAAAACAATACACGTATACGAAACTAAATTCAGTTGAGATCTGATTTAACTTTGACTAACTAAACAACTCCTCTATCATGGCCTGACAACAAAGATAATCTAATTACCTTGTGACCTTCACAGAAACCACAGTGGAATTTCAGCTGGTGCGTGGCAGGTGTGAGGTGGTATATAGTGAGAACATTCGTGATCTCGAAGACTATTTCTCACGAGCTCCTGACAGGTTCTATTTTACAGAGGTAAGTAATCTTGAAGACTACTTCTTACAAACATCTTCTAATGCCACTACATCTCTAGAACATTTAGCACCACTAGATCTCTAAAATGTCCAGCATTTATATATCTGGTGCATTTAGCACCACCATCTCCAGTGTAACTAGTACCTCTGCATCTCTAGTGTAACTTGTACCACTGCATCTCCAGTGTAACTAACAACACTTCATCTCTAGTGTATGTAGCACCACAATATCCCAAGTGTATCTAGCACCACTTTATCTCTAGTGTAACTAGTACCACTTCATCTCTTGTGTAACTAGCACCACTTCATCTCTAATGTAACTAACACCACTATATCTGTAGTGTATCTAGCAACACTATATTTCTAGTGTAACTAACACAACATCTCTTGCCACACAATCTCTAGAACATTTTGCTGCAACAAGCTCTTCTCTGGAGCAGCTCATTGTAACAACCTTATGAAGCTTTTTCGTTCACTAATGAATGAGGTTGTGCTTTTGTAATCAGACAAATGCCCATAAGGAGCTGCTCAGTAAGAAAACAATATGATGGACTGATGTTTTATGTTACAGATGTATGATAGTGAGAACAAGATGTTTGAGGAGCCTCCTACTAAGGCAACACAATGTGGCTCCAAGGGCAAGGTAAGTTATGGCCCCAAGTAATCCATCAAGGGATCGCATTAATTATATCTCTGCAGCATGTTATCACAATGTATTGTTTCACTGTTGATAGGGTAGAAATTGTATTGTTGTTTACTGTTGTCAAGGGAGAAATTTCATTGTTTTTACTGTTGTCAAGGGAGAAATTTCATTGTTTTTACTGTTGTCAAGGGCGAAATTTCATTGTTTTTTACTGTGGACAGGGGGGAAATCTTATGTTTTCACTGTTGACACAGGAGAAATCTTATCTTTTCACTGTTAACAGGGGAAAGGAAAGGGTAAAGGAAAAGGGAAGAGTACAGCTGTGGTGCCCGACATGAGTGAGCAAAAATCTGTGGACTTTCAGAGGCTGCGCTGTCTGGATGTATTTGCTGGCTGTGGAGGCAAGATTTGTACTCTTATTCATATTGGATATCCTTAGACTTGAAATCTCAAAGTATTGAGTAATATTTTTTTGTATCACAATCAAGAGAACAACATAGAAAGCAATTTTGACACGACAATGTGAAGATTATAAAGCAATTTTGACACGACACAGTGATGATTAAAGACTTGTTTAATTGATAGGTTTGTCCGAGGGTTTCCACCAAGCTGGTATGGCAGAGAGTCGCTGGGCCATAGAGAAGGAAGAGCCTGCAGCTCAGGCATTCAGGCTTAACAATCCTGGCTGTGAAGTTTTTACAGATGACTGTAATATTCTGCTCCGTCTTGTCATGGATGTGAGTATTATACCCCTACTTCATGTTATAGGACTTATCATACTCCAGTCATGGGTATGAGTATTACTCCACTCTGCAGGGCAACGAATATCATACTCCACTCTCCAGAATACGAATATAACACTCTGTAGAGCACAAATGTCATACTCCACGCTGTAGAGCACAAATGTCATACTCCACTCTGCAGGACACGAGTATAATTCTCCACTCTGGACAGCTCAAATATCACACCCACTCACTCTGCAGTGCATCTGTATTCTACTCCACTCTAAAAATCCCAAGAAATATTTTATGCAGTGTAAATTTGAAATGCCCCAAAACAATACCACATTGTTCTGCACTTCTAGGGGGAGACAAGCAATGACAGAGGCCAGAAACTGCCTCAAAAGGGTGATGTAGAGCTGCTGTGTGGTGGTCCTCCTTGTCAGGGGTTCAGTGGTATGAACAGGTTCAACAGCCGTGAGTACTCAAGATTCAAGGTGAGTCAAATTCATATGGTTTGTATTGTTTTTATACTCACATGGTAAAGATTCACAATTGGAACTTAGTCACTACCCAGTATTTATCATACAGTTTTCATTTAACACTAGAAGTGGGGCCAGAACCCACCTGAGAGAGAAAATCCTTTAAATAGACATCTAAGCTTTCATAGTAAAGTTATGATAACACTTAGCAAAAAGATCCTGATCAACAAAAATATGTATAAATACTGTCACAAATTGTTGTCTCATATAAATCTGTCTTTCTTTGTACCATATTTCACAAATGTTTCAAACTGTTAACCTGCTACAGCTTGCTGAACATGTACTAAACATTTCTTTCACACCTGACAGAATTCAACTCAACACTCTGTAATAAACCTCCTCACTAGAAACAAGAATTTTCATCTTTACAGAATTCGCTTATCGCATCATACTTATCATACTGTGACTACTACCGACCTCGCTACTTCTTGTTGGAGAATGTGAGAAATTTTGTCTCCTACAAGCGCAGCATGGTACTGAAGCTGGCCCTGCGTTGCCTTATCCGTATGGGATACCAGTGCACCTTTGGAGTATTACAAGCTGGCAGCTATGGAGTTGCCCAAACCCGCAGGAGGTAAGATAACTGTTATCATGATCTTAGTCAGACCCAGGACTTGTACAGATCTTGTAACATTGGTCATTTGCGGTTAGCAAAACCGAATTCAACATTCTAGACACAACTATCCCCATATAATAAGGCTGTTGTTTATGGTAATCAATTATATGGTTTAAAAATGTATAACACACCTAGACAAATTAAATACTGGATATTTATAGATTTCAATGTTTATTTGTAAAACAACTGTAATGCAATCAAAGTCACGTCTCTTTAAAAAGCTTCTTTTGTAGGGACATCATAAACAATCAAAATGTTGCTTTTTGTTGTCGGTAAAATTAACTTTGACAAAGATTTCTAACTCCTTTATTATGTTTGTTTTATAATAATTTGTTGCTTGTGATAAGATCAACCTGTGATTATGTTTTAGAGCTATCATCCTGGCAGCAGCCCCAGGACACAAGTTGCCCTCCTATCCAGAACCTCTACATGTGTTTGCTCCTCGGGCAATGCAGTTGTCTGTACAAGTAGATGAGAAAAAGGTTTGAACATTGTCCTTAGACTTTCCAAACAAATGTTAAATCTGTTACATTGTTAATCCTCTGATCTGTTACATTGTTACATCCTCTGATCTGTTACATTGTTACATCCTCTGATCTGTTACATTGTTACATCCTCTGATCTGTTACATTGTTACATCCTCTGATCTGTTACATTGTTACATCCTCTGATCTGTTACATTGTTAATTACATTGTTACATCCTCTGACCTGTTACATCCTCTGACATCCTCTGATCTGTTACATTGTTACATCCTCTGACCTGTTACATTGTTACATCCTCTGATCTGTTACATTGTTACATCCTCTGATCTGTTACATTGTTACATCCTCTGATCTGTTACATTGTTACATCCTCTGACCTGTTACATTGTTACATCCTCTGATCTGTTACATTGTTACATCCTCTGATCTGTTACATTGTTACATCCTCTGACCTGTTACATTGTTACATCCTCTGACCTGTTACATTGTTACATCCTCTGATCTGTTACATTGTTACATCCTCTGACCTACATCCTCTGACCTGTTACATTGTTACATCCTCTGACCTGTTACATTGTTACATCCTCTGACCTGTTATATTGTTATATCCCTGACCTGTTACATCCTCTGGCCCGTTACATCCTCTGACCTTTTTCATTGTTATATACCTGACCTGTTACATCTTCTGACCTGTTTAGTTGTAAGATCCTCCATTCTGATTCGTTGTTAGATCCTCAGATATGTTACATTGATAGATCTTCTGATCTCATAACATTAACAGGACTTCTGACATTCATAAGATTTCTAACCTTTGACATTCTGGGACCTCTGAACTTTGACATTGATAGGACATTGGACCTTCCACATTTTATTCAAAATGTCCTATCTCTTTTTCAGTTTAGCTCGAACATTACTAGAATGGAGGCTGCACCTTTCCGGACCATCACAGTTCGGGATACAATGTCAGATTTGCCCGAGATTCGCAACGGAGCAAAAGCAGAAGAAATCTCTTACCAAGGGGATGGCCACTCCCACTTCCAAAAACTGGTAAATACACATCCCTGTTGATACAGACTTGACAATGACTCCTTATCTTATCTTGATCTCTTTAACTCCAAATTCTTTCATTTTAAATTGCATCCATGACTCTCCCATCTTCTCATACCAAAAATCTTTAAAGGGCTTTCTTGCATATTGAACCCTAACTTTGTTTCAGATCCGTGGAAAGCAGCACCAGCCTATTCTAAGAGATCACATTTGTAAAGAGATGTCAGCTCTTGTCCATACCCGTATGCAGCACATTCCCTTGGCCCCTGGATCTGACTGGCGCTCACTCCCTAACCTGGAAATCAGGCTTTCTGATGGAACCAAGACTAAAAAACTGTAAGTTTATTGTATATATGTACTGCTACATCATTTCAGGCTTTTTGTTCACTCATAAAACAGTTTCTTGTCTAGCTATAAATGACATGTGAAGGCATATGTATTATTCTTATAGAACAATCAGTAAAAGGTTTGAGTGTAACATTTGGAGGACTATATGGTCATCTTCATCAGAAAATGGCCAGTGTAGAGCGCACTAGCATTGACAGACTTAGAGTATGAGACGGAAAGGAATCAACCAACACAAGATGTATTAATGTACTGTAGTCAATTCAGCTACCTTTTTTAACACTTATAGTACAGCCCAAAAAGTACAATCTCATCATCTATGTACATCAGTGCTAATATGCTTCACACTGTTAATTTGTCTGATGAAGATGACAACATAGTCATCAAAACATCACACTCAAATCTTTTACTGGTTTTGTTTTAAGAGCAGATGAAAATATTCCGAAACATGTCAAAGAGTGTCTAATTACTTAAACGAAATTTAGAGCATGTGTTTGTCCTGCTAGCCACTCCATAAGGCCAAATAAAATTAATTCTTTGTTTCTCAGGCACCACCGCATCTTAATTTCAGCGCCGCATTGACCATTTTTATTAGAAAATATGAAAAAATTAAAAAGAAAACCGCCGCATAAAAAATCAGCATTGTCCGAATATGCCAGATTTCTCCGGCATGCACCGTTACTGGAATGTGCTGTTTTGAAATTTAGTTTCCAAACAGCATTTCCGCCCATGCCCAAATGGCAGTGCTAACAGTACAAATAAGTGTAGGGACAAAGATTATACTCCTGTGGAGCATTGTCTCTAGATTCAGTGAGTTGCACCGTTTCCGAGCTGTACTTAGCCATTCAGCAGAGAAAGTTAGACATCGAATGGGAATTTCTACAGCAATTTGAAAACTACAACATGTCGGCAATGGTTGACAAAAACAAGATTGATTTTGACAATGTTGCTTGATGGAGACCTTGATGTCCCTATCATTTTAGAAAACAAAATGCATACCTGCCTCATTGTTTCTGAAACAAAACCAAAAAAAACCTGCCTCCCTCATGGATTTTTAAAAAAAAATGCCTGAGAAACTAAGAATTAATTTTATTCGGCAAAAGTATAATAGTCTGTCATTAGTTCATTAATTGACATGTGTCTATGTACCCGCCTCTTTGTTGAATAGGCGATATACCCACCACGACAAGCAGAAGGGAAAGAACAGCAAGGGTAGTCTGAGAGGTGTATGTTCCTGTGCTGAAGGAAAGGCCTGTGAGACTATGGACCGTCAGTTCAATACTGTGATCCCCTGGTGTCTCCCTCACACAGGCAACCGTCACAACAACTGGGCAGGACTGTATGGCCGACTCGAGTGGGACGGATTCTTCTCCACCACTGTCACTAATCCTGAACCCATGGGCAAACAGGTAACTATAAGAAACCAGTCAAGTTGAATATCAATACAAGTCGTCATTTTGTACTTAATATGCAGTTGTTTTCCAATGGAAATCCATTGTTATCAGCTCAGTGAATATTATGTAGCAGAGAATCTGAGACTTTTGTTTAACCTTGATTTTAACCTTAAATACTGAAAATTAACAAAACCTCTGAGCAAATGAAGAAGGTTATACCACAAGGTATTTAGCCATCTATGGTGATTTAACATCAATTCATTTCTGCTTTGTTATTCTGAAGCAAATCTCTCTGTATATTTGTCATAGTTGTTTGTTTCTGATTAAGAGCTGCTGCTTAGTTTGTTCTATAACTCTGTTTTGTCCATACATTCCAGGGCCGTGTGTTACATCCAGAACAGCACCGTGTGGTCAGTGTTAGAGAGTGTGCCCGGTCACAGGGATTTCCAGACACCTACCGCTTCTTTGGTACCATCTTGGACCGTCACAGACAGGTACTAGCTTTTGTCCTAATTACATCTATGTTTAACAAATTATCTCGTGGACAAATACTGGCAGGGTTTCTGCTACTGTAAACCAAATTTCTTCTTGTACAGTTTACATGTATTTTGTGATTAAAATAAATTTTCTAAAGTTCATCTAGGAATATAGTACAGAAACATATTAGTGCAACTTTTAAACTTTTTTATTTTATGTTTTATACATTAATCTGTAAATTTTACACTTTAATCTGGAAAAAAATCAACTTTTATCTGTAAATTCTATATATTAATGGTTGTCTTATTTTCCGTGTGGTTGACAGGCAATTAAGCAAGACTTATGTGTAAAATTTATATATCAAAGTGTAAAATTACAGAATAATGTGTAAAATTTACAGATTTACACATTAATCTGTGTAAAACATAAAATAAAAAAGTTTTAAAGTTGTAGTAATAGGCTTCCATAATTTAAAGCGATAATAATCAACAAACATCCCATTGTCTGTTTTATAATAGTAAGTTAGTGGCTATTGGAAGAAAGTTGGTGAACAGTTATCTGTTCTGTGGGAAGTGATTGGACAATAATCTGTTCTGTGGTAAATGATTGGACAATGATCTGTTCTGTGATAAATGATTGGACAATGATCTGTTCTGTGGTAAATGATTGGACAATAATCTTTCTGTGGTGAGTTGGTGAACTTTTATCTATCTGAAAGTGTGTTACAGCATCGGTTTGTCATCAAGACCATTCATTGTGTACTTTTGTTACAGGTTGGTAATGCAGTACCACCTCCCATGGCTAAGGCTATTGGCCTGGAAATCAGGAAGTGTTTAGAATGGAATGCACAGCATAAGATGGAATATGGACAAATCAAAGGAGAGCCCAAGGACATAGAAAGGGCAAAGGTCAAGGATGAATCAAATGATGTAGATATGTCAGAGATCAAAGATGAAACAAACAAGGACATAGAAATGACAGAGGTTAAGGAGACAAATGATACAAAACAGAAAGTGGAAAAAATGTCACCTTGTAAACCGGGGTCATCGTCATAGCGATGGTGTTTTGTACTGATTTTGATAGAGTGACACAAGATTGAACTTAGTGAGCAGTCACGAGGGCAAATGTAGGGGAGAATAAGTGCAAGGTCTGAACATATGGGAGAGTACAGAGAGTTTACAAGACTGAGATAAACAACTATCCTTAGTCCAGGACCTACCCTCTCGAGTAATGATGGAGAATTTACAGGACAGTTTGTCAGAAAAACAGGAAAAGTACTGAGAATTCATGACCGCAAGGTGTGTAATCTGTTGTGTCACAGACATGATACCACTCTAGATATTAACTTTTGTATGGTTACGGAAATGTCAGAATCATATTAATGTTTAATGATGTTGATGTGTGTGACATTGGTAGTGGAGATATAGATAATTGGATTTCAAAGATGATGGTCTTGGCCTTGGCCTTGACCTTGCGAGAGTGAACAGAAAATAAATAAATGTTGCGGTGTTAATTTTCGCCCATTGCTTACACTAGAAATCTTGAATGAAATTTGATACAGTTCCAATCATTAGACAAATTATTAGATCAGCTGATTTTCATTCTAAATACCTTTGATCATGAAAGGCATTTTCTAAGCTTAATAGTTCAGTGAAGATTAAATTATGAATGAAATGTTGTCAAAGATCATCTATTTATTTTTCACTAAAGTTTGTCAATGATTAAACTGTCTGAGTAACTTAATACATGTCAGGTTTGTGGACTCGCCTCGTGTTCTATAGTGTTATTTATACATAAATATATGTCCACGTCACATTCTGTCACACTATTTATACATAAATACATGTCCACCTCACATTCTGTCACACTCTTTATACATAAATACATGTCCACGTCACATTCTGTCACACTATACATAAATATATGTCCACCTCACATTCTGTCACACTATACATAAATACATGTCCACCTCACATTCTGTCACACTAACATAAATACATGTCCACCTCACATTCTGTCACACTGTACATAAATACACGTCCACCTCACGTTCTGTCACACTATTTATACATGTCCACGTCACATTCTGTCACACTATACATAAATACACGTCCACCTCACATTCTGTCACACTATACATAAATACATGTCCACCTCACATTCTGTCACACTAACATAAATACATGTCCAACTCACATTCTGTCACACTGTACATAAATACACGTCCACCTCACGTTCTGTCACACTATTTATACATGTCCACGTCACATTCTGTCACACTATTTATACAGGTCCTCGTCACATTCTGTCACACTGTTTATACATGTCCACGTCACATTCTGTCACACTATTTATACATAGATACATGTCCACGTCACATTCTGTCACACTATTTATACATAGATAAATGTCCACGTCACATTCTGTCACACTATTTATACAGGTCCACGTCACATTCTGTCACACTATTTATACAGGTCCATGTCATGTTCTGTAGCACTAGTTATACATAGATACATTTCCACATGTTCTGTTGCACTAGTTATACATTGCAATTGCCTATTGAATATGAAATAACTGTATGGCATGGATGAATGTAAAAATAAACAAATTGCAAATGTTTGTTTTGTATCTTGTATCAGTACTTTGGAGTATAAAGAAATATTGGTAAATTGATGGCTTCCTTGATTTGCTTCTTGAAACTAGTTTTTCCTCTATATATGTTTATCTGTTAATGCCCATTTCCTGCAGATAGACTCCAGGTCAAACCCAAGATATAACTGTTATACTAATATACCATGGGTGGTTGGTTCTTCAGATTGTTTACAGGCATTTGGGATACTCTCTTTAGGTGTTATCAAGGCGTCTTATGAGATGTCCTGGCTTGCAGCATTAGGGGAGTAGCATACTCCTTGGTGGTCTCTGATAACCCTTTTGGGATGGGAATGACAACTTGTCCTTTCATCTCTTTATCTGTTCTTTCCTTTCAACAAGAAGATTTACTTCACATCATAAGTGTAACAAACAAAGGAAATATTAGCTCTACAGAATTATTTTTACAAAAGACATGATTTGAATTAAGATATAAATAAAACATCAGCGCATTCAATGTTTCCACATCTGAGGGCTTTTAAGGTAAAGATATCTTTCCATACCTTGTGGTTCTATTGGTTGGAACATTGATGTTTTATCTCTAGAAATTATATGTATATGTTACTTCATTTCATGTGTTGTACACTTATAGAAGTTCTAATAACACGACTAGTAGAAGATATTAGTGTGACGTTTCAATGACCACATCGTCACCTCCATCAGACATGACCAGTGTGGAGCTTACTAGCACTGGCGTCGTAGTGTACAAGACGGTAGGAATCAATCAACTTTCTCAGCTGTACTATAATCCTATGTACACTAAGGTTGAAAATAGTGTGATGAGACGGTAAACAGATTATAGAGTAAAAACATGGTGGTAACAATATACTGTAGTCAATTCGGCATGCTTTGTTAACACTTGGTCATAGATGTATGTGGCCCCCCTTCGTCCCTGTTTAGTACTGGCCACTGCGGCATATCCAGAAAAGTTGTTTTCACTATCTTGGTATTTTCTTAGTCATTGATATGACTCTGACTTTGAATGTTACTCAGCTCGACGTAAGATTGTGTAGATCGACAAAACGACATTTAACATACCCGAAATCTTAAAGTTGCACGGTTCGACATTCAGTATTTGAATATTGCGCAACTCGGCATACGACAAGCGACAGTATTTCTTGGAAGAAATGTGTCATTTGAAAAAGAAAAGTGCTGATGCTGAAAAAGTTAAATCGACACTGGCGGCTGTGGTGAAAGGAGTAATAATGCCAGTATTTTGGAATAAATGAAATGAGTTACGAAAAGTGACAAATGTTTCTATAGAAGAAAATATATAAGTGACAGACTTAGCGAAATAACAAGGAAAGTCGAGAAAAGAAACAAGAATTGACTAAAATTGTGAAAGCGTTTATTTGTAACGATCAAACTGACGATAACCGCTGATAACAAATACAAAAAGGCGGCGACTATATGCTCCATCGTATAATTTCGGAGAGCTCAAACATACGGACACGAAATGCTTTAGACTACACTGGTGCTGTGCGATGTAGCTTGGGCTTACCCACGCCGATAAAACATTGCAGCAGTCTGGCGAATGTTCTTCAAACCAATAAAAAAAACTGGTTGGTCGTTGTGTTTTAAGTCAAAGTCAAATAATACAAAATCGAAAAAAATAAGCTCGTTCCTGCTTATACGTCATTCTGCATATGTACAAATGATATAAGCTCAAGCTTATCTGTGAAAAAGAGGCAAAGTTGGAGTCCATTAACATACGGATTGATTGCGGTGTTGATGGCAATATCAGCCTTTCAGAGGAGGAAGTAAATGGATAGAATATCGCCAGAAAACAAATGGAAATGCTTTGACTGGAAAATCAGAAAGTTTATTATCAAACTTTACTGAGAAAGTAGGTTTCAGAAATTGTGAAAAAAAGAAGAGCTTCGCTCGAATAGTCATTGGGAGTCTCAAGTTCTAAAAGAAAAATATCTCGTCGTATTTTTGGACAAGCAAATGCAAGAACTGAAAGACTTTTGTTAGATGTAACTCGGTCGGTATTTTCAGCGTTGCAGGCCAGAAGAGCATATCATACTCGTTTGTAATAAAAACAAACGTTGAGCTCATAGTATGGTGGTTGATTTCGGCCATTTCGTTGTTTCGTTTTGTCGCCCGCTGATTATTGTCCTTTCGCAGCGACATAACGAAAAGACGACATAACTCAACGCGAAATAACGAAATTGTGAAGTCGCTATTATCGGGGCGAAACCATTCGCCTCACTAACTATCGTCTTTTCTCCTCGACAAAACGATGATTATCGGCTTTTCGTGCTCCGGTTACACATGAGGAACAAGACCCTGTAATTAAGATGACAGAGAAGAGCTGGTCCCACTTGTATAAATATCTCAATTTCAGATTTCCTCAAGCCCAGATTTTCCTCAGCTAATATCTCCTTGAAAATATCTTGTATGAAAATTCCTCAAGGAATTTCAGGACATCCTAGCCGATGCCTTCCTCCTGTTCCTTGAGAAAATTTTATACAAGCCGTTTTTGAGGAGATATCAGCTGAGGAATATCTCGACTTGAGGAAATCTCAAGTTGAGATTTTTTATACAAGTGGGGCCAGGACAGCTACGCTAGTCTTTTGGGCGAAGGTTATAGTACCTTGTTTAACTTAATACAATATATCTGTTAGATTCAAAGAATAAAAGATTGCTTAAACATCAATTAATATTCATTTAAGATAAGTTATACAAAGTATATCTGTCTAATGCATTCATAAACTAACTTGATATACGATATGCTATCACCAGGTCTTCCTGGAACCTTTTTTCGTGGATAATTTTTCGCAGGCTTCACATATACATACATATACTAGGAGATTATTTTAATTCTACCGACATCACATCTGTATAAGGTTTGTTTCTTTCCATTAGTTATGTAATTTTTTACCATTCGCTCTATATATCATTTTATATTTTATAATATTTAGATATTTTGTTTCGCCTACAAGATTTTTCTACTACAAAATCGACAGGAAATTAAAATATAAAGTGTGATAAAGAATGGATCGGATAATAGAATCAGATCACTAGGTGTTCGTCGACAACATGCAATAACAACTGAAACAGTTCAAGCTGTACATGTGTATCCCCTTAACTGGATAAAATAGATACATGTAATGGATAGGTTCGATCACATGTGATCGTCTGTAGTCGAATTTCAAATTACATTTGAAAATTATTCGATCGAAGAGGTATTTCATTCAACTGCAAGTCAGTAGGTATAAAATAAAGTATTTGATCTAAAGTCTGTATGAAACTTGTTGTCTACGGAGAATGGATACAATATTTTCAGTCAAGCATTTTACTCAGTGTCATTCCTTTTACGGTTTAATTATTGTTAGATGTTTTTCGTTGTTTTTAGAAATGTACTTTTACAGTAAGTGGTATCTCCATAAAACACACAGCGATCCCAAAGGAAATAACATTAAACAAACCAAAGGGTAAAAGACAAATGCTAGAAATCTTAAATGGGTGTATTAACACAAAAGATTAAAATGGTACGTCCTAGTCTATTATATAGACCAACATCTTTCAGGTAACCTAGAAATTTACAAATCTCAACAATTTCAAAAACGGTTTTTAGACATGTAATGTTACGATAAAAACATTCTCGAGTAGACTATTTCATATGAACAAATCGAAATCAATTTGCTGAAAACTAGTGTAAGTTTTTTTTTTACGAAAACTGAATTTAGTATTAATTCCAAACTCAATCAGTGTAACCACACAGTTATAAGGAAACAATGGATACAGTTATGAAGTAACGTCGTGGTTAATTAAATCAATAATGACAGTAATGGCGTTTAAATCCAATTTTAATACATGAATATTGTATGAATTTAAAAGAACTAAATGGTTAGATATTCATTTCATAACTGATAAAAAACATTATAACATTTAAATATCTGTTAAAATTGTGTACTTTCTGTTAATTATAACATTGTAAAGTTTGCATAACTATTTGATTGATAACATCGAAAAGTTCAAATAAAATAGGAGCGACCCAACACTATTTCTTATCATTATCGTTCGGAGATTGTAAACAATCTGTTTGCGCATGCAATTTTAGATTCGGATTAATTCAAACTAATTTATTTCGTTCTGTCACGTGTATAGCGTGAAGCAAGAGGTCATTTTACAAAGAAAGAATTGAAACATGCCCGGCAAATTAAATTTTGGCTAATTAAATAATTATACATAAAACGAGGCTTCATAAGGTCACGTGATGAACTCGGCTATCTCCAATCAAAACAGCGGTGGGTGGTAGACACAATAGCGAGTGTCGACTAGCGTTAGTTTGAAACTGATAATCTTTATCAATTTCTCTCAGAGAGTTTTATAATTTTGTGAAGAGTCTAATTCTAAGTATTACAATGTTAACCCGAAATCAAAGGCCAAGGAAAATCTGACGAAGTCTAACCATTTAGTTCCTTCAAAGCCTTAAAGTGTTAATCAATACTTTGTGTTATCGATTAGGTTCGATTTTTACCTAATACAGGAAGTCAGCTCTGTTTACAGGTAAAGACATTAAATAAGAAGATAAACGGTATTATTTTTATTCTTAGAAGATAAAATTGTTTTTCTTTTACCAAAAAGTTATAGTCGTTGCATGTACTTCTGAAACACATTGAATTCTGAAATCATTTACATTACGTAAGAATATATTTTCATATTCAACTGAGCATAAATATAATCTCTATCTTCGTTGTTTAAAAAAAGTAGAAATTCGAGATTTGATAGGAATGCAACTGGTGATTGTTTATCGCCATAAAACCATTTATACGCCTGCAGAACATACCCAGTAATGCAAGCTTCAATATAAAAAAAAGGTATCACTACATGCTTGTATAGTGTGTAAAATCTCAGTTGATGTACACACTTACGACGTTTTTTACTTTTTAATATGTTCGATGCAACGAAAAACATATGAGTACGTCATACATACCGGAAGGCAAAAAGGCGATGATCAGTGGAGCGACAAGACGATAATCACCTTTTTGTCGCGGCGAAAAGACGATATTAAGCGGGGCGACATAACAACAATAATTATCGTTTTATCGCGATGAACAGAAGATAATTAGCGAGGCGACATAACGATGATTATCGATAGTTAGCGAGGCGAATTATTTCGCTCCTTTAATTAGCGACTTCACAATTTCGTTATTTCGCTTTGAGTTACGTCGTATTTTCGTTATATCGCTGCGAAATGACGATAAATAGTTCTGTCGTTATTGTGAGCACAGAGAAACGGACTACAGTTTTGCCTTGTGGCCAAGTAGGTCTTTAAAACTTCAATGATTTAAAGAGAAGGAATATATGAATATTCAGAAAACTGAATATGTCTTATGGGATTTTACATCCTTTCCGTAAAGCATATATGTTCATTTGTTTATTTATCTATTCCAGCCGCTAATCGATAAAATATCGGCATACGGATACCAGACCAGAAAAGTTTCAGTCCTCAGATACCGAACCTGATAATTGTCGGTGCATGGATAACGGACCGGATAAATATCGGCACATGAATACTGGACCAGATAAATACCGGTACGTGGATACTGGACCAGATAAATGTCGGTACGTGGATACTGGACCAGATAAATGTCGGTACGTGGATACTGGACCAAATAAATGTCGGTTCGTGGATACTGGACCAGATAAATGTCGGTACATGGATACTGGACCAGATCAATGTCGGTACATGGATACTGGACCAGATAAATGTCGGTACATGGATACTGGACCAGATAAATATCGATACATGGATACTGGACCAGATAAATGTCGGTACATGGATACTGGACCAAATAAATATCGGTACATGGATACTGGACCAGATAAATGTCGGTACATGAATACTGGACTAGAGAAATATCGGTACATGGATACTGGACCAGATAAATATCGGTACATGGATACTGAACCAGATTAATATCGGTACATGGATACTGGACCAGATCAATATCGGTACATGGATACTGGACCAGATCAATATCGGTACATCGATAACAATCCCGAAATGTCGATACATGGATACTGGACCAGATAAATATCGGTACATGGATACTGAACCAGATTAATATCGGTACATGGATACTGGACCAGATAAATATCGGTACATGGATACTGGACCAGATCAATATCGGTACATCGATAACAATCCCGAAATGTCGATACATGGATACTGGACCAGATAAATATCGGTACATCGATAACAATCCCGAAATGTCGATACATGGATACTGGACCAGATAAATATCGGTACATCGATAACAATCCCGAAATGTCGATACATGGATACTGGACCAGATAAATATCGGTACATCGATAACAATCCCGAAATGTCGATACATGGATACTGGACCAGATAAATGTCGGTACATCGATAACATGTCGATACATGGATACTGGACCAGATAAATGTCGATACATGGATAACAATCCCGAAATGTCGATACATGGATACTGGACCAGATAAATGTCGGTACATGGATACTGGACCAGATAAATACCGGTACATGGATACTGGACCAGATAAATATCGGTACATGGATACCGGACCAGATAAATATCGGTACATCGATAACAATCCCGAAATGTCGATACATGGATACTGGACCAGATAAATGTCGGTACATCGATAACATGTCGATACATGGATACTGGACCAGATAAATATCGGTACATCGATAACAATCCCGAAATGTCGATACATGGATACTGGACCAGGTAAATATCGGTACATCGATAACAATCCCGAAATGTCAATACATGGATACTGGACCAGATAAATGTCGGTACATCGATAACATGTCGATACCTGCATACTGGACCAGATAAATATCGGTACATCGATAACAATCCCGAAATGTCGATACATGGATACTGGACCAGATAAATGTCGGTACATGGATACTGGACCAGATAAATACCGGTACATGGATACCGGACCAGATAAATATCGGTACATCGATAACAATCCCGAAATGTCGATACATGGATACTGGACCAGATAAATATCGGTACATCGATAACATGTCGATACACGGATACTGGACCAGATAAATATCGGTACATCGATAACAATCCCGAAATGTCGATACATGGATACTGGACCAGATAAATGTCGGTACATCGATAACATGTCGATACATGGATACTGGACCAGATAAATGTCGGTACATCGATAACATGTCGATACCTGCATACTGGACCAGATAAATGTCGGTACATGGATACTGGACCAGATAAATACCGGTACATGGATACCGGACCAGATAAATATCGGTACATCGATAACAATCCCGAAATGTCGATACATGGATACTGGACCAGATAAATATCGGTACATCGATAACATGTCGATACACGGATACTGGACCAGATAAATATCGGTACATCGATAACAATCCCGAAATGTCGATACATGGATACTGGACCAGATAAATGTCGGTACATCGATAACATGTCGATACATGGATACTGGACCAGATAAATATCGGTAAATATCACATCGATAACAATCCCGAAATGTCGATACATGGATACTGGACCAGATAAATATCGGTACATCGATAACAATCCCGAAATGTCGATACATGGATACTTGACCAGATAAATGTCGGTACATGGATACTGGACCAGATAAATATCGGTACATCGATAACAATCCCGAAATGTCGATGCATGGATACTGGACCAGATAAATGTCGGTACATCGATAACATGTCGATACATGGATACTGGACCAGATAAATGTCGGTACATGGATACTGGACCAGATAAATATCGGTACATCGATAACAATCCCGAAATGTCGATGCATGGATACTGGACCAGGTAAATATCGGTACATCGATAACAATCCCGAAATGTCGATGCATGGATACTGAACCAGATAAATGTCGATACATGGACGCCGATTTAGTTAAATGTTAGATACCGAAATAACACATGCAGCTTTAATAGTATGTGATGTTGTATGTTCCGTAAGAACTAATCACTCACTCCTCGCTGTTGCCAAATGTGACAAGGCAGTTATCATACCTTGTTTTTGGACCGGGGTCAACTCCATGCTGCATTCCAAACATAACGAACTCATGTGATATGCGCGTGTATTTAACATTTCCATGTGTTAAAGTCGGAGCAGGACTAAAATACGATAAAAGTCGAAATCAAGGAGAAGCTGTGAACAGTTGATAAAAGAAGGCTAAGAAGTGTAAGTATTACGTTACTCTACTGGTTCGTATAGGCATGGTTATTGAAGCATGTGCTTCCCACGTGCTCGTTAACTGGGTGACTGGTTTGACAGCCTTGTCTCCAAACGGTTAATAATATCAATATATTCATGACATCTTTCCTCATATGATATCAAATGTGATATTTATAAGCTAGAATATAGTATAGATAATTTTATCTAGTTCCGGTTCTTACTGGTGCACATTTACAGCTTTTTGTTGGTATCTGTTCTCTACTGCACCAATTCTGATTCAGATCACGCACATACAATGTTAGCAAACACAATGTTTGCTTCAATAGGAAACATCATTGCTAGACAGCTGTCTACAAATACAACAAACCATATGTATAGTAAATGCGCTTGTTATTTTATCTTTATGAATAGCTGAAAATGTATCAAGAAAAACAAACAAAAAGAAAACAGAGAGGATTTGACATTTGTCGATAATAAACCGAGTTCGTTAAACAGGAATGCTGAAGATTTGTTCAATCCCATGTGTTTTTTATCTGTTCTAATCAAGAAAGAGGAACATAATCTCTACGTTATGACCGGTAATACTCGTGGTGAGCAGTAGTGTTAGTAGAGTTAGTAGCCAGCAATACTTCCTGTGATCCGCAGTTCTCTTGGTGACCATTAGTACTCGTGGTGACCAGCAGTACTCGTGGTGACCAGCAGTACTCGTGGTGACCAGTTGTACTCGTGGTCATCAGCAGTACTCGTGGTGACCAGCAGTAATTGTAGTGACCAGCAGATATCGTGGCGACCAGCGGTACTCGTGGCGACCAGCAGTACTCGTCGTGACCAGTAGTATTCTTGGTGACCAGCAGTACTCGTGGCGACCAGCAGTACTCATGGTAACCAGCAGTACACGTGACCAGCGGTACTCGTGGTGACCAGTAGTACTCGTGACCAGCAGTACTCGTGGTAACCAGTTGTACTCTTGGCGACCAGCGGTACTCGGGGTGACCAGCAGTATTCGTGGTGACCAGCAGTACTCGTGGCGACCAGCAGTACTCGAGGTGACCAGTAGTACTCGTGATGACTAGCAGTGCTCGTGGTGATCCGCAATACTCGTGGTGACCAGCAATACTTCTGGTCATCAGCAGTACTCGTGACGACCAGCAGTACTCGTGGTGATCAGTAGTACTCGTGGTAACCAGTAGTACTCGTGGCGACCAGCAGTACTCGTGGTGACCATCAGTACTCGTGGTGACCAGTAGTACTCGTGGTGACCAGTAGTACTTATGGCGACCAGCAGTATTTCTGGTGACCAGTTGTACTCGTGGCGACCACCGGTACTCGTGGTGACCAGTAGTACTCGTGGTGACCAGTAGTACTCGTGGCGACCAGCAGTATTTCTGGTGACCAGAAGTACTCGTGGCGACCAGCGATACTCGTGGTGACCAGTAGTACTCGTGGTGACCAGTAGTACTCGTGGCGACCAGCAGTATTTCTGGTGACCAGTTGTACTCGTGGCGACCACCGGTACTCGTCGTGATCAGCAGTACTCGTGGTGACCATCAGTACTCGTGGTGACCAGTAGTACTCGTGACGACCAGCAGTACTCGTGGCGACCAGTTGTACTCGTTGTAACCAATAGTACTCGTGGCGACCAGCAGTATTTCTGGTGACCAGCAGTACTCGTGGTGACCAGTAGTACTCGTGGTGACCAGCAGTACTCGTGGCGACCAGTAGTACTCGTGGCGACCAGTAGTACTCTTGGCGACCAGCAGTACTCGTGGTGATCAGTAGTACTCGTGGTAACCAGTAGTACTCTTGGCGCCCAGCAATAGTACTGGTGGTGACCAGTAGTAATCGTTGTAACCAGTAGCTTGTGGCGACAATCAGTACTCGTAGTACTCGTGGCGACCAGTAGTACTCGTGGCGACCAGTAGTACTCAAGCGACCAGTAGTACTCGTGGTGACCAGTAGTACTCGTGGCGACCATTAGTACTCGTGGTGATCAGTAGTACTCGTGGTAACCAGTAGTACTCGTGGCGACCAGCAGTACTCGTGGTGACCAGTAGTACTCGTGATGACCAGCAGTACTCGTGGTGACCAGTAGTACTCGTGACGACCAGCAGTACTCGTGGCGACCAGTTGTACTCGTTGTAACCAGTAGTACTTATGGCGACCAGCAGTATTTCTGGTGACCAGTTGTACTCGTGGCGACCAGCGGTACTCGTGGTGACCAGTAGTACTCGTGGTGACCAGTAGTACTCGTGGTGACCAGTAGTATTTCTGGTGACCAGTAGTACTCGTGGCGACCATCAGTACTCGTGGTGACCAGTAGTACTCGTGGCGACCATCAGTACTCGTGGTGACCAGTAGTACTCGTGGTGACCAGTAGTACTCGTGGTAACCAGTAGTACTCTTGGCGCCCAGCAATAGTACTGGTGGTGACCAGTAGTAATCGTTGTAACCAGTAGTACTCGTGGCGACAATCATTACTCGTAGTACTCGTGGTGACCAGTAGTACTCGTGGCGACCAGTAGTACTCAAGCGACCAGTAGTACTCGTGGCGACCATCAGTACTCGTGGTGACCAGTAGTACTCGTGGTAACCAGTAGTACTCTTGGCGCCCAGCAATAGTACTGGTGGCGACCAGTTGTACTCGTTGTAACCAGTAGTACTTATGGCGACCAGCAGTATTTCTGGTGACCAGTAGTACTCGTGGCGACCAGCAGTACTCGTGGTGACCATCAGTACTCGTGGTGACCAGTTGTACTCGTTGTAACCAGTAGTACTTATGGCGACCAGCAGTATTTCTGGTGACCAGAAGTACTCGTGGCGACCAGCGGTACTCGTGGTGACCAGTAGTACTCGTGGTGACCACCAGTACTCGTGGCGACTAGCAGTACTCGTGGCGACCAGCAGTACTCGTGGCGACTAGCAGTAGTCGTGGCGACCATCAGTACTCGTGGTGACCAGTAGTACTCGTGGCGACCATCAGTACTCGTGGCGACCAGTAGTACTCGTGGTGAACATCAGTACTCGTGGTGACCAGTAGTACTCGTGGCGACCATCAGTACTCGTGGCGACCAGTAGTACTCAAGCGACCAGTAGTACTCGTGGTGACCAGTAGTACTCGTGGCGACCATTAGTACTCGTGGTAACCAGTAGTACTCGTGGCGACCAGTTGTACTCGTTGTAACCAGCAGTACTCGTGCTGACCAGCAGTACTCGTGGTGACCAGTAGTATTTCTGGTGACCAGTAGTACTCGTGGTGACCAGTAGTACTCGTGGCGACCATCAGTACTCGTGGCGACCAGTAGTACTCAAGCGACCAGTAGTACCCGTGGTGACCAGTAGTACTCGTGGCGACCATTAGTACTCGTGGCGACCATCAGTACTCGTGGCGACCAGTAGTACTCAAGCGACCAGTAGTACCCGTGGTGACCAGTAGTACTCGTGGCGACCATTAGTACTCGTGGTGACCAGTAGTAATCGTGACGACCAGAACTACTCGTGGTGACCAGTGCAACTCTCGGCGACCAGAAGTATTCGTGAGTTTCAGCCAAAATTTCTTCTTGCTAGCCGTTTTTTTTTTTTTTTTTTATTCCTCTCTGTTTCACATTTTCTAGTTTTAAGACAAGTATTTACACTTTCCCGTCACTTAGTGATTCTATTTATTGTAAGTTTTACAAAGGTGACGTTATCATTACAAGGGAAGATTCTTGTGATTATCCAGTTACCGCTGTAATTGTTTCGACATGGCTGTATACCTTAAATACACTATCTACCCCTCCCCCTACTCTTCTTCCTTTCACACCCGCGGAAGGTGGTATGATGCAGGATAGGTAGCAAGCACCTAAGACATGGATACAACAGTGTTACATAAGTGATTTACAAAAACCCACCGCAATCTAACATTTGCACATTGGTATATTTCACAGCAGTTGCACAGACATTCTCATGGACAGATGTGCGCGACACTGACTTACAGAATACTACAAGAAATAAACAATATGTCGACCAAAAGTATGCTATTTATTACATTTTTAGCAGTGAAATATAGGGATATCTCAAACTGAAAAAAGTTATATTTTTCACTAGTGAAAAATATCACTTTTTTAATTTTTTTTCACTAGTGAAAAATATCACTTTGAGGATTGACCAATCAGAGAGCCCGATACAAATCTACTCCAATTCCAGGCAAAAATGTGAATACTCTGAATAATTACTGCCGATTAAACTCTGTCCAGTGCAAGGGGATTTCAAATACATTATCAACAGGAGAAGGGTACAGATGAGTACCGGCTAGTACTACAATCTGTCGGGAGAGTATTGCTACATCGGGGCCAAATCAGCAGCCATTCCCATATGTCGGGGGTTTGTTCACTGGGAACACAACCTTCAACTCCACCGTAAATTTCCATTTTCATGGCAGTCAGCAGACGATGCAAGCCAGTAACTCTAACTATGTTATCAGTGGTCAAACCCATCCCCGTTTTATGAGTCTTGAGTGTGGACCAAGGCATTTTAAAAGAATCCGTGTCATTGATAGTGACAGTGACTAGGATGGCGCCATACTTTTTCATGTAAAGTCACCATGTACCCTATTTGATCAACCTCAATGCTGCGAAGCTCTGTTTGCGTATGAAAAAATAAAAACTCAACACAATATATATGGCGGAAAATGGCACACTTTTCTTGTTGAAGTGGCCTATGATAATTTATTTTGAAATTAACTACTTATATAAATTCAGATTATCTTAAGAAATTATATAATGAAAAAAACATCAAAGGTGAGCAGCACAAAGTGAGCCAAAATGACAGTATGGCAACTGTCATCCGCCACCCAAGCAGCATCCAAACGACGCACTAAACTATGGCCCCATAAAACAACAGTTTGGTTATCTGTAGAAATAGTCACGTGATGGCCTGAGTGTACTGACCGGTGCTTGTGTGGTGGGAACATTTTGATGTAATTCTTATATTTCTCGACATTTTTCTAAGCTCCAGACTCCAAGTAAGTGTACACGGACATTCAATTACAAACTGTACCCTATATTTTTGCACCATATTTAGGATATCAGGTCAGTTTGGCGATTTTTGTGATTCATAGTGACCGAACAAAGGACAGCCATCTTAGCTATATATAGCCACATATAGAAACATTACTTATATAAAATACGTATAGTGAACAGTATATATAGTATGGTCTGTGTCTGATGATACATTACAATTATTGGTCTGTGTCTGATGATATATTACAAACTTTGGTCTGTGTCTAGTGATATATTATACACTTTGGTTAAATATCTAACGATATATTTCAAATATTGGTATGTGTCTTAAGATAAGATACAAATTTGGGTAAATGTCTAATGATATATTACAAATATTGGTATGTGTCTAAAGATACAGTACAAATACTTGCATATGTCTAATGATATATTACAAATATGTCTAATGATATATTACAAATAATATATAACTAATGGCATAATGCAATTTTGCTACATGTCTAATGATATATTAAAATATTGTCTAATGATATATTAAAAAAAATGGTATGTGTCTAATGATATTATCAATTTGAATTTGATATTTATCTATTGGAATATTACAAATCTGGTATAGACTAACGAAAATACATTTTGCTGCGTACTACGAGATATTACAAAATGGTATGTGACTAATGGCATACTGCAGATTTGTTATGTGTCTAATGATATTGTACAATATTAAGTCTGTGTCTAACGATATATTACAAATTTCCGTCTGTGCCTAATGGTATATTACAATTTTTTTTTTTTTTTGGTGTGTTTCAATTTATGTTAGGTCCTTTACTTGTCCTGTACATATTGTTATGATGTTATATCTGAAAGTGTTTATCTAAATGTAATTATCTAAGTTCTCCATCACGCAACGTGCCATACACAGATATACTCTTGTGAAAACCATGTTTTCTCTTTACGATTTTTTACGTCATTTTCCTTTATTTTCTATCTTGTATCTTTTCTGTTCTTTTCTTTTCCTTGTAAGAATTACTACTGGGTGTATTGGCTATAAAACCTTGGTAGATGGACCTGATGGCTACTCTATTGTCTACTCTATTGTTTATGTAATTTTTGATGATGATGGGTAATGATTTAATGCAGTATAGAGTAGCTATTGGTTGCTTCTACCAACGGATACACGGTATAAATACTACATTACATTTTTTCATTTTTATTTCTATCAGTAAACTGTTTACAAGATGTAGGTCTAGCTTAATGAGTATCATTACTTCTTTATTATTAGCCATTCACGCTACTCTGTCTGCCATTACTAACAACTCTTGCTTTCTATTAATTTTACAACTTCTCATCCTGTCATGTAACGATGTCCATCCTAACCCCGGCCCTATCGAGAAAACCGACATTTCTATCTTTCATCTAAATATTCGAAGTCTGAAAAACAAATTATCATTTCTAGAAAATATAGCATTAGATTATGATATTGTCTGTGTCACCGAGACTCACCTTGATAACTCCACCGTAGACGCTGATATACTCCTTAGTGATTATGATGTATACCGTAAAGATCGTGGGTCTCCGGGTGGGGGGATAGCTGTTTACGCTTCCAGGCTCTTGTGCACCCGTCACAGAGCTGATTTGGAATTCCGGGTGGGTGAAATTATTTGGACAGAACTCCAGTTTTCAGAGCAAAAATATCTTCTTTGTACTGTGTATAGACCTCCTAATTGTGATCGTTCCTTCTGGTATTACTTCCGACACTCAATTGAAACGGCTTTTAATGAAACTTCACACGTAGTAATCGTTGGTGATATCAACGTTGACCTCTTAACTATTAATAATAATCATGTATTTGTTGATATCCTTGACTCCTTTAATCTATCGAATATCGTTCAAAGACCGACACGTGTAGGACGTACAAGCTCGACCTTACTTGACCCGATTATTCTGTCTGACACGTGCAGTTTTAGCTACACCGACGTAATAGATATAGACAGTGACATCTCTGACCATAGCGCGACAACGGTTGAATTGACAGTTAGGACTAGTATTAGGAAGACTTATGAAAGAACTATAAGATGCTACAATGACGCAAATTATAACTTATTTAATAATAAATTAAACGATACGGACTGGGTAGACTTATTTGCGACTGCTAACTCTCCTGACGATATGTGTGAAATTTTTACAACGCGATACCTAGACATAGCTAGGGAATGTATACCGACTCGGACGGTGACCGTTAGACCTAATGACAAACCCTGGTTTGACTCAAATTTAAGACGTGAAATTTGGAAAAGGAATAGACTGTTGAAATTGTATAAATCAAACCGCTCCAACAACAACTTATCTAACTTTCGGAAACAACGTAATCATGTGAATAACTTGAAGAAACGAACAAAAGAATTTTTTTATGCTGATATAAATGGAATTTTAGATCGATACTCGAATTCAAATCCTAGAATTTTTTGGAAAATTGTACGTAAATTAGTTAAATCTTCAGACGAATCAAACATTATACCCCCTATTAGAAATACTCATGGCAACATTGAAATGACCGATGATGGCAAAGCTAATATTTTAAATGATTACTTTGTTTCCATTTCTACTATAGACGACATTAATATAGAATCTCCGACGGTAGAATTACGGACAGACTCGACAATATCAGATATACATTTTGAATTGAGGGACGTAATTGACATACTTAAATCTTTAAATGTGAATAAAGCTGTTGGTATAGACACAATCAGTCATAATATGTTAAAAAATACAGCAGTATCAGTAGCTTTCCCACTATCTCTCATCTTTAGATCCTCTCTGGAAACTGGGGTTTTTCCTAAAATGTGGAAACATGCATTAGTGATACCATTATTCAAAAAAGGGGACAAACACAATTTTGCTAATTACAGGCCAATTTCATTATTAAGCACTGTTGGTAAAGTTTTTGAAAGATTAGTTGTAAAATACCTTAATAACTATTTACTAGAAAATTCACTGATATACAAGTTCCAATCTGGTTTTCAACCTGGTCACTCGACAGTACATCAACTTATCGAAATTTATCATACTTTATGCGAAAATCTAGAAAAAATGCAACCTACATGTTTAGTTTTTTGCGATATATCGAAAGCGTTTGATCGTGTGTGGCACAGGGGTCTGGAAGTGAAACTAGCAAATTATGGTATTCGGGGTAAACTTTTAAATTGGCTTGTTAATTATATAAGTGAAAGAAAACAGCAAGTTTGCGTGGGTAACTCTAAATCCTCTATTAAATCTTCTAATGCGGGTGTTCCACAAGGCTCAGTACTTGGTCCCCTATTATTTATTTTATATATTAATGATTTAACCGATAATCTTCAGAGTTTCTCAAAATTATTTGCCGATGACACTTCTTTATTATACTCGAACCCATCCCCTTACAACGTTGAAACTGTAATAAATGATGATTTAGAACAAATTCAAAATTGGGCGAGAAAGTGGCTAGTAAAGTTTAATCCAACTAAAACAGAAGCATTACTTATCCATAATTCCGAATTAGACTACGCGATAGATATAAAATTTGATAATGTTAGTGTGAATTTTGTAGATAATCATAAGCATTTGGGGGTAACATTTGACCAGAATTGTAAATGGACAAGTCATATTGAGGACATTTGTAAAAAAGTATCTAAGCAGATTAGTATCTTGCGAAAACTTAAATTTATTCTAGGTAGACAAACATTGTATAGAATATATAATTCTTATATTATTCCACTATTAGAATATTGCTGTGAGGTATGGGATGGATGTACTCTCGGTGACGCAGACAAATTAGAAAAACTTCAATTAGAGGCTGCTCGTGTGATTACGGGGTTACCATCTTATACGAGCAGAGATTCCTTATATTCTGAATGTGGGTTAGAACCACTTTGCTTTAGACGCTCTAGAAGGAAATTGCAGCTTTTTTATAAAATCAAAAATAACTTAACACCTGATTATTTATCCACTCTTCTTCCCCCCTTAGTCTCAGAAAATTCACCCTATAACCTTCGAAATGCCAATAATTACTCCATACCAAACTACCGTCTACAACTCACAAAATCTTCTTTCTTTCCCTCTACTATTCATCTTTGGAATCAGTTAGACCACGATATCCGACAAAGTGAAACATATTCGGTCTTTAAACACTCTCTCCGTAAAAACACAGACATTCGAATTCCGCCCTATTTTCTTATTGGTGATAGAAAAACTAACATCCTGCATGCCAGATTACGTAACAGATCCAGTACTTTAAATAATGACTTGTTTCATGCTAACTTAATTAATTATAAACACTGTCAATGTGGACACTATATCGAAGATGCTCATCACTTCTTTTTTGTATGTAATAATTATGCCTACCAACGCCTACAACTTTATCGTGAGCTTAATGATTTCATTCCACTAGACCTCCACCTTCTATTATTTGGAAACTCCGAGCTGACTAACCAGGAAAACGAAACTATATGCCAATCCACCCAAAGATTTATTATAAATACAAACCGGTTTTAAATTATACTCTATAGTAAATTATAATCGTTCCTTCCCAACTCGGGTGACAATCGGTTGAGATATGTTATTTCCAGAAGGATCAGCATGGACCAAGGAGAAGGACATCGGTGGCACGGTTTTTGATAGACATTGACAAGTTGAACGCTAGGAAGAGTGGAATAGTATAAAGAATGTGATTGTCACCTGGGTTGGGTTAGACCATATCGCTATTGTTCCTTTTTCACTACATTTGTAGATGTACTCTCTCTCTCTCTCTCTCTTTCTCTCTCTCTCTGTTTCCTCTGTTTCTCCCCCCCTCTCTCTCTCTCTCTCTCTCTCTCTCTCTCTCTCTCTCTCTCTGTATATATAATTGTATCTTGTAAATTTCGAATAGGTCATCTTTTGCATTTATATGTGTCTGTTATTTATCTTGGAACGGGCTTTATATAAGTTTGTAAACTTGTGCCCAATCCATTTGTATATACAATTTATGCAATAAAATATGTTTAAATTGGCCGCACGTGCAGAGAAATAAGTGTGATATGGGGTTCAATGATGCTGAACAGGGGCTAGCCTAGATTCTATTGACCAATGACATTTGATCTCTCACATATGACCCGGATGTCTCGCTTACCTTACAAAGGAAAGGGCGGAGCTTACCAGATTAAATGTGACGTCATTCAACATGTAAACAAAACTACTTAGAAAGCGTGATGGCTGTAGCTTCTAAAGAAAATAAAAGTCCTCTGCAAGTTTGGCAAAAACATGTTTGCTCACAAACTTTCATTTATTTTTTCAGTTAACGTTTAAACCATTTTATTGTGGATAAGTGACATCAATAAATTACAAAATCCATGTCCAAAAACAAATAAACATTCATTATGATTTATTTATGAGTCTGTATATATTTACTGATTTTTCATAAAATGGACTATTCGTTGTATAATGAGTGAGTAGTGTCTGGAAAAAGCATGGTCAACTTACCCATTTTATAGTTATCGTAAGTTTGCCATTGTTTTGGTTTATTTTTGCGATGAAAAGGAAATAAACAGAATATCTAATAGTGTCTTCAGTAATAACAAATATATTTCACTCGTGTGGCTAATATTTTTGGTATCTTTTACTCGTGCGAATATCCTATATTTATTACTGTATTCGACATACGACGAACACATGGAATGGTTGTGTTCGTCTTTCGAAGATTTGACGATTCCAGTCATCTATATACAAATCACATGTAGCATTTCCCCTGTGACCAAGAGATTAATAGATTAATAATTTAGTTAAATAACATTTCTCTTGGTCAAGATGAAATCCATGGCACTAGAAAAAATGCCTTGTTGATTCAGTATTGCCTTAAGAAAGCATCCCTAGATACTAGATTCTTCCAATCGACTTGAACAAATCCTACTATCTTGGAATGTAAATGCCAGCAATCATGTCAGCAGAGCATAGAAGACAACCTCTGACCTGCGAGTTTAGAATCAGACAAGATTTAGCATCATTAAGTATATTTAGAAAACTCTCAGAGAGTCTATCCCCAGCAGCTTCCAAGAAGTTAACTTCATTTTTTTTGTTAGTGACTTAGTTTACCGTTCGAGCATATTCACGTCAAAACTTACAACAATCTTGTCTTGTCTTGTCTTAAAGAATTTCCTCCTTCACAAGCAAAGCATCCGTAGGAGCCTTCCTAGAGACGAAATAAAAAAAATTACACAGCACCAACTTGTACCAGTTATGTAAGATATAAAGATAACAATTACTCTATTGGTTTGTGATGCGTGATGCTAAATGTGAATCATTCCAGACATCCTGACATATTTACCACAATGGAGAGCAGACTGGATCACTGGGCCGATATATTGGTCCTCTTCCTGTACTTTGCTGTAGTTTTGGCTCTGGGGTTATGGGTAAGTGTGCAATTCGAATATGATAAAGATGTAGCCACACACAATAGGATCGTGTTGCTTTCTGTAGTTCTACCTTGTCACAATTACAAAGCGTCAGCATTTCAAACATTCCAAGAATTGCGCAATACATCCTAGGCATCCGCTGTGATCATAACAGAGAGAGTACTTAATATGACATATACAATGTACTGTATTTGTATATATTACTGAATTATGACATATACAATGTACTGTATATTTAAATCTTGCTCAATAACGACATATACACTCTTCTGTATATCCAAATCTTACTTAATTATGACATATACACTGTACTGTATATCTAAATCTGTATAAATTTTGACATAAACAATGTATGCATATGTAGATGTAATTTTTTGAAGAGTTCATTTAAAGACAATTGATTATATTTTGTCTGTTGAACAGAAGGAAGAATATTTCACATTTCCATTAAATTTTATCACGACCTCGTCACTTAAAGAACCAATTATCTGACGGGTTTACAAAATATCCAGATTTGATTTCATTTCTCATCAACTATTAATACGATACTCACTTGTGTTTAGACAATGAAGAGACCTAACCGTGGAAATGTTCAGAGTTATTTTCTAGCGGGACGTTCGATGAAATGGTTCGTGGTAAGTTTTGTTACATATCATAATGTGTCGTCCTTGCCTTATTTTTTGTCAATAATTTAATCACCATCAGCAATTGCTTGAACTCTATGAAAGCAATTACGGACGAAACTGTTGATGTTCTCCCCAAGTTCTCTGTTGCTTTTGTCGACCCCAGTAACAGAATACTTGTCAATCTATCCTGATTTCATGACATATTTGTTTTAAATTCTAGGGCTGAAAACAATAGAGTGTCAACATTTTGATATTTTCTCATCATTCTCTGGATCAACACTCTTTCTCGTGCAAAAATGATTTTCGTACTTTTCAAGCTTTCAAGATCGAATATTGTTAATTTTCGGTATCCATTTCTAAACTCATATTAAAAAACACTTTTCTTTTAATGTGTGTTTGTTTTTCAATCGCCTTAAAATCAATATATTTCATTCTTTATTTATTGAAAACCTGATATGAAGTTGATACTCGTTAGGGTGCCTGGTGGTTTTGTGGTTGTTAACATCGTTCTTATTTGGGAACGTGGCATTACTTACTTGGATTGACCAAAATTTACATGGCAGGTGTCGTCGATGAAGAAGAAGAAACCTTCCCTTCCGAAACATCTGGTCTTGTTGTCCGTGTAAATCTTTCTTTTGCTCAGAATTTGTCATAGCTTGATTGAACCCGAGTTTCAGTTATGATTCTGTTGACATGTCAGACCTTACTACTGACAAAATCTGAAATTTTTCATTCCTTTTATTTTAGGTAGGAGCATCAATTTTTGCCACAAATATTGGAAGTGAACACTTTATGGGACTTGTAGGCGCTGCAGCGTCCACAGGGATAGCGATGATACTGTTCGAGTGGCTTGTAAGTTGTCTATCAAATGTAACGATGTTTGAATACTTTATACACAACTCACATCTGGAATTACCTCTATTTATATTTCTTGGAATATGTGGTCGTTAGCATGCTTGAACATTTATACAGTTCATTGAAAAGAGAAGAAATCTATTGGGTTGGGCCAAATTTAGTTTCCTTGTTTTTTCTATCAGGCGATATACCTCCTTATACTCTGTGGATGGTGCTTTGTGCCTGTGTTTATATCTGCAGGGGTGAGTATATTTCGATTGAACTTTTATTAATTCAAAATCTTCGGATCTTACCCATCCCTTTTATGAATTTGTCCGATACTCATTTGACTGACTGAGGAAATTATGTACTTGGCGACTGAATTCCGCGTAGGCTACGGGACACCTAAGTAAATATCAAATACGATAAGGACACAACATCCCAACATTTGTTCTCAGTCTTAATAGACGTTGTCCTATCAGAGAGATGTTAATTGCTCTATGCTGTTGGAATAGGTATAAAGTTCACAGCAAACTTTAATGTCTTTAAATGATCACATAGCGTTAAGTTATCTCACCACGGTTTGTGTATAATCTCACCTCCAGTGGTGCTGCGAACCTTCCGAACTAAGTATTTTAGTCCGGGTACAGTGAAGAAATATAAATCAATAGCTCGCTTAGGTCAGAGGTCAGAGATGACGTACGCTAAAATAACTGCTCCGCGTAGAAATGTAGTTCCAATCTTCAACGGATAGGACAACGATTTTATGAATTTTCGTAAATAAACTTATTCATTACAAAATATAATATCACTTATTTCAACAGTCATTTATATTATTAAACATAATAATTTTAAAGTAAATTCAGAAAAAAAAACTTCTGTCGAATTACCGTACGTGCTAAAATACTGATGTTTTCCGTCACTGCCGAATACAGCAAAAATATATGTGACAGAAAATCATCTCACGGTTTTTTAAATCCAGGTCAAATAAATAAAATCTAAATAACGAAGTATGATATTATGTTGTTTATATCATAAAGATAATGGTTGGTCTTGGCAGCAATGGAGGTGTGATCATGACGTAATATGATACAGCTCTGTCTTGTTAAAAGTATACCCAATAATATATAAATATATACTATGACTTCCCTGTCGGGATTGTATGACTGTGAACTTTACTGTTGAGTTTTGATCAATGTTTGTTTTACAGGTTTATACTATCCCAGAATACATCGAAAAGAGATTTGGAAGCAAAAGAATCCGAAACTACTTTGTGACCATGACGCTTATCTTCGCCATTGTTCTCAAACTCGCTGTATGTTTGAACACCGTTTTTATATTGTAATTTAAGTGTAACCAAGCCCTCTGTATTTTAACCACAGCACTGTGTAGTATTACATAACTTTAACACATTTTTTTACTTTGCATGCCCTGATTTTTTTTATGGTGTGTTTTTTCGTTTCAATACTGTTTCTACCTCTTTAATTTGGTAAAATTAATTTTATCTAAATTCATTTTATCTCATCAATTTATTTAATTATATTAACTGTTAAACTCACGATCCGAATTTAACAAAAAGTGACTTTGATATATGTGGCAGGGAAACATGTTTGCTGGGTCGTTGTTTATTCAACTAGCGACAGGATGGGATATGTACTTGTCTGTCACCGTGTTGTTGATAATCACAGCGATTTATACAGTTTTAGGTAAGGACATATTCAGGTGAGAACGTGTTGTCATGGTAACAATAGATATCACAGCTTTCTATATAGTTCTAGAAAGGTAAATTGTGAGAAAATGTTGTCATGGTAACAGGAGATATTCGAACGTTATATATTGTTCTAGGTAACAACACATTCAAGTGAGAATGTGTTGTCATGATAACAATATATATCACAACTTTTATATCGTTCTAGGTAGGTAAATCTTCAGGCGATGTAGTCATGGTAACACGAGATACCAGTGTTTCATATAGTTCTAGACAGGTATGTTGTCATGGAAACACAAGATATCACGGCGCTTTATATAGTTCTAGATAGGTAAATCGTTAGAACGTGTTGTCATGGTAAAATGGAGACATCACAACCAACGTTTTATATTATTCTAGATAGAAACATTTTTGGATAAGTGTTGTCATGGCAACAATGAGACATTACATCCAACGTTGTATATAGATTTAGGTAGTTACATCTTCATGTGGCTTACAGGGAACACAGTAATACTTAACTCATATTATTTGATTGTCGTAGCTTAGCAACAACTACAAGTTGCTATTGACATGATCTTTAACCTGTTTTAGGTGGTCTAACCGCGGTCATGTACACGGACACACTTCAAACTGTTATAATGATGATCGGCTCCTTCATACTGGCCGGAATTTGTAAGTACTGAATTCACGGTAAGTTTAAGTAGTTGGATTTGTCCACACCAACACTATTAAAAATCTAGTGAATAGTTCAATTACGATAAAATCTCTGAATAAATAATCATGACGCAATCAGTAGTTGTATAAATGACAAATATTTAAGATACACATTCACATCTGTTAATTGATCTCCTAAATAAATCTCAAAGTGGTGAAAACCTATTACAAACGCAAAACTCGGATCTCGGACTGACACAGTACTAAGAGTTATCATAGTAGAAAACGTCTTCAATCTTCAGAGGTAAATCTCTGTAATTCTTTGGAAAGCAATTTGTCTAAAAGATGTTATCATAACTTCCAAAATCTTTGATATCTATGACAAATGATGACGTATAAGTGATATCTATCCTAGTATGCATTCGTCCGTACTCACGGACGGATGTCGGGGCGTTCGTCCGTCTGATTTTTGTTTAACTACAGGTTATAATAGGGTTGGTGGTTGGACTGAACTGAAAGTACAGTACATGGCCGCTATTCCTAATGTTCTCCAGAACAACACATCATGTGGTTTGCCTAGTGAAGACGCATTCTCCTTGTACCATGATCCGGTGAATGGAGACATACCTTGGACTGGACTTCTGGCTATGACGACATTGGGTAGTCTCTTCTACTGGTGTGGAGACCAGGTACACTTAGGTCATACTACTGAATCTAACGACATCAAATCGTTTCCAAAACTTTTTGACATGACGTTTAATCGATTAGTGAGAGTCTAGCTTTCAGAAGAGGGTTAGCATCAGGTACATTTATGCAAAACGAGCTTTCATTTAAACAACTTAATTGGTAGTCATTGGTCTCTGAGTGTGAAAATCAGAACCTTTTATTTCATTAATCAGATAAGATACTTTCAATTCACAAAATCTTCTAACTGTCCTGTAATTTATGGTTTAAACCACGGATAAAGCTCACAATTTGCCATTGAAAATGATGAGGATGTGTTCGGATTGGCAGGTTCACTAACTGTTTTCTCGTCTGTAGGTTATAGTGCAGAGGTACCTTGCAGCTAGCACACTTCAGGGGGCGAAGGCGGGAGCTGTTTTAGCAAGTGTCCTTAAGATTTTACCCATGTTTGTAATGATCGTCCCTGGACTCGTCAGTCGCGTGCTCTTCACAGGTGATCGCTATCTAGACTTACTCACCTCTTATAAAACCTTGTTTAGTCTTCCTGATAAACATCTCTACTGATCTTCATATTATTCAGTTTATTATTCAAATTAATTAATAAGTAAGCTTTTCGTATTTCCTAACTTTAAGAAATCCATATTTTCGTCAATCTTTATAAAACGTTATGGTACCTAATCTATATTTTTAAAATTCTAGATGATGTGGTATGTGTTGATCCTGATGAGTGTATGAGAATATGTGACAACCCAACCGGATGTACTAATATTGCTTACCCTAAACTAGTGTTAGAGTTACTCCCTACAGGTAAAGTATCTTCACATATCTACTCAATTTTTTTTGTATTTTGTGTTAAAACGCAGGATTTGATGTGTATGACGCTGACCTCAGCTAATAAACCAGTACTTGCAATTTTCTCAAATAGTTAAAGTCATGCAAATTGCACAATAACGTTGAAGAGGTCTGCAGCAAATGCTTTATTTCAACTCCTTCGAAAATGATATGATATTTAATGAAAAAGGTAACTGATAACACGAAATACATTTTAATACTTAAAAATCAATGTTTAAGCATAGTGATTTTTCTTTGATGCCCTTCAATCTGTGATTATGTTCGATACACAACAACGGTTTGTTTTAACAACACCTTGGTGTTTATCTCCCTACTGACATTTGTTGATATAATACATTAATAGGTATGAAGGGATTCCTGATGGCGGTGATAATGTCTGCCATTATGAGTTCTCTCACGTCTATATTCAATAGTTCCAGTACAGTATTTACTCTAGATTTGTGGATGCAGTTAAGACCTCTAGCCAATCAAAGAGAACTACTTATAGTTGGCAGGTAAGTAGGAACCTTTTTATAATTTACCAAATTTTATACCTTCATGTTAAGAATTATAATTTGTTATAGGGAGTATTATCGTGGAAAATTCCTTGTTCGGTTTGAAATTGGTCTTGTTTGATGCTCGTTAGTATACCTGTTGGATCTTGTGTTGTTTACCTTGTTCTCTTTTTAGAACGTGACATTATTTGCATTTAGGTGTCGTCAATGAATCAAACGACGCTCACCTTTGCGGAACAGCTGATCTTATTCTCATGTTAGTTTCTCAGGAGTCTGAATGTAAATCTTTCTTTTGATGGTAGATATCCATAGTTTCAGAAAATCTGAGTTTGAATAAGGATTTTGTTGAAATGTCCGTTTTCTCTGGCGTTTCTTAACATTAAAAATTACTGTAACTTCGATTACAAAAGATAAAGATATTTGGCTACATATAATTCAGAATTTGTGAGAAAAATTCAGGCATTCATGGCATGGAACGATTCTCATTGGCTTGCAAATAGCTAATGGAATATGGCAAAATATTCCGCAAAGCTAAATATCTTAATCTAGCCTTAATTCAAACTTATATCCATGAAAAGAAAACCTATTTTGATGTATTTTATTATAGGGTATTCGTGGTGTTTATGTGTGTGGCGAGTATACTGTGGTTGCCGCTGATCAAGGGCTCGCAAGGAGGGAAGTTGTACAACTATGTAAACATGGTGAACTCCTGTCTCATGGAGCCAATGAGCTCTGCATTTGTCTTGTCCGTCTTCTGGAAGCGAACGACAGAAAATGTATGTGAGAAACAGTGGTATGGTCGATAATGTTGATATAATATATCATTACTGCGATTTAGTGATTTCTGAATAAAAAACTTTATTTCAAAATTGCGAAACAGACTTTAAACTTATATCAACCAGCTTGGATGGAAGCGAGAAAGGGGTCTTAAGTACTGTGAGGGAAACCACAGTAAACCCAAGTGAACTTTGACATCATTGATTATTTATAAATGTTTGTTTTGATAGCTTTTCGTGGCACATATATGAAAGAACCTAGTGATTTCTCAGAAACCCTTTGAATATTGCATCATTGAACATATCTGCAGAGTAGAAGTTGTCCCAGAAATAAGTAACAATAAGATAGACAAGTGATATTTGATGAGCTTCTTCCGTTAGTGTCTACCTTTCGCTTTTAACATCCATTTTATATACAAGTTAATTGATATGTGCTATCGACATTAATTTTCGATATATAGTAATCACCTTTATTTTACTTACGTTTAGCTACAATGTTTATTCAAATGTTTTTTCCCTCGCAGGGCGTATTTTACGGGCTGTTAATATCCCATGCAGTGGGTGTTGTGAGACTAGTTTTCGAGTTTATGTTCCCCTTCCCACCCTGTGGAATGCCCGAAACAAGGCCCGCTTTTCTGTACAGAGTACACTTCATGAACTTTGGTGCCATCCTCATATTGTTCAGTGGTATTGTCATCATCATTCTGAGCTTACTCACCACGCCAAGGACGGAGGAGCAGGTAAATTACTACTGCTCGAAGAGACAAAAATACATTGGATGGCTGATAAGACAGGACTTCTTCAAAAATATTGTCGAAACTCCCTCAGTTCATATGTACTTGTCTTCGTTTTTTCCCTTCAATCCAATTAGATGTCTGCATAAATTGCTTTTGTCATTTCGTACAGAAAAAAGGAGCATATTCGAATCAAATATTGTACTAAAGACACTCAAGTCAATTACACCTTTCAATGTAAATTTACAATTACATATACTTGTCAGTGATGCCAGCCTAAATATTGTATTTTTGTAGGCGACCGATTTCATTATGAAAACGATCGAAATAAATGTCATAAACCATGTAGTTATATTCCCTTGCTCCCAGTTTGACAAAATTCATAAGCAAACATATTGGACTCGTGTATATATCGAACCATACCGATATATCGTTCGAATGAATTGAAACCTAGCATGCAAGTAAACACGATGTCTGACCTGAATACAGATCGTAGTGTCAAGTGTCAAAATTTGATTTTCCAACTTCTCATCTCAGTGCCATTATGTAAGGTCCTCAACACCAAAGGACAGTCATCTGTATGATGCAGAATTCATTGTTGTATATTAATTACCATATTTCGCGTTATAACATGCGATTTACTTTCTTAAACTCAATATTTCATACTGCATGGAATTAATGAAACTTCTTGTTGCAGTTGGAGAATGTTACATACTGGACAAGGATGAAATTCCCACCTTCAAAGATGGAAGAACATGAGATGTCAGTCAGGCCCGAGGAGAATAAACCTGACGAAGACCAAAGCAAGGTGCCTGTTGATCTCCGTAAGTGAGTGGAACTGCTAGAAAGTCGGTCTATATTATATTCCATAAGATATTCTTTTATAAGTATCTAGTTAATACACTTTAATGTTACGTCCATGTGATAGAGTAAACAATTAAAACTGCAAGAAAATCTGTAAACATCATATGTAAATATAATCGAAAAAGATGTGTGTATTTGTTTGAATTATTATGATTCGTTTTATTTTACATTCGCTTTGAGGATTTTAAACAATAGCAAGAATTTCGTAAACGTTTCATATTCATGTTTCGGCATTCTTTGTTCGAGCATATATACCTGCAATTGAATCAAACAAATGTAAACATCTAATACATATTTGTGTTTCTAATAAATAATTTTCAATATCGATGTAATAGATGTATCTAACAAATCTGTATCAAATTATCCAGTACATGTATCAGTCAACTGTCGTTGGGGATAATTAAGTGCATTTCATTGAAACTGGTTAAAAATTTTCATGATGTTTCATTGCTCGCTATGTTATTCACGTACTTAATAATTATCATTATAAAATTAAATCAAATTATGCGAAGAAATGTTGAGAAAGCGTTATAACCAGACTATCGTCTTTAATGAACACTTTGTATTATTTGGGATGTGGTTTTCTCGCTTCATCCTATGAATTAGTTGCTTTTAAGTATGCCTGGTGATCCGTTGTCGCTAATTTGCTTCTCATTTTGGAACATAACATATCTTACTTTATATAAATATAACAAAAATTGCGAAAAAAAATTATAACTTGTATGAATTACTCTTGTTGGATGGACATTCGCAAGGAGTTTGATCGCGAAATGAAATCGGAGTTACCGGGAAAGATCCACGTGGTCGGGAAGGTGACCCCATACTTTTTCACGTCAGTGTTGGAAATCGAACCTCTTACGCTTAGGTGAAAGGCAATTGTGTTACCACTGGGCCACACTATCATCTACTTACTTTGATAGTTCAAGATTTACATGTAGGAGTCATCGATGAAGCAGAAGACGCTTATCCTTCGGGAGCTCTTGGTCTTATTCCCCTTGCACTTCCGTGTAATTTTATCTTTTGGTTTAGTTTTCCTTATGAAGATGTTGTAACATGTCGGTATTTTTCAGTTGATTTTATTTCTAATGTCTGCACTCAACACTTTTTGTCATTTTTAGCATTCGATAAGGTGTGGATGGGCACGGGTTTGTCCCAAAACCAGATTAGATTAAGTTTTTATTAATTGATATTTGTAATATGAATTGGAAAGCATATTGATATATAAAAAGACCTGGTCTGGGGTCAGGATACCATGTTCAAGCTGGATTTTCAGTGTCACTAACCTGTGACTGCTGCCATCCTCTGTTGATACCTTTGGTATATGACCAATGCTATTGCGTGGACGCACAAGTTCAAATTAATGGAGGCATGGAAATTTAACGCATAAATAAAATTGAAAGCGCTTGGTGTCATTGTAAATACGATCATGTGATACATATCATTTAAATGTCACAGAATATTGTTAACAAATGCATTATTGATCGGTGAGATTTCATTTTTTCAGAAAACCACCAGGATGACGAAACTACTTCCAGTATGTGCCAAGACCGCCTATTATCATGCCTTCTTGGGACTTCGGACAAAGAACACAATATCATGGAGATAACGTTTGAACAGAAGCGGGCATTTCTCACAGAAAATATCAAATGGTCCAAATGGGTTTCCGCGTCAGCACTCGTTACCATGGGAACCATGTTTTTTTTACTTGGATATTTTCGATGAAATCTTGTTCCGAGTGGTCGGTGCAGTTAAATGCACTAATGGCAATGCCAAGTTTATTGTGTCGCCTCAAGTTGTCTATCATGTATCAAGCCATGCCGTTTTATACTCCACAAACTACGTTTTGCTTTAGTGTCAACGCTACAGGTTTATCTAATAAGATTATAAGTTTTTCCTTAAATGCGAGTTACGTTTTCTACTCCAGTGTTACCAGTTTCTCTAGTTCCTAGTCAAACCCTCTTTATCATACGATTTGTGTTAGTTATCAGTTTTTCATTGAAATAAGTAGATCGCACGGGTTTTACGGGTAATTCAGCAAGTAGACTGGAAAATTAATCACTATGAAATGTTTCTAAGAAAATCATAAAAGCATTTCTAGGTTATCCGTTTATATCTTTAATGAATATTAAATACTGTTGACTTTCCGATGAAAAAATCTGCTTTGGTTTAGTCGGAGGTATAGAACATTACTTTATAAGGAGTTTGTGTGACTAAAGTTACAATTGTATTTTACCACGAGAGTACTTTGAAACATCTGCTTAAGAAATTGATAAATACCGGCTGAATGAAACCAAATGTTCTACTGAAGAATTAAGATATGGAGACAAGACTTAGGGGTGATGCACAGATGTGGATGACAGAGTTGATAACGAGAACTTGCTAGAGAGTCGTGTGTATGCGTGATGTGATAAACGAAACTAGTGTTAATAAAACTACAGGATTGAAATACAACAGATTGGTTTATATATTCATATAAGATTATTTTGAGTGTTGTATACGAAGCAGGTTGTGCTAATAAAACTTTTTACGAATAGTCAGTGTGCCTGTTTGTTGGTGAAGTAGAGATATATCGCCCTGAAACCTGCCATGGGCTGTTCTACTGTCTATGTTTACCTGGAAGTCAATGTGTTACTGGTTCCTGTTTACACTCTTTTTGTTTTCTTTAGATTTTGAATAATGATTGTTTTTCCCTGTTGGGTAACATCGACCGATGAAAAAAATCATGAGCAATCAACACGGAAGTTATAAACACTGACATGACTTACAACGCGGATGTCATTGACACTGGTATGTATTACAACATGGATATCATATAAACGGTATGTTCTTTAACACAGTAGAAACATATGTTTTCATTTTAAATGAAATCTGTAAAACGAGTGCAGGATTTCTTTTTTTATTTTTGCAAGCCAAACAAGTTTTGTAAATAACATGAAATCAAAAGTAATGTAAGATTCTGGTAAACATATGTCCAATTGTATTTTACAAATATAAAAAAAACGACCTTTTTCTACCAGTCACGTTAGTGCTGAATTAAATATGTGTGTATCGTTTGTGCTAAATCTCATATGTTCGTATCATTATATCTACTCGATAAGTAACATACCAAGGGTGTATTTGCTGAAGAAAACGACTCTCAGTTCGTGTCGTTATCTTTTATAGTTATTAATTACCATTTCCCAGAAAAATGACGGAATTCAGAAACGTAATAATAATACAACAACATGAACATACACAACTAAAAGTTTAATCTTCAATGTGAAGAACGTTCTACAAGAATATACATTGACGGATTAGATTCACAACTCTTCATGGATAATCTGTCAATGATAAGGAGATATTTGTTTCGTCAAATATATATCTCTTTTTTGATATTATAATAAAAGTGAAAACGACAGTAAGAATCTGTTAAATTCAAATCAAGACAACAGGCAATACCAAGATAAAAATAGATAGAAACCGATGTTAGGATAGAATTTGACGAGCGTTACTCTAAATTTCAACCACTTTGACAATACAAAAATATATCTAAACCTAGCACGTGCATATATAGTTTATAATTAACTCTACTTTATGAAGAGAACTGCACAAAAGATACACGGACACTTTGATGGTAAAAAGCACTCTGCATGCACTGTATAGTGATTGAATAAAACTGATGACGGTAAAATTCTGAGTAAAACATATTATTCACATTCAAATCCGAAATAAAAATCCAAAAATCCCAAAAAGAACAAAAAAATCAGTTATCAGTATGTATAAAATGTACTACAAACGATACAATCTGCCGTCTTTTCTGTAAAAATGATATAGCGAAAACATACAATCGTTTTTCAGATCAAACATACGTAAAGATTCCACAATTAATTCTTCAATATGAAGAATGTAATATAAAAATATATACTGACATGCCAGACAACAGGTTTCCATATAAAATACTACTACGATGATGAGCAAAGTTATAACTAATTTTGCACAAACGTGAGAGAAATCAGGCAAAATAACCTGACAAAAACATGACGATCGCGATCATGAGAACAGCTGAAGCATTCAACACCCACTGGTATTCTTTTCGCTCAGTCATGAATATTTGCTTCTGTCGTAGCGACATCACAGTTATCTCCCTTCCTTGTTCGGGATCGCCAAACAAAAATGAGGTTAGTTTGACCAAACAGGTCCTCTGGTCTCCAATTATTGACTCCTCTTCATCCTGGTAGGTCTCATCGTCTATTGTAAATGCAATCATGAACCAGTAAATAAAATATTCAATAATTCAGAGCTGTTAATGGTTTACTGCATTTACAACACTGTTGTATAAAATGAAAAAAAATAGATATAAAAAGTAAAAGGAGTGGTCAAGGGAGAGACTTATTTGCTTATTTTTCAGGCCATGAAATTGCACGAGTACGAATATATATTATAAAAACATAGTATGTATAACAACATTGCAACCATACCTCAGTTGAGGTTTTCCATCTGTCAACTTACCCATAAACATTATTGGTAGACAATCAAAAGGCTGTATCGTATAGCAATGATGTGCAAAATTAAACCTTGAAATAATTAGATGTATAAGATGTCCTTTTACTCCAGATCACAAAAATTTGACATGTTGGAATATAACAAGATCGCTTTAAAAGAAAATCGCGCGAAAATTTGGACCCGAGACATTATCAGCAATATGGTTATCAACTTTGAAATCAGTTTTACTGAAGTTCGAAATTTATAAAACTACCTAGAGAATTATGGAAGGTAGTGTATGCATTAAGGTGGCTTTACAGTGGATTGATATGAAAATTAGAAGTAGAGAATACCTGACACGTATTTTCTTCCAGTTGTTTTATCAATAACTGCAACGTCACTGACTGGCTTAAGGTTGATGTCATCACTGTCAATGACCCCGTACTCCTCATTTTTGTCTCCCGGCATTGTATCAGGGGCCCTCACTCTTGTCCACCAAGTCACATGTTCAAGCTGCATGATTTAATGATAAGGGATTGAATACCAACGAAGAATCAGAAAGGCATTCGTTCAGATAGGTTTATACATTAAGTAGTATTTCCTATGTACACAGAAAGGCATATTATTTTTTATACAATCAGCAGTTGCGCTATTGAAATATGCTCCGAACAAAATCCATAGCGTGTGATATCAATAAAACTGACCTCCTCATCAGTCCGGCGGCGTGTGATCAGGCTGATCAAACCAATGGCCAAAAATGACAGGAATACATTGAAAAATCCGAAGTAAAGGAAGTGGAAGTTGTAGAGGATGGCTGGTCGTGTCTCAGGTTGTCCACAAGGTGGCGCTGGGTATGTGAATTCCAGGACCAGACGAACTATTCCACAGACGTGAGTGAGAAGCAAACCACCAACAACGCCCTATAGAAATAATGGTGTTATGACGTCATCCATGTTACCATGCAAACCTATCCAAAATCATTACTGCATAAATTGTCCAATCGATATGTAAGATGATAATTTCGTGTACAAAAACCGTATTTTATCGAGAAACAACTATCCCGCAAAAACACATATATATTAAAGAGTAAACAGACAACGCTGTGACTAAAAATTATGGTCCTGTGAGACGATATGCTATTCCACAAAATCATATATCGGTGTACATTATTTTCATATAATTATAAAACAATTAAAGTTTTCCTGTAAAGCTGTACTATATGTATTACTTTGTAGTGATCACTGTACTGTTAGTGTATACTACCTGAGTTTAAATTCCAGACGGCTTTCTTATTTTAATTTTTTTTTTATATAAATTATAAATTCTTCATTTTCATAATAGCAAATGATTCAATGTATGAAAAACTTTTCTAATTTCCATTATTTCAATCGAATCGACACATCTGAAGTAAAGGTAAACACATTAACCTTTATACCTCAAACATACTTAAAATTGTATCAACACAGTGCCGTTTACTAGCCGTTTATTTGCTTCAAAATTTACTCCACTGAGAAGCAAAAAAAATCCAGTATTGAATTTTTTCTGACTGTGATTTTTTGAAAGGTTTGATTTTAGAAAATAGATTTAAAGTCAAAAATCATTATGTTGGTGCACTACTTTTCCATGTAGAATATGTATAACGAATAATAATTCAATTCCACATATAATTCTTTATTTCTGAATAACAGACACTCTCTATTATTTCCGCGACAACGTTTTTTTTTTTTTAAATAAATTTTCGTCTTTCATTATAAGGTAAGGGTATGATACATGGATATTGAGAAAAAAATCATGTGAAAATGTTAAGTTTTCATTTGATTTTACCAGCTTTAAACTCCATAGCGACCAAAAAATGTTCCAAAATGACATAAATCTTTCATTTGACCATCTTCTAGTATTAAACTTTTAAAAAGTTTTGATAGATACTCTTCGTGCTTTTGAGTGTTTAAAATCCGAGAAAGTGGTGGCCAAATTGGAATTCACGAATTTGAAATCTTTGATTCATAGTAATAATTTATGAAAACTTTGGTTGAAGTCAACCCAAGACTTCCAGTGTTTTATTCAAGAGAAGTACTGTAGCAACCAGAACACGTTGAAATTGTTTACGCTTTTAACTGAATTCTGCCGTCAACTACACAATCAAATAATGTAGTCCACGAGCTATAACGTCATATAAATTGCTTGCTTTCAACTTATAAGTAAAATCATAGTTAACAAAATATGTAAAACGACAAAAGTCCAAGATATTATGTTCGAATTCATTTTATATTGAATTATGTCTAACTTCCGGTAAAAACATCAGAGGAGTACATCCTTGATAGTGATAGTCGTACTCTTGACATAGTGAATGTAACTTATCTTAAGCACGTTTAATCTTACTATTTCAGTCGTCCCCTTCCAGAATATTGCCATCAAGAATGCCGGGCCTGCTGGTGCCATGAGACTGGCAAGGACCATGTTGAGGTAGGCAAAGAGTTGCCCTCCCTGTGAGCTTTTGATAAGAGGCAGCCATACGATGCTGAGTACACACATGAAGAGGATGAAGACTCTGTCAAATACGAAGCAGACAAACAATTGATACACCTCTGCCTCAAAGGTAGACAGGATTAATGATGACGCGTTACTCTTAGGATACAACGCAATAATGCCTACTAACCCTAAGTTGCATGATGCTTGTTCAAATCAATAAATATCAGAAACTAAATGATCAAATTATGAGGTTAGTGCACTTCGCTTTCCCTTCTAGATCTTATATAGATTATTATATGTAAAGTATATATATTATTTAGATCGAGACAAGCCTTTTATGTTTCAACATGTAGCTCCTGGAAAGTCCCTGAAGGGTGAAGCAATTGTATGACACCTGCAAACTCTAAGAGTGAACGCACTAGTTTTCAATGATAAATTAAAAAGTATCATAATGATGTTTTGTCCTTCTAGGATTTGTAGATTTATTTTCATTTCAGAATATTTTGTTGTATAGATCTTGATGGCAAAAATTGGGTAACAGTAATAGCCTATGAACGCCCTCTCCATAATAACACATAATTATTATACAGACACCAGTTAGAGACATTATTAAGGACTGGGCTAACACAAAAAACACAATACGAAGTCTCTGAAACCTCTTTGACTGGCATAAATCAATTAACATCGTGTCTGCTATTGATTTACCATTATCACAGATGTCGCTTACGTCTATCGTATACTTTTTAAAACACTGCTTGTTTCTACAAACATGATGGCTTTCTGTCGGATCAGACGATTACATACACGTTTTTCACCTAAATTAAGAAGGTATGGCATCTTTCGCTCCATAACTAGTCTTCCTTCGAATTTTACCGGTTTTTGTAACATTAATGACACCATATATAAAACATAATTTCTGATTGATACATGTTTCCTAAATCATTCGAAGTGTCTACTACGAAATAATCAGAAAGAAGCAAAGTAACATACACAATATAAGTAACATTGTTTATTCCAATGCTCTTTACCTGCCGACGATGAGTAGTTCTCTTTGTGTGGACCGCGGTCTAAATCGACGCCACAGGTCCATGGTAAACAAAGTGCTGGAGCTGTTGAAAATGGACGTCAGAGAACTCATGATAGCGGAGAGGACCACGGCCATCATAAAACCTCTAAGACCTGTAGTTAAAAAACACATACCCATGGTTTCATTTTCTGGTAAACTCTAATATTTTTATTTCTAATTGTTTCTCTTCATTAAAAAGGTTATTAACCGTGTTTTGTAACAATGCTCTACCGTCTGTGTCCAAGCTCTTCTATAACAAGATTGTGACTTTTACAGGGATACTATAGAATATATCACATCTCTTACACAATTTTTTTCAGTATTAACAGTCTTTCTACTTTGTTTAGTTCATCGGCGGATAACTGCATTTTCGCTGGGGTTAATTTCATTTTATTATTCAATATATCGGGAGTAATTGTGGTTATCATCCGACAATTTAAATCAAACAGAAAGTTAATCCTTATATTTACAGTTTCTTATCTCATTTACCACGAAGACTCGTTATGTTCCAGTTCAAATTTTAACGACACAAGAAATGAAAATATTCAGTTAGTCTGCCTAACAAAATAACACCATGGATCAGCATATTGTTTCCACCTGTCCGAATTCACAACAACAAAACGAACAAAAAACTTTCATTACTTCAAATATTTATGTTTAATTTGCCAGATACACAACTTAATCGTTCGTGGCAGTGAGATCTCTGAAAAAAGATTGGCATTAAAAATAATTTTAAATGCATGACATTGCAACCAAGAGTGCGACACGATAATATTCATTCATGAATGCATATCACTACGCGATAGGAAGACGAGCATTGTCGATGCATAGTGATAATGAACAATGCAGAGGTTTGAGTCAATTACAGCGGAGGTACATTCATGCGACCTTGATATTACAAGTAAAAGATCCAGAAAAAAGACGCGTGCGAGTTTTCTTTACTGGGCTAGATATAGAATCGTTTCTTTTTTCCTGGAAAGGTATATCTACACTTTCAGTGGTGCGAGTTTTCTTTGTCTAATCCTAGGTTTGAAACCGTTGATAAACATGTCGTCACATCAACAATGCCAACAATGCATAGCAGAATATGTTTAAAACACTCCCTTGTTGGTGAGATAGGGTATATCAATCATAAAGCATGATCGTCGTGTTTGCCTACTTAATAATCTTAACCCTCGGGTTGAGATCCCCCCCCCTCTCTCTCTCCAACAAAGGGTAGAAAGAGTCTTTTCGCGACTAAAAAACTGAAATACAAATGCTTAGTCGCAGACAAGGGCGAGGTAAAGCAAGATACTGCAATGGTATTATTATTACTAGAGTTTCATCGACAGAAGCGATTCAGCGCTTTGTTGGGTGTACTCCACTAACCGTTTGGAAGCAATTCCAGTACAAGTTTAGGGTAGGCGATGTTTGAGCATCCCACGCTATTATCACATATCCGCATACACTCGTCAGGGTCCACACAAGCTACCTCATCTAAAAAGACAATATTAAACCCTGCATTACTTAAACCTTTCAGAGGGTTGCTAGGAAATTCAGCTAAAACTTTGCAGCTACCGGTCAGCATTAACCTGGTTCCTGAAATGTAAATACTAACCAAAATATCACTTTAACAAAAGCCTGTATAATACACCACGGGACGTCGCTAATTCATTTTTGAAGAAACAATAACAGCTCGGAATATTAACGATTTAACATACGTTTGAGACAGTGTTCCTTGTTAAATCTCCAGACAAGTTATATATTTGAGAATGTCGATAAATACTGCAGAACATAAAAAGTACAGCAGAGAAATGATTATATAATAAATGAAATCAAAGTCTTGACGATAACATTTGTTTGAAACAAATTTATATTTATCAACTTTACACTACAAAGAATGATGAGACGACAACATCAAGAAACAATAACAGTATCCGCAGCTATGTGATACATTATAAAATGTTACTCCGTGTAACGTGCGTGCAAACAATGGTCATTCACCAGGAAACAAGACTCGACTAATCATTCCCGGCAATATCATCAGGAAAAGTGGCAGCATTTTCAGGCCGGCAGCCATAACCGAACCACCTTTTGCGTGGGATAGGCTCTTAGCCGCTAGAGATCTTTGTACTATAACCTAAAAAGAAAAAAGACAATACAATATCCACCCTCCCTTTCCCAAGTGTGCTGCATCATTATGTACAATATCTACCTCCCGTCCCAAGTGTGTCGCATCATTATGTACAATATCTACCTCCCGTCCCCAGTGTGTCGCGTCATTATGTACAACATCCAACCTCCCTCCCATCCCCAGCGTGCCATATCATTATATATAATACCTTCCCTCCCATCCCCAGCGTGCCACGTCATTATATATGATATCCTCCCTCCCATCCCCAGCGTGCCACATAATTATATATTATATCCTCCCCACTATCCCCAGCGTGCCACATCATTATATACAACATACACCATCCCATACCCAGTCTTGTTGTCTATGATACACAATTGTAAATGGTCCCCGACTTTGACGTTCTCTTTTAACTAAAGAGAAACAGGAATGTGATCAAATTTATAAATACGGTGGTTGGTTATGAATGTTTATATCAACACCTGTCCAACATTCCATCATAGGGAAAGCGCTGTACATGTCATGGGGTGTTATATCATCTGATCATGTAATTTCCGTTTCAAGAAATTGACATCAAGCGAATTTAAATAAAATGATACAATATAACATAAAATGAGTAGTGCAGTATAAAACTAAGGATAACTGTTTAAGAAAATCGTGTCAAGGTCTCGTCTCGTCCATTGTTACTAGTGTCAACGTATCTAAGTCAGGCTTCATTAAGTTTGTCAGCAATGGCAAAAAGAGGTTCAGAACCACAGCTTCTTTGCTTAAATGTGTCATAATCGTCCTGTCATATGTCTATACTTACGGGTCCATAACTTCATTTACGTTTCAGTTGTTTAATATCCGCATTATACCAAACTCAACGTTAATAAACATTAAACATTCCTAGATTGCATTCTAATTAAAACAATTGATTAGTCAATTTCTTTTTCTTATAGTTATTACCTGACATTAACTCCTATATTTCTATGTCCGAAACATATTTTGAAATGTTTAAATCGCCAGATTGCTATACCAGATCGAACCTTTTATTCATATTAACTAAATAATTATTTTACCTGGTCACAGCACCAGTAGGCAACACATCCCAGCGAAGAACAGACTAGCAGACCCGGCCATGGTTGTTCTCCATGCACAGGGTCCAGGAATACATGGAATGCGTCTCTTTTTGGTAATCCACAGGTACTGTTGGGTATCTGAATAGCAGCAGTGGCATTCATGTACAAAAGCTCCAGGTTCTCCAAACTTCCAACGCGACTGAAAGCTGCGAGAAAAGAAGCAATGTATATTGTTTAGTAGGTAATGTTATTCATACTCACGTGTACATAAATATACTAGATAAAAAGTACCAAATATGGATATTAATGCATTAGCGATGTACTTGAGTCATGTGTGAAAGTATATTTATACTTATGTTTACTTATGCCAGTTACCATCTGAAATGTAATCGTCATCAGGAGTCTTACCTATTCCGAACAGAAGGAGGGCCCCGAGAGTGAGAACTATGGCCTGAAACGTGTCGGTATACATAACAGCCTTCAGCCCTCCTGTAACAATGGGGAGGGAGCATTGAACAATTGTTTCAATAGCTGTATTATCAGAAATTTTAAATTTCGTTAAAGAAAAAATTTACCAAATTAACTTTAAAAAATACGATAATGTTTATCATAAACTTTATTATAAACAGCATCAACAAGAAAATACAATGTACTAACATTGAACATAATCTTGATCCAAGCTCAATTCTTTTAGAATTATAGGGCAAAAACGTCACGAAGAATAACTTACAACTTTATTCCTAACTATACCAAAAGTAATTTTGTATTGCATGCAGAATTTGAAAAGAAAATATTGCTCGATTATGATTTTTTTTAATAAAAAAAGGGGAGGTGTGTGTGTGTGTGTGTGTGTGTGAAAAAACGCAAACATGACTACATAATCATCATCAATAACCTTACCCAGTATGGTGTAGAAACCTGTAATAGCTAAGAGTATGATGACAGACATGTACATGTTCCAGCCGGTGGCCATTTGTATGAAGAGTCCGCCAGCAAACATGTTTACCTGTTCGTGAAGAGAAAAATAAAATACGATATCGACACTTCAATAACATCTTAATCATAACTCAAATTCGATGAACTATATATGAAAAATGGAGAAGCACAATAAGTACTAGGTGAATAAGGTGTACTGCTTCGTCGAAATCAAACTGTTACACAGTAATGGTGCTAATGTAACATAACATTAAGAAACCTACAACAAATCACACATCTGCTGAATGTTATTAAATTTATAATGTATTAGAACAGTACATAAACCTTAACAAAACGTTGAAAATATGAGCTAATTTCGAATCATGACGTCAACACAAAATATCATCCAAAAGCAAAACGTTTACAAAACGTCGGATCGAGCGCTTAATTTCAGCTTGTAAGTACAAATATAATAAGTGCACAAAAACACGAAGGTCTCCGATGTTACGTTAATTTCCGTTCTATATGAAATCATGCCCGACTTCCGTTAAAATTTGACTTTTTAAAATTGTTTATTATATGCTAGTAATTTCTTCCGATGTCATCCTTTTCGTGCAACGTAAGACAGAATCAAATATTGTGATACATGTCGCAGTTGGTTCGATGTTTTAGAGCTTGTTCCTAGTATCACTATTTTCATGCAAGATGCTGGCAACAGACAAACAAACTCACATCGCGGGGTTTCAACAGATGCAGGTTGATGGAGATTATGGTTAAGTTTTATAGTCGTCATAATGATCGAGAAATATTGTAATTCTTTGTGCGATATGAAGGTGGGCGTATTTGATGAGCATTAGTATACCTGGTAGTTCCGTTGTTATTGATCTTGTTCTCATTTGAGAACGTGACTTTACTTAATTGGATTGACCAAGGTTTACACTACGACTGTCGTCGACGAGGTAGAAGACGCTTACTCTATCGTAACATCTGGTCTTATTCTCCTTCTGCTTTTCATAAATCTTTCTTTCGTTCATATTTTGCCCTAGTTAAAGATTACCGCTAATATGGTGACTATGAGATACATGGTACAGCAAATAAAATAAGCTTACCGCTAGTTTGGTGACGACGGCAAGCACAAGGAATAGAACCGAAATATATATCCGGATTTTGTTTCCTCCGAGACGTTTTTCCAAGTATTCTGGTAGTGTGTACACCTGTCAGAAAATCAAAACATGGCAAAGTGACGAATCAGTTATTCCGAGATTCCCGATTTATAAACAAATAAATTACAGCTTGCAGAACAAGATGAAATGGAATTTATTGATAACGGTCGTGACTAGTAAAATTAACTAAATATTTATACTTACCCCCGCGGAAATGTAGACTGGAATAAAATACCAGCCAAGCAGCAGTATCAGAAACACTGGCTGTAAAAATGATTTTAAAAAATGTGTTTGAATGACTGAATATGACGATTCTGTGATTGTCTTTTTATCAAGGTTCAAACATGGATCAGTATTACAATCGAGTATGGATTTGAAATGAAGTTTCTAAACATATCTATGACCATATTTACATACTTATAATATACAGTAATATTAAGTGTTGTATATAATATATACTTACGCTCCACTCAAACATAATCATTGCTATTCCTGTAGAAGCACCAGCCCCAGCCAGACCAATGAAGTGTTCACTCCCAATATTGCTAGAGAACAGTGACGCTCCAACCTGTACATTAAGATAAAAGAAAACATGTCAATATTGACATTGGATCAGGAAAAACGTATGAAAAAAAGGCACTAGACCTGGACAAGCGTTATTAAATAGAAACATTGGGTCTGGACTAACGTATGAACAAAGCCATAAGATCCGAAAAAAACGTATAAATATAGTCATCAGATCCAGATAAACGTATGAATATAAATATTGGGTCTAGACAAACGTATAAAAATAGGTGCTGGACAAGCGACAAGCGTATAAATAAAGGCATCGGGTCTGGACTGACATGTAAACAAAAGATATTTGACTTGAAAAAATATATAAACATAACCAGTCACACATATAAATATAGACATTGGATTTGGACACACGTATACGATATATCCACAAGCAGTATTATTTACTTAATTTTAAACAGCATCTCATATTTGTCAGAATAAATAAGTTAGCAGGTGAATCGCACAATTAAAAAGCACGATGATGTGTATAAATATTGTGTATAATCTTGAGTACACTGATGTTACTCTATGATACCTACCGCCACCCAAGGCATGGTGCCACTAGCCAGGAAGTAGCCCTTCACATTTCCTCGTTTGGAACTTCGCATTGACTGAAATAGTATAAGCATTGTTGGCCACTCAAGTTTCACAACATAACACCATGTAAGTCAACAGTTATCTATATTCACATAGGTATTGTCGTCAAACTAACTTATGTAATTAGAATAGTTCAATACATATTTGAATTTTGTAAAAGAATACTTGCCATATCAGTATAATGCTCCTCTGTTTTTTGTTTTTTTGTTTTTGTTTTTGTTTTTGTTTTGTTTTTTTTTTTAGATTTTACAGCCGTAATACAGAAATATTAAGGAAATCACAATTTTAACATACATGCGATGAACAAGGGCAAATATGAACAAGGGAAAGATTTAAACGGAGTCTCCTGAAAAAACACAGAGAGAAAAAAGATCAGGTGTTGCGGAAGAGTAAGCGTCTTCTGCTTCATCAACGACACCCGCCGTGTAAATATTGGTCGATTCAAGCAAGTGACGTCCGAAATGGTAACAAGGTAAACAACAACAAAGAAGATTTCAAGCATCACGTCTTCATGTCCTCTGATTTAGGTCAACCTTTCATAAGTGTCAAACTGCTGATGTTTAAAGACTTACATAGAAAAAATGATTGATTGATGGACGACGCACACAGCAGTGCCACAGCATACCATGAATTAATATCAGACAAAAGAAGAACAATGAAAATGCCGACCCTGAATAAAATGTAAAATTAATAAAGTAAGGTTGTTGTAAATTAATACAACTGTACCCATAATCCGACAGCCAGCACGGCGGCGAAGTACACCAACAACACGGTAATATCCTGCCAGTTGTTCAGCTTGTTGTGGTGCTCCATACTGAAATCTCACAATACTGGAATCACACTCCTACAACGAAACAGAAGATACTAAACGATAAAATCTGTATGATCTACTCTACATCAACAGAAGACGGAGCATTTGTTTATCATGTACCTGGATGGTTTTGTATTCTGTAAAGTCTGTCTCGTTGGTAGTGTTGAAGTTTCGTTTGAGTACTCAATAAGATCTACAGATACGCTAGGAGTTAGGATGACCTTCTGTGGTCTAGTTTGGGGGAGGGGGTTGGAGGTCGGGAACGTTGTCGAATGGTCTTGACCTCAGGTCAAAACCTTTAGCAAGAAGTGATTAAAATAGTTTGACCAGCAGCTGGCTCGGTGTAAGATGTGGGGGATAAGAAAAGTTTGGCTGATGCAGAGTAGATACATGAATATTAAAGATGAAGATACCGATTGTTGTGTACACCTTATTGTGGTGGTTGGTGGCAGTATTGGTGGCGGTGGTAGTTGTGGTAATTGTGGTAGTGGTGTGGTGATGGTGGTAGAAGTGGTTTGTTGACGGTTGTGGTGGTTGAGGTGGTTTGGTAATGGTTGTGTTGGTGGTGTTAGTGATGGCGGTGGTTTGTTGATGGTTGTGGTGGTGGTGATGGTTGTGGTGGTTGTGAACACGTGAACTTCACTATAAGGTTTAGCGAGAAAACCGTGAAATCTTGAGTTATGAATTATTTAGGAATATATGTATCTGACAAATATAATTATTTCGTCCATTTTTTTTAACTCTGTACATAGGTTAGAGCGCCATTAGACGATATATGGTGACTGTAACTACCAGAGGGGAGGAGGATTGAACACAGCAGGTCATTCCGGTGTATGGGAATGACCGAGGGGAGGGGTACACTGCAGGTCATTCTAGTGTATGGGAATGACCAAGGGGAGGGGGACACTGCAGGTCTTTCTAGTGTATGGGAATGACAAAACAAACGTATAACATGATATAAAAATTACGATGGTGACTACAAAAATTACAAAAAAACGATACATCATATGTAAATAGATCACCAAGACAGCTGACTGATGTACCGTGCCTACTTATATCAAAAGGAAACACAACATGGCATCAATAAAGGAATACTCACATTACCAACACAGAAGTCATTTATCAAATTATTGCACTCCTCATTACAAAATGATATACTAAAACAACCCAACACTCGCACCGAAATCTTCACATAGAATTATACATAAATAATATCTGGCTTGCTTCCAACAATTGTTCGTTTTAATAGTCAGATCATCAGATAAAATATAGAAGTCCGTCCTGTTATCTCGATAAATCTCTTCCTCTCTCCCCTCCATTCAGGCATGGCATTCTGACATTTTAAGGCTTTTGAAATTCTATTACACACCGAGCGGTTAGTTACTACCGGTAAAGAACATTAATATTAATTAGATAACTATTCATAGTGATGTCAATGTTTGACATCAACGTAAAAAAGACTGTATTGACAACTATCAAACACTGTGATCATCCGTTTATGGAATATAGTTGTGTAACAGGCATACATGTATGAAATATATCATTTTCTGCCAGTATTGGTAAACAATACATTTGTAGGAATGAAATAATATCATGGTTATTGAAGCAAAGAGAACCCCGGACAGCGATAGTAGTACCCATAAAAATGGGTGTGGGATTGTTATTACCATATAAAAAAAGGTTTATAGAAATGAAATTATATAATAACTCACAATTTATGCTCAGGCTGACCTCTGAATGTCCACACTGACCCTGATGGAGAGAGGCTAGAAATCAAATCTGATAGCGAAATAACGACGTAGTTTGGCACTACACACACACCAAGTTATTAACAGCTACACACTCAGACGTCTAGACTCTATACAGCCGCATTCAAAACCCGAAATGGTTTCCTTTCAAAGTTTAGCATCAAACATTTTATATATTCCAAGTAACAAAGTTAGTCTGAAGACATTCACTTATCAAACTATATCATCTAACTGAGAGTCTTCCTGTATCGAGTTTAAAGAGGTATGGCAGAATATGTTTCTACGTAAGAGTTCTCGCCCAGTGTAATTACACGTGTTTATCGCGTAGTGAAGTTTATATTGACAGAAATAATTTCTTTGAAGATTTTCTTGTCTGTCCCTGCAATAAACACTCTCGATGTAGTCTAACTTTTTGTTCGTGTATACATGTATATGTATTCTTATGTAAATTACCATGAGGTAAGTGTGCAATTGTACATCCTACGAGTGAGGTGTGCAATCATTAGGTGTGCAGTTGCACCTCTCCATGGGATACAAGTGATCATAATATAATCAGATATATGTACGAGTTAAACACTATCGCTTCAAACCTAAGTACAATGTCTGTATATCCATGTAACTCGCATGAATGATCTCTCCATGTTCCTATAATCAACTATAAATCAGAGTTCTAATTTTAATAATTAAGGCTAAATAGTCCAAGTATGCTGTATCCTTGTTGCTATGATACGCGTGTGTGTATACATGATCAATAATGAAATATTTGCTATAATGAAATGCTACCACAAATTGATAAAGACTTTTTGGTTTTGATACATCCTATAACATACTCACTTAAAAATCCCACAAATATCCACGGACCAGGCAGTACACTACCTTCACAGATTTCATCTACCTAACATATAAACAATTCACAATTAAGAACGAGTGCACTAGATTTCACTGAGGACAACCATGACTCTATATCAAGTTCAGCGGAGCTCAAACATTGAAGGATAAGCATATGAATCCCAAGGAACTCTACTTCAAATTGTCGCATCGGAGAATGACCAATGTAAAAGAAACACCCGTGTCGAGATAGGTCTTATTTAAATTTTGATTGTTAATGAAGACATCAAATACCAGAAAATTTTATCATCGGTTAAAAATATGAAAAAGTATTTGAATATGAATTGATATGTTGGGAAAAGCCGGCGCAAGTCGATGGATCATGAATTCATAAACTCGTTATTGAATGCAGCCGACCAAGACACCTTATTACACTACCTGAGTTTGTTTTTATCATAACCATCTACATTTCTTGTCTAATTCTTCATTCTTCGCTTTGACTTGTCATGTTAAAAAATGATAAGTTTTATACACGTTCCTAGTTTGACACGTATACAAGTTAGTACATGTGTTTTTTTATGTCGTCTACATAAAACTTGAATAATTTGAAAGCCCTGAAGCGCTAATTGACGTTTACTTGTGTAAATTATATATATAAAAAAAAAACAGAAATCAACAGTGGGCATTTAACTCGTATACACCCAATCTGTCATGTACAACTATTTACATTTAAATTTAAATTATCACAGAAACATGTCCGCTCTATTTATTACTGTAGAGAAAAAGGGACGCCACTGAACATTTGTAGGAGTTTCAATAGAAGAGATTTTAGATGTCTGTATATATGATGCGAGACTGGTCTCAACGTAGGTGAATTTCCAAATGAACAAACGTGTTCTGTTCCGACCAGCTCTTCATTTGTTAAATATAGTTTTTTTTCTTTTCCTTTGATATTTCAAAATTGTACGTTCCCGAATCTGATAGCGGACACCATGAACAGAAGCAGTCTTGTACACATTTCTGGGTAATTAAAGACAGAGTAAATCAAGGTCGAGGTCTCTATATTGGCTGTTGACCTCTGATCTATGACATTAATCTATGTCCTTACTGATCATGTATCATATATTAATTTTAGCTTACCAATAAGAAGGCAAAATAACAACACGAATATCTGGTGACATAGGCAGGTGGGCACCTTCATCATCGACAAAAACACATCACAACTGAATTACTAGGAATTCTATATGACATCAAATAACCCACACAACGAAACCACTTTGAATTTTATAGAACAACAAAATTAAAAAAAAAAAAAAAAAAACCCCACTGATATCTTGTTTATCGTCTTTCGTTTCAAATCACACAAGTACATAAACAGTTTGTATATAGCTTTATTTCATAGATGAAAATATGATTTACTAAGATGTGGTGTACAATTCTAATACGAAACCATTGCAACTTTGAACTGAAAATGAGATTCTAAAAAATATTTCCAATTTTCATCATTAAACTCAAACTATTGGTTCCATTTTCTGACTCCAGCTGGACATGACCTTGCAACAATTATACAATGAGTGAAGTCTTTGGATGAGTTTTTACTCTTAAAAATATTTCTATAAGGATTAGAATAGAGATGGTCTTTCAAAATCGACATTAAGATTTCCCGAAAATCCTTTTACAGTGTAGACAAGTAGTACATGGTACTGGAGGAAACTGAAGTTAAGATTGAATATGTGTATATATTTCTAAAATGAATAAAAAGTTAAATTGTCTACTTGTTTAATTAAGTCATTCACTGTGCATATGTTAGCCTCAAACCAGTTTGAGTAAAATATCGACTTATAATCTATCTTAAAATCTTTGTTTAACCAAAGAAGGTTTTTTAATTTTTTCATTTATCATTTCTCTCTTATGGTTTGTGCTATTAAGATTATTCCACGCTTTAAAAACATTTTTCCAGAATAAATTTGACGAATAGAAAAATTTGATATATTCATTACCAAACTCATTCAATTTGTTTAGATCAACAAATGATTTTAAAATTGGGATCCATTTGTCACTGGAATGAATTATTCTCCTTACCCAACCTAGCTTTAGAGAATCTACAAAGGGGTAGAAATCAGCCATCTTTAACCCTCCTTCTACATAATTTGAATAGTCACATCTTTCTTGATCTCATGACACTTGCCATTCAAGAGAACTTCAAATATTAGAGAGTAAAATAGTGTAATATGTTTCTGGTGGGATTGGTTAAGTAATAAACAAATTATTTTTTTGTGAAGTTTTGAAAGGATTTAATAACATCCTATCAATTGACGTCAAGTTTTGTCTACTCCAGATATTAATAAGTGTTGTCATTTTAACAACATTTTTATGAAAATTATGTTTATAGAAATTTCTACAGAGATCTACAAAGAGGTCTATACACCACAATGTGAATCTATAATTACTCTATTACAGATTAAGTTCTGTTTAGTAGGTCTCTTCACCATACTTGCTACAACCTAACCAAACATATTGCGTCCTGCCAGTATCAGTATTTAGACTTGAAAATTTTGCATAGTTATTCAGTTCATTGACCGACTTCTTCATTGACCTCTTTGACCCATCCAAAATCTACACAGTATCGTCAGCATATTGTACATTAACTATTGATGTGTTTGGGTATGAACTTCAGGACAGAGGATAAACATATGTTGAGCTCTGTGATCCCCTTGCCGACAACTATGTTCAATATTGCCACCACGATTAACAGAAGACAAAAGTTTTTACCAATTTTCATAAGTCTTCCCCAAAACTGAAATAGCACATAACGTCCAAAGAGAGCGAATCAAAAGGTTTTTCGCAAAACCAATTAACAGTAACAAACTCATACCTAGAAGGTTTTGTTTTTTCTCTGCAAACTGCTGTGAACAATAAAGTGCATCATACAGCTGCTAAGTCCTTCTAGTACTCGTCTGTGGTGCTACGGGCCTGAATTTTAGAACTTGGAGGCTAATGAGGAAAATCCACATTGATGGAGATAATTGTGGAAATCCAGATTGGGGGTACACTAGACCCATACTTCAGTAATTTCCATTTATCTGATAGAAGATCGCCAAGGGCAAGTGTATATTATGAATATTGCCACTATTCGATGAATTAAAACGTGGCATGCAGGTTATGGTAAACCTCTGGGACTAGCAGTCCACCAACAATGACTACTTTCTCGAAAGCTGTATGAAAGATACGCAAGTGAAGTTAGGGTCTAACAGGACATATAAGAACATATTTTTTTACGAGCGGATGTTGATAGTTTATGTCAGAAACTGCAATTTTAATTACTTCCCAGCATACTCTGGATGGTGTTAGTTCTTTTTGGACATAATTGGTTGTTTTCATACATGTTTCATACATGGCTGTTTAATTAACCTTCTTGGTCTCAGTGGATTGCGTTTCGTCCTTGTAACAGAAATGGCTGTTTAATTTACATCCTTGTTTTTCTGTGGATGGCGTTTCGTCATTGTGACAAAAATGGCTGTTTAATTTAACTTCTTGTTCTCAGTGGATTGTGTTTCGTCCTTGTAACAGAAATGGCTGTTAAATTGATCTCTTTGTTCTCAATGGGTGGGGTTTCGTCTTTCTATCTAAACTAAGTGAATGATTTATGCCCGAATAGACATTAGATGGCGATTCTTCTCTCTGTCAGAACAAGCAGTTTTTTCTGCAACATTTATCGCCTGATACTAAAGGGGTGCTTTTCAGTTTTTTTTAATACATACACTTAATTTCCATTGAGTTATTTCGTAAACAAATTCGTCTCGTCCAACTCAAATACCCAATAATATACTCACTTCATACGTTCAGGAAAATAAGATACCAAAGGCTGTATTATAAGCGCAGTGATTTGGGTTTTCCTGATACAAAATTTCCTTATTTTATATAGTAACTGTCCTGTTTTTAAAACATGCTGTGTTTACACGTCGCTATTGATTCCTGGCCAGTGCCGTGATTTTTTTTGGAAACATTGTAGTACATGTTTGTAGCATTAACTTCGGCGGAATGTATTTTTTTCGCATGAAAAGTTACAACTACTTATGAATCCGCCCGCTTACAATTTAAATATGCAAGTTCATATCATTAAAAAATGGGCGTGACATTCTACCTTAATACCACTACATTGTGACCTCCTACACGTGGCCAGGCAGACAGTGACGACAGACAGCCAAAATGCTTTAAAATGAAAATGGATTTCAATGTTTAACAAATCATTTTACAGACATGATCATTCAAATGCATGAAATAAAACGTAGTTTTCTTGTCCACGGAGCGTGACCAGATCGAAGGAGACAAACATTTAACAAACCGGACAGCAGAACTGCGTTTGATGTTGTGGAAGAATCAATAATCGAAACGATAATTATTTCAGCGACAACGACCTGATGTGTACAAACTCATGCAAAGATGGCGATGTCCTGTAGCCTGCAGCAATTTAAAATATTCATTAGACAGCAGGTGATCTTCGATGAACAGTCCGGGCATGACATGCCATGTTTGTGTTATATATACAACAAAGACAAACAAATCACGTTGTTGTTACAATATTAATGCATGAACTCAAGCGCGAAAGTATGGAAATTTCCCAACATTAAAAATATTTTTTTCAAAATCATCTATATAGGGAAGTGTGAAAATGACACTGCAAAATAAGTATTACACTTGAACACATATTTCGTCAAAACAAACCGATATGACTGATAGGACTTCATTACATTTTACACAAATCGATGTGCCAATTTTACGATGATCTCCGTGTAAGTCTTTCATATATATCCTCGTTTCATCGATATTGAGTTTTACATAAGTTGTTTTGTTATAGTGTCAGTATTTGTTTTAATAATTTAGATTAACGATTATTAATATAACATTGAGATTTATTTACATTTATTTCAATATAACTTTTATCCACTAATCCTCAAACCACAAGTGAGGAATGTCTTATAATAGTTGTAATAAACACACATCAACTACACCGTGAAAAAGTCTTAGAATAGTTGTAATGAACACACATCAACTACACCGTGAAAAAGTCTTAGAATAGTTGTAATAAACACACATCAACTACACCGTGAAAAAGTCTTAGAATAGTTGTAATAAACACACATCAACTAGACCGTGAAGGATGTCTTAGAATAGTTGTAATAAACACACATCAACTAGACCGTGAAGGATGTCTTAGAATAGTTGTAATAAACACACATCAACTACACCGTGAAGGATGTCTTAGAATAGTTGTAATAAACACACATCAACTACACCGTGAAGGATGTCTTAGAATAGTTGTAATAAACACACATCAACTACACCATGAAGGATGTCTTAGAATAGTTGTCACACACTCGCACGCCATATACACGGTGAAGATTTTTTTAAACTACTTGTCACACAGTCACACGCTAACTACACCGTGAAGAATTTCGTAAGATAGTCAGTCACATACCAACTGCAGCGTGGATTATGTCACGTGATAATTTACATATACTCGAAAATCAACAAGACAGTGAAGAATATCTTGGAATAGTTGCCATACACTCACATACACCGTGAATGATGTTAATGAAATCAACAACATATATATTTTTTATTTCAATTATACATCAACGATAACAGAGATCATACATATGACGTGAATATCAACACTTCAGACCTTTGTGTAACCAAACATTCAATGACTGCACCACACATCAAACTGTACACAAAACAATGTAGAATTTTACTGGTGTCCTGTTACTTACTATGATTGCCGTACTAACACCGTGTGTAGTTATCAGCCAGTCAGTGGACCATTCACTACCTTTATCATGAAGAGTAATTGTCCATAGCGGTACATTTTGTGGACTGTGATTAGTGAAGCTCGTCATCAGGATTCAATTGATTACCAGATCATATCTGTTTTATTCATTTTATGTTTTAAACGTCCACTGCTTACAATGATGAGAGCAAAACAGCTACATTGCCCCACCCCCATCCCCAGCAAAACAGCTACATTGCCCCCCCACCCTTCCTGCCACAAACTATGTCGGAGTGACCTGACACATATGAGCGGAATTGGTAATGAATGGCAATTGCCTCCCTACACACCAACAATTCAGACAGGTATACATGTATACCATCATAGTTAATGGTTAAATCAACATATATAACAGCTCATAACATTGCTACAAAAAAGAAAGGTGTTATGAAGTATTAACACATACATATACATATAAGTACATATATACATATTAAGGAATATACATAGAAATTAACGTCATAATCATGATATTAGAACTTTACCACACAAACAGCCCTCTGATATCTAATTATTTTTTTCTAAAACAAATAAATACATATCTATTACATATCTATCCAAAAGAAACTTGTTTACTAAGACAAGCATATAACGGTATAGAATGCCTTCTGTTCAGAGGTATAAACAAAATATACTCAAATATCAATTGGAGAGCACGTGATGGAATTGTTAATGACCACATTCAGAACGTGGGACTTTAAGTCAAAATAATTAAAGGGTTTACGTCTCCTAATACTATCACATAAAGAGCTTCCAGCACATCTTTACTAGATACATGAATCACAACATCATCCATCCACGGTAACAAAATCATTTTTTTTCTTATTTAACAACCGGTGCATTATTGAAAATTTATACGTTGAAATGATACACAAATGAATAGCACAATTTAGTACTAATTAGAATAAGATACAGTAGAACCATACAATGAATTAAACTACATCATACAGCTGTTTCGTCCTTCTTGGACTCGTCATTGGTGCTACATCATACAGCTGTTTCGTCCTTCCAGAACCTTTCAATATTAACTTAGAATTACATGCTGTATACATAGAGTAGAGCAATTCAATTAATTTAACCGCATCATACAGCTGTTTCGTCCTTCCAGGACCTTTCAATATCAACTTAGAATTACATGCTGTATACATACAGTAGAGCCATACCATGAATTAAACCGCATCATACAGCTGTTTCGTCCTTCCAGGACCTTTCAATATCAACTTAGAATTACATGCTGTATACATAGTCATACAATGAACTTAACCGCATCATACAGATGTTTCATCCATTCAAGACTCGTCAGTGATGGTTAGAGACTTAATGTTAAACCTAGGGAGCGACTGAAGAAAATCCAAAGTGATCGAAGGAACGTGGCATGCAGGAATGAGGAACACCATATATAGCATCATGAACATCAAAAAAATAACTTTTATTTACTGTACAGAAACACATTTTCTGTAATACTTAATCATAACTCATTCGATATATTCACAACAAATGTTTCCATCAACTCTGCTTACGAAATCACTCATCGCTTTTGAACAGCGAGAGAAGTCCGTTTCTATTTGTGCTCAAACACGGTTCCAAACACCAAATATTCTAGCTATTAAAGCCGTAACTACTTTTATACATACACATTAATGTCCACTTGTTATTGTCAACTTGGTCGTTTTCTAAATCAACATAATGCCTTAAAAGAGTGGTATGTCACGGCAATGCTTTGTTGTGGACCAAAGTTTGTGTTGATTAAAAATAAAAAATCACAAGACGTGATTTTTGCACTAAACTGTTTGGTGTTAATTGTCTAAAGTAATGTTAGAGAACGGAGGGAACGGGTGGTTACCGTTATTATAGTTCTCCTGTGACCGATCATTCTCCAGTGATCGACCATTCTCTAGTGATCGACCATTCAACGGTGTTAGGACTTACGTAATCAAATCAACATCAAAGCGACATATTGTACTATTTAACTAAGAAAATACACATCGTACAACATAATTAAGACAGGAATAAGATGATTGAGGACACCATATGTGACAATAGATAGCTTACCAGTAATGGCGTCCGTCAGTGATGTCTTGTCACACAGCCAATGACAGTGAAACAGAACTGGGTGGAATACTGGCAAACCCATTACCAGGTCACTCATGCTTATCGTCAGTCACACACAGGGATCACGTGTACATGTCAACATGCATGTTACATATTTTCTACAATACACCTGGCAATACCTAAACTTACACTTATTAACACTACTATATTTTGTCTTTATTCGTGAAGTAGATTGTTTTCTTATAAAAAAAGAAACTTTAACTGCTAAGGCTTACCTATCATAATTAAAGTATATTTCGGTCACCTTTCTTATACCTCACAAACACAGGTAAAGATTGAATCTACATCAGTCTGAGGTTATTGTCTTAAGACCGAAACACTATATAAATAACTATGGAAATTATCATCGTGTAAACAATCTTTGTTGACAACAGCCTAATATGGAATAGGTATTGATCAAATCGCTCGATTGATTAATGATATGCAATGTATAGCTTGTAGCTCAGACTTTCTGGTTGATGGCATCTCCCTCTCACATATCGATCTGAATTCTTTGACATAGCAAAACAATGGCAAGACAAAAATGATTTCCTTGCATATCACACTAACGTTATCTGAGGCATTATACTACTGAAATATATAGACATTTCCTTCAACGATGACATATATATGAAAATATCTTCCTGTTTCTGCACAGTGTAGTTAAGTATCGTTCACGTGTGTATCTTGACTACTAATTCTCTGAATAAATGAAGTCTGGAAACTGCCAGCAAGGGACCTTACTTGTGATTGGTAAATAATAGAGGTGTCCTTCAAAAAGCTATCTAGGGAATGAACAGCGTTTTTGTTGCGTAATTAGAAACGTCACATCTTCCGTGTTTAGCATAAAAACATGAGCTAATAGGTAGCTTTTCGAACATTATTTGAAATCGTGGATAATGCCTGTAAATTTCCATTCATTTTTCTTTTAAATTGCTGACAAAAAACAATGAACTGTCTAAACATGACATGATTCAAGTAATGTTGAAAAGAAATAATGGACATTAAGATGGCATAGGACAGCAAATTCGTGTGATCATTACTATTGCAGTGTATTACTTTAATAACTTTGGTCAATTATGTGGATTTTGTTGAAACTTAATTGGATATTGGTAAATGCCTGTAGTAGTGCTCACGAGACTGTAGCCAACACATCAATAAAAACCATAGCAGCAATAAACATTACATTCTAAATATAGTACAGAAAACAAACATAATATTCAAATCGCAAATCAACAAATCTATTCATGTCATCATATCTAAAAAATATCCACACCTGAAAGGTAAAAACGACATAGGATTTCAATAAGAAATGTGACTAGATTCATGGATCGCGCATAAAGTAGAAACAAAGTCAAGATCCCTTTTATCATAGAATCCATTATATTTTTAAAATATTACAAAAAACATGATTTTCAATGTCGTTCTTAAAGCTGTCTTTGATCTAAATCATTTTATAATGGGTTCATACACGAATATACTAGTAGTCACTGAATAACACAGCAAGCATGCACGAGAGTCAATATATCACCACATAATCAGACTATTACACTTTGTTAATAAGTTTATATTACAGAATAACTGAAGTATAATACAGGATAACAATAGAGAAGAAATATAATAATAACAGTTACAGGATAACATGAAATTCTTCTGTTTAATTCAATCGAGTACATCGATGCATATTAGAAGGCATATTCTCTCATGTAACTAAATGGTATCCTCTTCAGGAACCCGAGATGAAGGAGAAATGATCGGACTAGTCGTCTACTCTGTTTTAACTAAATGCAATCCTCTTCAGGACCCAAGGTGAATGTGATATTATGATCGGACTTAACATTTTCTCTGTTGTAACTAAATGTTAACCTCTTTAGGAACCAAAGCTGAAGGATCTCTCTCTCTCTCTCTCTCCAAAGCTGAAGGATCTCTCTCTCTCTCTCTCTCTCTCTCTCTCTCTCTCGTAACTAAATGTTATCGTCTTAAGGAACCTAGAGGTGATAATATTATGACATTTTTTATTCTCAATCAACGTAGTCGGTGTAAGCGGAATTAATGGCCACAGAAGCCAATGTTATACAGCTTTAATTGTAAAGTTGTTTTTTTCTAAATTATGCAATATCAAATTTGTAACACGAGACAGCAAATGAAATTACTGCTGTAGAGGTAGACATTTCATTTTTTTAAATGAAGAGCAGGTGCTGAGCCTTTCTCAAAATAAAATATCAAACATTTCTACAGTGGCGTTTATTTCTGATAGGAAAATATATCTACAAATAGATACACCATGTAATTACATTCTGACTGAATTTTTTTGTCTCGCCGAATTATGTAATGACGTGTTTTCCTCACATAACCAAAATTTGTACATTGATCTTAAGGCCCATTCCAGGAAAAAAAATCCCCAAGGACAAGGATGAATATTAATTGGATTACGTCACTGCCAGGTGATGATTATGCTTTTTCTTACACGGGTGGCTGCACAGTGAAGAGAATGGGGATTTGTTTCTCTTGTTATTTTCGGTGCTTTTAATCAACTTCCCGGACAAAGGTGAAACATTTTAAAGATTGTTTCTTGAAACGAGTTGCATTCATCATTTTTCAACGTGTGTCGGGCATTAGTTGGCCAATAGTTAAATCAGTCGGAAACAATTATGAACTTGACCTAAATCATTTCATAATACAATTGTATGACGAATTCCAGTTCAATACCCCCATACAGCTACGAGAAATCAGCGCAAATTGTTGTTTCCATTTGCTACAGCTCTAGAAACAATATGTCGACAAACACCAAATAACACATTGAGCTGCATCGTCACAAAACCACATACTAGATATCGCCATAAAATTCCCATTCAGCGCTAGAAAACTGAGAAATTATCGAAATTCAAGGGCAAATACTAATAAAGGAAAAATAAATCAATCGGAACAAAATAAAAATTATTAAAATGTATTCTCATGATACAACTACAAGTCACGGTTCATTACAACACAAATCTCTCAAGACGCGGCGATATTCATATTTTTTCCGCACTTTTCACGGCCCGTTAAAGATTTATCATAAAGATAATATCTTTCAAATGAATTAAAATATACTTTTCTTCCAATATTTAAATACGTGAATAGAAAATAATTTACCTTCAAAGACGGGATTGTCTGGTTAAATGTATCCAACCAGTCTTAGCTGTCACGCACCCCAGGAGATACGTCCGCGACACCAGAGTGGCACGGCCTCACTGAGATAATACACCAAGTGATTAAAGTCTTATTATCCATGCACCCAAATTAACATATAATACAACTCCAAATATGGACTTAATTTCCCGGACGAGCACTAACGCACGGACACGACACAGGTAAGACAACATAAGTAGTGAAGGTGACTTTCCAACATTACATTAAACAGGTGATAAACGTGTTTCTTCATACATCACACACCACAAAATTTCTTTTTAATACATATATAATTGTTTTAAGTAGTAAACGTACTCGTGACATAGTTACTGTAATCTCAGTATCCTGAACCTACAAATACAAACTTTGAATTAATGCTCTGAACATCATTAATTGCTTGTGAATAACCAATTGAAAAGGTACGTAATCATGAACAAATTCACAGTAATACACAGTCTGAAAATAAAGGTCTACGTCTTTATAATTAATGTCAACACATCTATAAATAATGTCTACACATCTATAAATAATGTCTACACATCTATAAATAATGTCTACACATCTATAAATAATATCAACACATCTATAAATAATATCTACACATCTATAAATAATATCAACACATCTATAAATAATGTCTACACATCTATAAATAATGTCTACACATCTATAAATAATGTCTACACATCTATAAATAATGTCAACACATCTATAAATAATGTCTACACATCTATAAATAATATCAACACATCTATAAATAATGTCTACACATCTATAAATAATGTCTACACATCTATAAATAATATCAACACTTATATAATTAATGTCTACATATCTGTAAGTAATTTAGAATTCAACACTGATACTACTGATGAATCCAGCATATCTTGACTCCAGGGAACTCGTCCTGTTCTGGTTGATTCCTTGCACAAAATGTATTAGATTAAACAAATCTGAAAGTTAAAATTTCTAGAAAACTATACAGCCATTGTACCAGCCCTTACTTCTCCTGTCATGGGTCGCTATACACACTAATGTCTGCAACAGAATCCACATTATAACGTTATGTAGTCAAGTACTTTTCAACATTCTGATGACGTGCGCCGATTTCAGCCCCCTCGACCTTTGGCACGGCTTTGTTTTTCTTATTTTGCATTTCACATTTAAATTCGTTTGAATAAGTGTAACGGTTCAAAATAAATACATAAACTTGACCTTCTTTAAACATAATTCAATATTAAAAATTATTAAATTTTCTTAATTACAAAGTTAGTGTACCTTTTCATCTTTATTTCGCTGTTTCGCCAATATTGGTATGTCAGCGGTCGCCTTCCCTGGTATTCAACACCTTATATTCCTCACACCCTTCATGAATCCAAGAAAGATCAAACAGATGTATAATGCACCTTGGATCTTTATTTGGCTCTACTGTATAAAGTTGTATTGAAAGGTGTTACGTGTCTTTTGTACCACCGTATCAAATAAAATCATTCAGGCAAGCCAAATACATAGGTATATGCATAGAATTACATATAAAGATTCATCGCCAAATTTCTGCTGAAAATCTGAAAGAAATAAAAACATTTTACAAAGTTTGTAGATTATTGACTACTTTTCGCTACACAAGCATCCAGTCACCTTCTGTTCTACAATCTGTTACATCACATACTAATCAAGCCGTTGATTTAAGCGTCGATTTCCGGTTGATACTGTCAATTAAAGAATTTTCCCCACAAGTATGGTAGTACCCTGAAACTATAACAGAAGCACCCAGTCTACGACCGACCAACACTACTACCAATATAGCTTGCCCTGATCAAGTTCAACTCATCCAGAAAGCCAGATTTTCTTGAAGTCCGGAAATATTGTTGCAAACCGATTCTTTAACCATAGGAATGAATTTTGTTCCTCTAGTCATGGGCTCGATACCTACATAAAACCCGCATCAAAATCCTTTTCAGAGTTACACATACAGGAGTACCTATTCATTTTTTTAAGCACGTGCATCATAACCTCGGGGGAGGTTTGACCACTGTCATGGCCTTGACATTGAAATCTTACTCGGACCTGACCGTACTCCAGTCTTACTCGACACAAGAGAATGTTTTTCTGACATTTTAAAATGTTTTCCCTTATCAGTTAAGATTTGTTCTTGCTAAACTGACATTACTCATCAAACTATGTTCAGCTGGAGAACGAAATCCCTTAATTATACACGTATCATAATATTGCCCATACCTTGCAGTTGTTTTTCTAGTATCTATCGCAAATTGTAGCGATGAGTTCGGTTCATTTTCAGTTTAGAATTGGAATGGCTCTAGTTACCATCTATCTCGTTTCTGTTCTTTCTTGGTTGCCTTTTCGTCAAAATCAGCCATTTCACTACCCTGCGTGTAAAACTGGGCTGTATTGTTATTTTTGTTTTTGTTTTTGCCAATTTCCCGTCTATTCAAAAAGTTCTTGAATCATTTTTGGCTCAATAGTTTGCTACCTTGGTTGCTGAGTTCACTAGTCGGCATACCATGTTGTGTACCACGTTGTCAAAACAGGTTTTGGTAACTGCGGTAGCACGCTGGTTGCAGTGAGGTTCTTATATACCAAGCTCGGTACAAACAATCTTTCCCTGAGAGTACAGTAAAGAGATGTAGAATTAGGATGACACCGGGGGATTTGTGAAACACATTTAACATTAATCAAGCTTAATTCTTATCCGTAAGTACTGTACTTCGATAAAAGATGTCGGGTTCAGAAAAGCAGTTTGCTGTTGCAGGTAGGCAATCGCATATAAGAAAATTCTCGTATTCTCGAGGGGGACATGCGCTATATGGAAATGTGGAGTCTGATTAATATTTCACAATAGTCTGTGACACCAACGAACAGGAATCAATGCTGCATGCAGGTATAGATAGAAGTACCGGGTATATAGACAGTGTAGGATTGAGGCTTTTAGATTTTAAGTATCTGAATACAATAAATGGGGTTGAAATGACCATGAAAGACTGGAAGGCATTTTTCTCAACTAACCAATCAGATATTGTAGAAACATCAAATAAAGCTCGTTTAGACTCGTATATACGACAACCCATCTACCATGTATGAAAAGGAGACAGAATATTTAAAGATCTCAAAGCGCCAAAGATTGTTGGTGTTTCAAATTCCCCAGATGCTACATAAGAAGACTAATTTGGGGAAAAGGTTGGAGAAATTTAGATTATGTATTGGTTACAAAAACTGCTCTAGTAATGAATTGTTTAGAGGGATAATGTTCAAGCTGAAGACACTTACCCTTCCAGAACACCTGGCCCTCCAAGTAAATATTTCGTTTCCTCATATTTTGCTCACACTTAATTGACTGGAGTTTGAATTAACATTTAGTTAACATATCGCCATTGTCTTACTTGTTTTCAGAGCAGAATCAGTAGACAAATGAAAGTGGTTGAGAACATACAGAGAAAACATTTTTTTCTCCAAGTTTAATGGGTTTTTTTCAGTTTTGACGTATACCCTTCGGCCCGAGTAATTCCCTATCTACTTTGAAGAGGCTGTATGAGAAATATTCAAGAAAGCAAAAGTGGTGAAAATGGAAAACAGGACATGGTCAAAGTGGTAAACTAAAATAGAAGCCTGGCTAAGCACACCATATGGAATACTATTCTTCCTTGGGTCAGTGTGTGACCTGCCTCAATCACCAACAAACTTTTAAGACGGATTGATGGAAGATGTGAACTTTCCTCTTTGCGAGAAAACATGTTCACCTGATCATGTCTTGTATGTTTGTAATGTTGTCCTCGCTAAGGAACAATACAGATGGAGACATGACAGAGCCCTGAAGGAACTTGCTGACACATTGGACAGGAAACAATAAAGAGAAGGAGGAACCCAGCTACATGTCATTTATTAATTAAATTTGTAGGTTCCAGAGAGGTAGGGAAGTCAAATACCTGGACTGTGCCCATAACTGGGTAATGAGGGTCGACCTGGACAGAACACCAGTCCTACGCCAGATATCCCTATGTAGTCACAGCAAAAGAACGGTTACAGGTACGTCTGTCAGGTCGGTAGAGAAATTGTCCAGCTGACTATAGTGAAGAAGACAAAAGTTCGAAATCATTCACAGACGGACATTTTAGATTAGGGGTCGAAACGTATCAGGAGCGGAGGATCTGACGGTCGTATTTGTGTACTGACATGCCATCAGTGGTGCAGGGATGCTAAAGGTGCTGATTCAGAGACAATGGCGGCATTTTAGTCTTGTAAGCCACTATAAAGTCTGTGATGGAAGAATATTTAGTCTTGTTAGCCTCTATAAAGTCTGTGATGAAAGAATCTGGGTATTTACAGGTTACAGTCATGTAAATGTCATGGGTTTAGCAAAAAATACCTAGACCATTAAATGATATGTGGATAGCATGTCCTGGGAAGACTAGGCTGTGAACACACCAGTTGTGTGGAGTGTTAGGAGGCACCGGACACCGATTTTGAAACTTACTAGTCATTTAATACAGGTAAATTTTAGGAAGCGTTTTATCTGATGCCTTTCATGATGATTTAGGGGCAGTTCTGTATCAGAATCAAGGTCATGGAAGGTCGTGACCGGATAAAGCTATGCTAGCAGAGGACAGAGACCAAATAAGGAACTACATCCAGTATATATTTAAGCTGGATTTTTCATGAATCAAGTGGGCAGTCAAAGAAAATAGTCTTTTAACATAAATACCGTTCACAACTCAGCTTGATGCTAAAGATGGCAGGGCTGGCAAATTGATCTTTCTGAGACATTTATATCGCTATGAGAAAGTGAATAAATATGCTGATTATCTCCATTAGTTGAGAGTCTGGTAGTATGGAGTATTTTACAAATGTCAGACATAGAGGGTAACAAGGGATTTTTCATCAGGTTGATTGCTGGGGAGCAGGGAGTAGATGCTGATGTGTTGCATTTGAGTTCTTCAGTAGAGTTGACAGGTAAGCGGAAAGTGTTTTATCAGAAAGATGTAAAGAGAAAGGTATACTAGCAGACTAGTCATAGAATCAGATTTTTTTCCCATATCTGTTCACCATGGTTATCAGGGTAGAAACAGATCATTATCGCTTACCAAAACTAAAGTTTACTGAAAAGAAATGGATGCAGATATCCAGTTAAAAGTCCGGCTAAAGTCAGTGTATTTAAAGTAAAATTCCCAGCTACTAAGGGGGCAGAGCTTGTAGGTTAACAGACCAACTGCAACCACAAAACAAAACTCAAACAGCCATATTAAGTACAACAGACATGAATTATTTGATGATTAAATATCATTACTCAAGTACAATGTTAGAAATATTTATAGCTTCCAAGACTGTGAAACGTCTTGTAAAGTGTGTTGAAACTATAAAAATTTTACCATATTGTCACAAGTCTCTAGGGAATATATATATATGTGTGGTAAAGTCTCACTGTTACATTGTATAACATACAAATTAAAATTAGAGTTTTATAAACTATGCTTCCAACAAAACTCTCATCTGACTTAATGCATGATTCAACGACAACTCCAAATATGGACATAATTACCTGGATGAGCACTTAACACATGACATGACTCAGGTCAGACCAGACTATAAACAGTATCAATGACTCTTCTACTGACATACATCATACAACAGAAGACTGACTTAGTCATGATTAGTATGAAATGTACCTGTCTCAAACATTCCACACATTCCTGTTTTCAGTGTGGGGACTAAAGAATAAGAAATGAAAGACAAAGTAGCTTAGTGTTACTAATTAATAATTAAATTGATTTAAATGATCTGAAATTAAGATTATGTAGGTAAATCCAAATGTTATAGACCATTAATATGTTAACAGTATTAACACAATATGGAAGCATAATGTCAATAAAAGTGCAAAATTTTACAGGTGGTGTGGCTTTTTAGAAAGTAACACCCCAGGAGAATGTCTTTTTTCTGGAACAGCCCCAAAACTACATCTATTACAATCTATATTAGTACACAAATAATTTTCTTCTTAAATACAAATTTGTGATAATAAATGGTTCATACTCACCACTCATCAGAAATATCATACATATATTTACTCCAAAGTAGTCCAATACATCAAGTAAACATGTCACATGATCATTTATTGTAAAAATAGCACTACTGAACATTTAAGTTAAGATATACAATACAAAATAACAAACAAAAAAAATACAATAATATATCTTTCATGCTTTATAATACCATAGATCTATATTGTATATATACATGTCTATATTGTCAAACAATAAAACATCATACAAATTCAACAAAAGTCAGTAATCGATTGTTGTCTATCATACAAGTACTTGAAACTGTAAGTTGAACTTACACACACATTGCACTGTCAGGAAAACAACACTTCACACCATATTTACTTAGAGACCCCATCATCAATTATATCTTCAAATAAGGTCAGGTTGATTTTATTAAGTCTGTCTACCAGCACATTTCTATGCAAACTTAACCCCAGCTATTCTGAAACAGTAGTATATACATTAGTGTGCTGTCATTAACTAGCTTTTCTGAGATGATATGAAAAGTCTTAATAGAGAAACCAACTTTCTATGAAATTTGACAAATCCTAAGTGAGTATAACACATGATGTATATTTAATGACCTTGCAAATTGTGAATACTTTCACTATTCACTGGATCAGACCCCTATTCTTGTCTGCAAAGATAGACAAGTAGATCAACCGATCAGATGTTTTAGTGTAAACAACTGATTGCAAGTATATGAAAATATATAAAGAAAATAACCTTTAAATACCATCTAATTCTAAATTATCTTCAAAGTATCGAAGTTTCGATATTCGGGTTTGCTGATGCCTTGAAAAAATTATAAAAAAATATCCCTCTAAAGACTAAGAGAGATATGAAAATATATTGTAAATTTAATTCTCATAATTATCATGACTTAAAATCATCATTTAACATAAAAAATAACACAAAGTTGAAGATATACAAATTTTAACTTATACCCCAGGAAAAACCCCCTCCCCCCAAATTTCCGTTGACTAAAATATGGAACAATAAGATGAATGATAACAAGTGATTCACTTGGTATACCTTTGGTGTAATTTACACACACACACACAGAGACAAAGCAGTTACTAAGTAAGGGTATAACAAGGTTGTATATAGATGAGACATTTGACTTTGTGCTGTTCACACCACACAGTATAAACAATTATCACAGACATATTGATGATGTGGTCCTGTTCACATTAACAGTTTGGAAGCTTCCTCCATACGATGCCGTGTTAACTTCACTATGTCTTCACCCAAATCTTCAACAGTTGTGTAACGAGATTTCTCAAAACTAAAAATGTCTCTAATCAGTCCCAAAACCAGATCCTGAAAATAAAAAGAAAGAAAAATCTGGGTCAGAGTTAGTCTCTGTTACAAACAATAGGCCAAGCATCCTTGGAATAGTACAATACCTGGACAACCCATTATAAAATATAGGAGGCATATAGGAGTGGACCTTACATAAGATGTACTCAAAAACTTCAGATAAGATACTCACTTTGAAACAATAACACAAATCTTTGAGTTCCGACTCTGGTCCCAGAAAGCCCCATGCCAATACTGGACTGGTGTGTTCCGTTATAGAGTAAAATTTGGATATAAACCCGTCAGAAAACTGTGAATAAAACAAAGCTAAATCTGTGAGCAGAGGGAATTAATTGGGTATCTCTATAGCTCAACAAAACAATGAAATCTACATACAATGACATAACAGAAGTTTACTGGAGATTTTTACAAAGCCCAATACTGATCTTGTTGTAGCATCAGTAATGAATACATCACAGAAAGATCAACACATATTCCCAAATATATAACGGTCTGGAACTGATGTCCAGAAGATGCTCTTTTTTTTTCATTCTGCTGTTTTTTTTCGTCCACATATAAGCAGTATTGATTTATAAGCTGCACATCCGATCACTGAGTAAATGGCAGTGGCTTATAATCCGCAAAAATACGGTAGTTCACAAACAACTTTACAAAGGTGTAAAACTTTATAATTATAGCAGATCTGGACTTTGGGCCAAGAGGAACTTGCATTTGAGAATGATTGATCCAAAACTTGTCTTGAAAATTAATTAATTACTTCTTTGACAGATTATAGATCCAGGGCAATTTGAACAAGATCATGAGCTAACAAAACAACTTATTGACATTCTGATACCAACAAAAGGATACAACAACTTACCTTCAGTAACCGTCGCTTGGCCTTTAATACTGACCAAACAGCTGTTGCTAGTGCCTACAAATCATAACATTCAATTTACCTCAACGTTTTCATGGTATTATTTGTGACACATAGTTAATATAATCAAATCAATACACAATGATATGAACTGCTGATTTAGATAATAAAACCCAACATCTCCTGTCAATTCTAATATTTCATAAATTTTTATGAGACATAAGATAATGAAAAGCTGCACATTTGACACAGAAACAAGTATATGGATCGTGTTTATTCTACACTATCAGGGTGATCTGTTACAGCCTACCGTCTCTTTGAAGCCGTTAGACAGCCATCGATTCTGTACCACCGTGATGACGGAGGAGGGAGGATTGGCGAGGTCATCAAACGCATCCATCACAATAAAATCAAGGACAACGTCATAAAATGAAAAGCATTTCACCTGGAATTTAAAATTACTAGGTTTGATATCAATTTAAACTTATTTCATCCCTTATATAGAATTGCTCAGATTGCATAAACAAATGAGATATATTGTAGAATGCATTCAGTAGCCTTCATCACACATCACCTCAATTCTTAGCCTTTCGCACTTTCCAAAAGTCCTCTCTGAACTTCAGTACCCATTCTCACCCTTCACCTCTTCTCCCCACAATACCAACTCCAATCCTCAACCTTTACCTCTTCTCCCCACAGTACCAACTCCCATCCTCACCCTTTATCTCTTCTCCCCACAGTACCAACTCCCATCCTCACCCTTTATCTCTTCTCCCCACAGTACCAACTCCCATCCTCACCCTTTATCTCTTCTCCCCACAGTACCAACTCCCATCCTCACCCTTTATCTCTTCTCCCCACAGTACCAACTCCCATCCTCACCTTTTACCTCTTCTCCCCACAGTACAAACTCCAATTCTCATCCTTGATCTCTTCTCCCCACAGTACCAACTCCCATCCTCACCCTTTATCTCTTCTCCCCACAGTACCAACTCCCATCCTCACCCTTTATCTCTTCTCCCCACAGTACCAACTCCCATCCTCACCCTTTATCTCTTCTCCCCACAGTACCAACTCCCATCCTCAACCTTTACCTCTTCTCCCCACAGTACCAATTCCCATCCTCAACCTTTATCTCTTCTACCCACAGTACCAACTCACATCCTCACCCTTTATCTCTTCTACCCACAGTACCAACTACCATCCTCATCATTTTCTCTTCTCCACAGTACCAACTCCCATCCTCACCCTTTATCTCTTCTCCCCACAGTACCAACTCCCATCCTCACCCTTTATCTCTTCTCCCCACAGTACCAACTCCCATCCTCACCCTTTATCTCTTCTCCCCACAGTACCAACTCCCATCCTCACCCTTTATCTCTTCTCCCCACAGTACCAACTCCCATCCTCACCTTTTACCTCTTCTCCCCACAGTACCAACTCCATCCTCATTTATCTCTTCTCCCCTTCTCTTCTCCCCACAGTACCAACTCCCATCCTCACCCTTTATCTCTTCTCCCCACAGTACCAACTCCCATCCTCACCCTTTATCTCTTCTCCCCACAGTACCAACTCCCATCCTCACCCTTTATCTCTTCTCCCCACAGTACCAACTCACATCCTCACCCTTTATCTCTTCTACCCACAGTACCAACTACCATCCTCATCTTTTTCCTCTTCTCAAACAGTACCAACTCCCATCCTCACCTTTTACCTCTTCTCCCCACAGTACTAACTCCCATCTTCATCCTTTACCTCTTCTCCCCACAGTACCAACTCCCATCCTCACCCTTTATCTCTTCTCCCCACAGTACCAACTCCCATCCTCACCCTTTATCTCTTCTCCCCACAGTACCAACTCCCATCCTCACCCTTTATCTCTTCTCCCCACAGTACCAACTCCCATCCTCACCCTTTATCTCTTCTCCCCACAGTACCAACTCCCATCCTCACCCTTTATCTCTTCTTCCCACAGTACCAACTCCCATCCTCACCCTTTATCTCTTCTCCCCACAGTACCAACTCCCATCCTCACCCTTTATCTCTTCTCTCCACAGTACCAACTCCCATCCTCACCCTTTATCTCTTCTCCCCACAGTACAAACTCCCATCCTCACCCTTTATCTCTTCTCCCCACAGTACCAACTCCCATCCTCACCCTTTATCTCTTCTCCCCACAGTACCAACTCCCATCCTCACCCTTTATCTCTTCTTCCCACAGTACCAACTACCATCCTCAACCTTTATCTCTTCTCCCCACAATACCAACTCCAATCCTCACCCTTTATCTCTTCTCCCCACAGTACCAACTCCCATCTTCATCCTTTACCTCTTCTCCCCACAGTACCAACTCCCATCCTCACCCTTTATCTCTTCTCCCCACAGTACCAACTCCCATCCTCACCCTTTATCTCTTCTCCCCACAGTACCAACTCCCATCCTCACCCTTTTATCTCTTCTCCCCACAGTACCAACTCCCATCCTCACCCTTTTATCTCTTCTCCCCACAGTACCAACTCCCATCCTCACCCTTTATCTCTTCTTCCCACAGTACATACACTACAATCTTCAACCTTTACCTGTTCTACCCACAGTACCAACTCCCATCCTCACCCTTTATCTCTTCTTCCCACAGTACCAACTCCCATCCTCACCCTTTATCTCTTCTCCCCACAGTACCAACTCCCATCCTCACCCTTTATCTCTTCTCCCCACAGTACCAACTCCCATCCTCACCCTTTATCTCTTCTCCCCACAGTACCAACTCCCATCCTCACCCTTTATCTCTTCTCCCCACAGTACCAACTCCCATCCTCACCCTTTATCTCTTCTCCCCACAGTACCAACTCCCATCCTCACCCTTTATCTCTTCTCCCCACAGTACCAACTCCCATCCTCACCCTTTATCTCTTCTCCCCACAGTAACAACTCCCATCCTCACCCTTTTATCTCTTCTCCCCACAGTACCAACTCCCATCCTCACCCTTTATCTCTTCTCCCCACAGTACCAACTCCCATCCTCACCGTTTATCTCTTCTTCCCACAGTACCAACTCCCATCCTCACCCTTTTATCTCTTCTCCCCACAGTACCAACTCCAATCCTCACCCTTTATCTCTTCTCCCCACAGTACCAACTCCCATCCTCACCCTTTATCTCTTCTCCCCCAGTTCCCACTTCCACATTTCACTTTTTACCTTTCCTTCCCACAATACTCACTACCATGCAGTACTCATTCCCACTCCCCACTCATTACCTATCCTCTGTACAGAGCCCACTTCCTCTGTAACAAACTTCAATCCTTCACCTTCCTAAATTATTGTCTCCTTACCCCTCGCCCCCTAAGCTCCTCCTCAATGGTGCCCCAGTTGCTGGCATCTTCAACAAAGTCTATCATGTTAGCGAAGGCCTGATTGAAGTCGTCAGTGTCCTGTAAGTGGAGTTACAAAGGAACTGATGTACACTGCCTTGTAAGTTATCAACATCATAATGGTAACAAAAGGCCCATAGGGCTTTACAGTCATCTGATATAAGATATTATAATAGTGGTAAGACTATAGCATGAAGAGCAAAAACACTCCTCATTTCAGTTTCATTAAAATTTCCACAAAAATTTCAGTTCACTTGTGGAATCGAGTAGAATTTTAAAGTGTGTTTTTCAATATGGTAGTCATATTGGATATCAGACCGACCAAAAAATATTGACATTCGATCAGAACCATCTCAGAATCACTTCAGGCAAGTTTCAGCTCAATCCACAAGTGGTTCCAGAGAAGTTTCAAGTAGGTGTTGTTCAGGGCAACCATGTTTAGTCAATCATTTTACAAAAATGGACACCATTTAACACTTTATTGGCTTCCCTCCCTTAATATTCCAAGCAATATTCAGCTCAATGGCACCAATGCAACTGGACAAAATATCAACTCTTGGTCAGGATCATCTCAGAATCATTTCAGTGTCAGATCAATCCCAATGATGGTACTTGAGAAAAGTTTAAAAAAGTATTGTTCAGGGAAATTATGATTACACAATGATGTTACAACATGGCCATGATTTAAAGGTGAACAAAATGTACTTTTGTTTTTGTAAATTTCCTTATTTATGATGTTCCCTGGTTATTAAGTCAAATATATTTATAACTTGCTTCCCTTCCTTAACATTCCAAACAATTTTCAGCTCAATGGCACCAGTGAAACTTGAATAGAAGTCAAAAATGTTTTTCCAAGATGGCAGCCATTCTGGATTTAAGACCGACGCAAAAAGTGGCAACACTTGGTCAGGATCATATTAGGCAAGTTTCAGCTCAATCCCATTGATAAAATTTGAGAAGAATTTTAAAATGTAAACAACAGCTCCTTGAGGCAATACATGATATGTCATCGAAGGTCAAATGAGCATTTTGCAAATGAAAGAGATAGAAATTAAGTGATGTTTAATGACTAATCAACACGTTGAGGTCATTTACAGACAGTGTCAGTTGTGTAATGGCAGATAAAACTGGAGTAAACCACCGAACGTCAATGGCCATGTCTATGCTATGGTAGTAAAGAACCCTCCTATGAAGTTTGAAATTGACCTATCGAAAACTGCTTTTGATACTAAGTGATGGACACTGTTTCTGTATAAAAACAATAAAGGGCCATAACTCCATAAATTATGGTCCAAAAATTGTGGTCTTGTCTGAGCAATTATGGTAATGAAATTTCCTATAAAGTCTTAATTGATCTGTTGATAACTCCTTGCGATATTGAGCAGCCACTGTTCTGGTAACAGAATAAGGGGCCATAACTCAATGAATTACAGTCAGAAAATTACAGTGATCAAACAAGTCCAACTTATCGCCTGTCTATGAAGTTTGAAGTTGAACTGTGGAAAACTATTTGAGATGTTGCGCTGATACTGTTTCGGTAACTGAATAAGGGGCCTTAACTCTGTGGAGTATGGTTTGAAAATTACCATGATCTTGTCCAAGCTATCATGGTATTGTACCTCTTTATGGAATTTGAAGCTGATTGGTTGATAAATACTCAAGTTATCAAGCGGACACCACCTGTGCGCACCTGCCTACCGGTACCCATCCACTCACTTGATAATATAATATGACCTGTCTTTCAATGGCCATATGAAAAGTTTATGCACTGCATACAATGATGAACAAAACACGATGGCTATAAGTCATCCTGGCAGATGACGTAATAAGGCTGTCACATAATGCTAATCACCATGATAAAAAGACTGTAAGATCAAATAACAGTTCCAAAATAAACCTTCACACATATCAAGATTTCAACCATATTAAATATGGATACTTACTCCAGTCTATGTAAAAATTGAAAAAGTCTGATCATCGATTTAGAAATTTCAAACTTACTCGATAGACAAAAAAAGTCAAACACTACATAAAAATTTCGTCATTTCTATAAAACTTCAAACTCAACCATTAAAAAAATCAGAGAACAATCTATGAAACGTCTGCAGATATTATCACTTATCTATTATTGAATAAGAATCAAAGAAACACATGCATGAACTGAGAGCTTTAATGTCCTGAAACAAACTCTTACAGGAAACTTCCTAAATAACACCCTTCACTTCATCAGTTTTGGTGTGAAAACTTCCCAAAAAACATCCCTACTTTATCAAATTTGTTGTGAAAAATTCTTAAATAACAGCCTTCACATTAACAGATTTGGTGGGAAAACTTCACAAAAAAACCCTTACTTTATCTGGTTTATTGAGAAAAGTTCCAAAATAACACCCCTTACTTTATCTGGTTTATTGAGAAAAGTTCCAAAATAACACCCCTTACTTTATCATGTTTATTGTGAAATTACTTACTCTGTCAGCTTTTATCAGGAAGCTTCCCAATAACTGCTGACCCATTTGATGAAAATAGGTTCTATTTTCTGGAGTCTTGAATACCACCTGAAATGGAATAATATAAAATTAATGAGATCCCAATATCAAAGACATACAGAGGAAATTCTACTGCTTTGTCATCATGTACTGACCATCCTACAGGGGTTCTACAACTGATGGGTGGTCTGTAGTGTGTGTGTGTCATCATGTACTGACCATCCTACAGGGGTTCTACAACTGATGGGTGGTCTGTAGTGTGTGTGTGTCATCATGTACTGACCATCCTACAGGGGTTCTACAACTGATGGGTGGTCTGTAGTGTGTGTGTTGTCATCATGTACTGACTATCCTACAGGGCTTCTACAACTGATGGGTGGTCTGCAGTGTGTGTGTTGTCATCATGTACTGACCATCCTACAGGGCTTCTACAACTGATGGGTGGTCTGTAGTGTGTGTGTGTCATCATGTACTGACCATCCTACAGGGCTTCTACAACTGATGGGTGGTCTGTAGTGTGTGTTGTCATCATGTACTGACCATCCTACAGGGCTTCTACAACTGATGGGTGGTCTGTAGTGTGTGTGTTGTCATCATGTACTGACCATCCTACAGGGGTTCTACAACTGATGGGTGGTCTGTAGTGTGTGTGTAGTCATCATGTACTGACCATCCTACAGGGCTTCTACAACTGATGGGTGGTCTGTAGTGTGTGTGTTGTCATCATGTACTGACCATCCTACAGGGCTTCTACAACTGATGGATGGTCTGTAGTGTTTGTGTGTTGTCATCATGTACTGACCATCCTACAGGGGTTCTACAACTGATGGGTGGTCTGTAGTGTTTGTGTGTTGTCATCATGTACTGACCATCCTACAGGGCTTCTACAACTGATGGGTGGTCTGTAGTGTGTGTGTTGTCATCATGTACTGACCATCCTACAGGGGTTCTACAACTGATGGGTGGTCTGTAGTGTGTGTGTGTCATCATGTACTGACCATCCTACAGGGCTTCTACAACTGATGGGTGGTCTGTAGTGTGTGTGTTGTCATCATGTACTGACCATCCTACAGGGCTTCTACAACTGATGGGTGGTCTGTAGTGTGTGTGTGTCATCATGTACTGACCATCCTACATGGGTTCTACAACTGATGGCTGGTCTGTAGTGAGTGTGTTGTCATCATGTACTGACCATCCCACAGGGGTTCTACAACTGATGGGTGGTCTGTAGTGTGTGTTGTCATCATGTACTGACTATCCTACAGGGCTTCTACAACTGATGGGTGGTCTGTAGTGTGTGTGTTGTCATCATGTACTGACCATCCTACAGGGCTTCTACAACTGATGGGTGGTCTGTAGTGTGTGTGTTGTCATCATGTACTGACCATCCTACAGGGCTTCTACAACTGATGGGTGGTCTGTAGTGTGTGTGTGTCATCATGTACTGACCATCCTACAGGGCTTCTACAACTGATGGGTGGTCTGTAGTGTGTGTGTGTGTCATCATGTACTGACCATCCTACAGGGCTTCTACAACTGATGGGTTCTACAACTGATGGGTGGTCTGTAGTGTGTGTTGTCATCATGTACTGACCATCCTACAGGGCTTCTACAACTGATGGGTGGTCTGTAGTGTGTGTGTGTCATCATGTACTGACCATCTTACAGGGCTTCTACAACTGATGGGTGGTCTGTAGTGAGTGTGTGTCATCATGTACTGACCATCCTACAGGGGTTCTACAACTGATGGGTGGTCTGTAGTGTGTGTGTGTCATCATGTACTGACCATCCTACAGGGCTTCTACAACTGATGGGTGGTCTGTAGTGTGTGTGTGTCATCATGTACTGACCATCCTACAGGGCTTCTACAACTGATGGGTGGTCTGTAGTGTGTGTGTTGTCATCATGTACTGACCATCCTACAGGGGTTCTACAACTGATGGGTGGTCTGTAGTGTGTGTGTAGTCATCATGTACTGACCATCCTACAGGGGTTCTACAACTGATGGGTGGTCTGTAGTGTGTGTGTGTCATCATGTACTGACCATCCTACAGGGGTTCTACAACTGATGGGTGGTCTGTAGTGTGTGTGTGTCATCATGTACTGACCATCCTACAGGGCTTCTACAACTGATGGGTGGTCAGTAGTGAGTGTATGTCATCATGTACTGACCATCCTACAGGGGTTCTACAACTGACGGGTGGTCTGTAGTGTTTGTGTGTTGTCATCATGTACTGACCATCCTACAGGGGTTCTACAACTGATGGGTGGTCTGTAGTGTGTGTGTGTCATCATGTACTGACCATCCTACAGGGCTTCTACAACTGATGGGTGGTCTGTAGTGTGTGTGTGTCATCATGTACTGACCATCCTACAGGGGTTCTACAACTGATGGGTGGTCTGTAGTGTGTGTGTTGTCATCATGTACTGACCATCCTACAGGGGTTCTACAACTGATGGGTGGTCTGTAGTGTGTGTGTTGTCATCATGTACTGACCATCCTACAGGGGTTCTACAACTGATGGGTGGTCTGTAGTGTGTGTGTTGTCATCATGTACTGACCATCCTACAGGGCTTCTACAACTGATGGGTGGTCTGTAGTGTGTGTTGTCATCATGTACTGACCATCCTACAGGGGTTCTACAACTGATGGGTGGTCTGTAGTGTGTGTTGTCATCATGTACTGACCATCCTACAGGGGTTCTACAACTGACGGGTGGTTTGTGGTGTGTGTGTTGTCATCATGTACTGACCATCCTACATGGGTTCTACAACTGATGGAAGGTCTGAAGTGTGTGTGTTGTCATCATGTACTGACCATCCTACAGGGCTTCTACAACTGATGGAAGGTCTGAAGTGTGTGTGTTGTCATCATGTACTGACCATCCTACAGGGGTTCTACAACTGATGGGTGGTCTGTAGTGTGTGTGTGTCATCATGTACTGACCATCCTACAGGGGTTCTACAACTGATGGGTGGTCTGTAGTGTGTGTGTGTCATCATGTACTGACCATCCTACAGGGGTTCTACAACTGATGGGTGGTCTGTAGTGTGTGTGTTGTCATCATGTACTGACCATCCTACAGGGCTTCTACAACTGATGGGTGGTCTGTAGTGTGTGTGTTGTCATCATGTACTGACCATCCTACAGGGCTTCTACAACTGATGGGTGGTCTGTAGTGTGTGTTGTCATCATGTACTGACCATCCTACAGGGGTTCTACAACTGATGGGTGGTCTGTAGTGTGTGTGTGTCATCATGTACTGACCATCCTACAGGGGTTCTACAACTGATGGGTGGTCTGTAGTGTGTGTGTGTCATCATGTACTGACCATCCTACAGGGGTTCTACAACTGATGGGTGGTCTGTAGTGTGTGTGTCATCATGTACTGACCATCCTACAGGGCTTCTACAACTGATGGGTGGTCTGTAGTGTGTGTGTTGTCATCATGTACTGACCATCCTACAGGGCTTCTACAACTGATGGGTGGTCTGTAGTGTGTGTGTTGTCATCATGTACTGACCATCCTACAGGGCTTCTACAACTGATGGGTGGTCTGTAGTGTGTGTGTTGTCATCATGTACTGACCATCCTACAGGGCTTCTACAACTGATAGCTGGTCTGTAGTGTGTTGTCATCATGTACTGACCATCCTACAGGGGTTCTACAACTGATGGGTGGTCTGTAGTGTGTGTGTTGTCATCATGTACTGACCATCCTACAGGGCTTCTACAACTGATGGGTGGTCTGTAGTGTGTTGTCATCATGTACTGACCATCCTACAGGGCTTCTACAACTGATAGCTGGTCTGTAGTGTGTTGTCATCATGTACTGACCATCCTACTGGGGTTCAACAACTGATGGGTGGTCTGTAGTGAGTGTGTGTCATCATGTACTGACCATCCTACAGGGGTTCTACAACTGATGGGTGGTCTGTAGTGTGTGTGTGTCATCATGTACTGACCATCCTACAGGGGTTCTACAACTGATGGGTGGTGTGTGTGTGTTGTCATCATGTACTGACCATCCTACAGGGCTTCTACAACTGATGGGTGGTCTGTAGTGTGTGTGTTGTCATCATGTACTGACCATCCTACAGGGCTTCTACAACTGATGGGTGGTCTGTAGTGTGTGTGTGTCATCATGTACTGACCATCCTACAGGGCTTCTACAACTGATAGCTGGTCTGTAGTGTGTTGTCATCATGTACTGACCATCCTACAGGGGTTCTACAACTGATGGGTGGTCTGTAGTGTGTGTGTTGTCATCATGTACTGACCATCCTACAGGGCTTCTACAACTGATTGGTGGTCTGTAGTGTGTGTGTGTTATCATGTACTGTCCATCCTACAGGGCTTCTACAACTGAAAGCTGGTCTGTAGTGTGTTGTCATACTGTAGTGAGTGTGTGTCTCATGTACAGGGGTTCTACAACTGATGGGTGGTCTGTAGTGTGTGTGTTGTCATCATGTACTGACCATCCTACAGGGCTTCTACAACTGATGGGTGGTCTGTAGTGTGTTGTCATCATGTACTGACCATCCTACAGGGCTTCTACAACTGATGGGTGGTCTGTAGTGTGTTGTCAAACATGTACTGACCACTCTACAGAGCTAGCTGCTGTAAACAGTGTGTTGTCATCATGTACTGACCATCCTACTGGGGTTCAACAACTGATGGGTGGTCTGTAGTGAGTGTGTGTCATCATGTACTGACCATCCTTCAGGGGTTCTACAACTGATGGGTAGTCTGTAGTGTGTGTGTGTCATCATGTACTGACCATCCTACAAGGGTTCTACAACTAATGGTACAATGAAATGTTATAATGATCACAGAAGTTCCAGTCATTATAAACTATGCTATTCACATACAAAATCTATCTTGATGATCCTCAGTGAAAAAGGTAATCTTATATTTAACTTAAAGAAGGGATGAGGTCAATATTAAGGTCACAGTGGCCTACATCTGGTAAGCGACACCTGGTTTACTAGAGATCGATAGTATTCATTTATGTAACATCAACAACAGCTTAGTGATAACTTACATCGAGAGCGAGTCTGATACCATGAAGCTTAGCCAGGAACTCTGTGTCTGACATACACTGTGTCATCTCTGTCCTGTTCATAACAGAAGATTTTTAAAGGATTTATTGTAAAATCATCCTAACTATAACTTTTGTAAGTTTAATATTCAGGGTCATCAATAGCATATCAAGCCTCAAAGCATTATTACAGAATGCCATAGCTGTTTATTACTTATACTTAATCTTATTACTTATATTTTAATGTTGAATAAAGTAAATCTTTCCTAGCCTGTAATATAAAAAACATCAAAAGGGGATGGCAGATGTCTCCTGTTAACAGTATAATTCTTCACCCAACCTACAGACCTAGCCTTATGTCTCCTGTTAACAGTATAATTCTCCACCCATCCTACAGACCTAGCCTTATGTCTCCTGTTAACAGTATAATTCTCCGCCCACTCTACAGACCTAGCCTGATGTCTGCTGTAAACAGTATAATTCTCCGCCCACTCTACAGAGCTAGCCTGATGTCTGCTGTAAACAGTATAATTCTCCGCCCACTCTACAGAGCTAGCCTGAAGTCCCAGTTTCTACACAGAGACATGTTACCTCAGTGTTCTACAGGTGACAGATCCATGCTTTAGTTCCAGAAGACCAGCCTCGTACAATGGCAAGTGGTGAAACATTTCTCTGTGAGTCTCCAAGTCAGATAAATTGGCCATCTGTGATACATAAGTATGAAAACAATGTATGTAAGCTTCACAGATATAAACAATTATTTTAACAAATATGATGAAAAATATTGGAGGGAATTAAAAAATACAAAATAGAATTCAAACTGCAGCAGTTTCATCAGCTACCCATGTATATAAGTATCATTGTTTCACGAATTTACAAAAGTTGTCAAATGTGACATTTGACCCTTAAACCTCCAAAGATGACCATCTTCATACGATCAGGTGTAGAAATTCATATTATGATACCATAGGATAAATATGAACCAAATCTGTTGAGAGGTTCTTAAGATATGACCCTGATTCTGAACAGGACGGGATGGCACATAACGGGACGAGAGAGGATGAGAGGATGGATGGACGGACATAGGAAACATTAAAATGCCAGGGGCATAAAAACAAAGACTGATTACAGTAAAGGGGATGTTTCACAGACTTTGGGTATAAAACCAGAATTAACCACATGGCTCAGATCAACCTTCACTTACACAATAACCACTACATTCAACATTGTTCCGACTTAAAAATGTGAGGACGTTTAATAATCCACTATCTTATAACCATACAAAAAGATCAGCAAACAACTTAACATTTATTCTATTTAAGTTGTAATGTAGAATTTTATCTATATCATCCCGAGGGAAGAAATTCTAAAGCCACTCGAAAAAGAGACCATTTAGACAAACAACAAGTTCAAAATTTGCCAGGTACTGACAAAACATAACTTCTCATGAAAGTTTCCACAGTTGATCATGAGTTTATAAACATGGAGGTAATGTATAATCAGACTAATCACATCTAAATGCAATGAAAACAGTTGCTATTGTCAAACTAAATTTGTAACAAGGCAAAAAAATAATCCAAACTTCACTAAATTGTAATTTGATATGTAATAATAAACATTTCACCAGTTGACTTAGTCTCAATTCCATGTGCAAGGCATGTAACTTTGTGATTCAGTACTTCAAAAAAATGAACCTAAAAATAGAATACTCCGAGTCTTCAAAGAATAATATGGCAATACTTATTGTTGGCATTCCATCAGGTTTGAGTATAAAAGACATTTTAAGGATTTAAATCCACAAAAATTTGAATTGTACCCCTATTCAACCTAAGCGTTTGGGTTATCATGATGGTTCTTACTGGCTTGAAATCAAAAGAATTCAAAAATGTTTTCAGAAGACGATAAAATCTCAATCCTCGTGATAGCCATACAGACAAGATGCTTACATCAGTAGCAGAGACAAAAGACTCCTGGTCGCTGCTAGACGTTGCATCCAAACTCTTTCTCTCCGACATTCTGTCCACCTCCGTGAATGCAGCGATGGCAGTGTCGAAGGCCACACGATCTGCCTGACGCTCACATTGGTGTTCATAACTGTCAATCAATCTGTAAGCATTCTCCAGAAGTTTATCTAGCTGACTGTGAAGGGCAATATTCTCAGGATCCTGTAAAAGAAAGTATCACATCAAACAATTGCTTTACATATTTGACTGTATGTCAACAACTGAAATGAAATCAATAAATTCATGGCAAAATACGGTTTTAATATTAAGACAACAATTTGCAGTTGGGATGTCAGGTAGCCAAGTGAAAATGCACTTGCCTTTCACCTGGACGACCGAGTAGAAGGCTTTGATCAAATGTTCAAAGTACAGGGTCATCTTCTGAAGATGTGGGTTATACCTGAATACCTTTGTTTCTTCCCACAGTAAGGCCCCTTGTGAGCATCCATACACATCCACAAGTATTAATTACCGCTAGTTGATAAACGCCTATTTCATGATTCTTTTTATTTATTCACAGTTTGGAATATGACTTTCTGGAACAGCTTTAGGACTGTGTGTTTTTTGGAATACTTCACTGTTGATTTTCAGAAACAGACTGTAGGACAATGTGTTTGTAAAACATACTATACAGCACTATAATTTTTTTACTTGGATTGTCAGGGCAAGCTTTGTACCTATTCCTGATCAGGTAATCATAAGTCTGTGGCACCTCTCCAAACTCACCATACTTAGGACAAAATTATTTAGACGGTTTAGAAAGGGTTGGCTTGGATGTAACAGCCCCAGTGATGTTTTGTAAATTACATGTTACTATTGGTAGATTCATTACACACAAGTGATGTATGATTAATGACTGAATGTAGAAAAAAACTTAGGAGGGATCCTTTAATCTTTATCGGTTCTTTATCAGAAGGATCTTTTCCCTTCTCTGACCTATCGCAAAATCAACTGTGAACAACTAACAGCCATGAGGAACTAACTACATCAGACATTTCAGAATGATTGAACCAGAACTGTCAAAATCAAAGATGGCCACCTGTTGGCCATTTTGTTTTTGGTTTTACATATCAGTCCCAAACGACCAAGGCACAAGAAAGAACAAATGGGAACCTACATATGAAATTCAGAAGATCCATCCAGATCTTCTCAAAAAATAGTGACAACAAATCATAGGTGTCAAAATCAAAGATCCTACATTATGTTGGGCATCAAAATTAAAATGGCACCAGTAGAAACCAAGGGAAACTTATATCATTTGAGATCCATCCAGTACTTAAAAAAGGATAATAAAATTCAAGGTTTGTTGGTCTCATCAGGACTCTGAAATACCTACCAGTATGGCTGTTGGTCTGCTGGTTACATCAGGACTCTGAAATACCTACCAGTATGGCTGTTGGTCCATCTGTCTCATCAGGACTCTGAAATACCTACCAGTATGGCTGTTGGTCTGTCTGTCTCATCAGGACTCTGAAATACCTACCAGTATGGCTGTTGATCTGCTGGTTACATCAGGACTCTGAAATACCTACCAGTATGGCTGTTGATCTGCTGGTTACATCAGGACTCTGAAATACCTACCAGTATGGCTGTTGATCTGCTGGTTACATCAGGACTCTGAAATACCTACCAGTATGGCTGTTGGTCTGCTGGTTACATCAGGACTCTGAAATACCTACCAGTATGGCTGTTGGTCTGCTGGTTACATCAGGACTCTGAAATACCTATCAGTATGGCTGTTGGTCTGTCGGTTACATCAGGACTCTGAAATACCTACCAGTATGGCTGTTGGTCTGTTGGTTACATCAGGACTCTGAAATACCTACCAGTATGGCTGTTGGTCTGTTGGTATCATCAGGACTCTGAAATACCTACCAGTATGGCTGTTGGTCTGTCGGTCTCATCAGGACTCTGAAATACCTACCAGTATGGCTGTTGGTCTGCTGGTTACATCAGGACTCTGAAATACCTACCAGTATGGCTGTTGGTCTGCTGGTTACATCAGGACTCTGAAATACCTACCAGTATGGCTGTTGGTATCATCAGGACTCTGAAATACCTACCAGTATGGCTGTTGGTCTGTCAGTCTCATCAGGACTCTGAAATACCTACCAGTATGGCTGTTGGTCTCATCAGGACTCTGAAATACCTACCAGTATGGTTGTTGGTCCATCTGTCTCATCAGGACTCTGAAATACCTACCAGTATGGCTGTTGGTCTGTCGGTTACATCAGGACTCTGAAATACCTACCAGTATGGCTGTTGATCTGCTGGTTACATCAGGACTCTGAAATACCTACCAGTATAGCTGTTGGTCTGCTGGTTACATCAGGACTCTGAAATACCTACCAGTATGGCTGTTGGTCTGTCTGTCTCATCAGGACTCTGAAATACCTACCAGTATGGCTGTTGGTCTGTCTGTCTCATCAGGACTCTGAAATACCTAACAGTATGGCTGTTGGTCTGCTGGTTACATCAGGACTCTGAAATACCTACCAGTATGGCTGTTGGTCTGTCGGTCTCATCAGGACTCTGAAATACCTATCAGTATGGCTGTTGGTCTGTCTGTCTCATCAGGACTCTGAAATACCAACCAGTATGGCTGTTGGTCCATCTGTCTCATCAGGACTATGAAATACCTACCAGTATGGCTGTTGGTTTGTTGGTATCATTAGGACTCTGAAATACCTACCAGTATGGCTGTTGGTCTGCTGGTTACATCAGGACTCTGAAATACCTATCAGTATGGCTGTTGGTCTCATCAGGACTCTGAAATACCTACCAGTATGGCTGTTGGTCTGTCTGTCTCATCAGGACTCTGAAATACCTATCAGTATGGCTGTTGGTCTGTCTGTCTCATCAGGACTCTGAAATACCTATCAGTATGGTTGTTGGTCCATCTGTCTCATCAGGACTCTGAAATACCTACCAGTATGGCTGTTGGTCTGTCGGTTACATCAGGACTCTGAAATACCTACCAGTATGGCTGTTGATCTGCTGGTTACATCAGGACTCTGAAATACCTACCAGTATGGCTGTTGGTCTGCTGGTTACATCAGGACTCTGAAATACCTACCAGTATGGCTGTTGGTCTGTTGGTATCATCAGGACTCTGAAGTTTCACCATAGCATCCTCCCAGTACTTGACAGCTAGCTGCAGTGTCTCAAACCCTAAAATGTAGATATTAATGTCAAATTATCCCTATTTTTTCAATACAGCATGGGTCCTAATTATGTGGATTAGCTATACCATAAAAACCTCAGACTGCTAATATTTTCCATGTTTGATGACAGAAGTCTGAAATGTTTATATTTTTTCAGTATTTGAGGACACAAATATCTGGGGTGATTCAACGTCTATACACAATTACAGCACTTGAAATCACAAATGCTGATCAGGGAAGTATTTCAGAAACTGGTTATCTTATGCCAAAACACTTGCCACAAACTGTGCAGGCTTTTTCTACTGATGTAAACCTTACCTAGAGAACAGCTGTACATGCTGATTTCCTGCTGATGTAAGCACTTATGTAGAGAACAGGCCATTTTACTACCAGTGTAAAACCATATCTAGAGAACACAGCTGTACAGGCCCGTTTCCTACTGATGTAAGCCCTTATGTAGAGAACACAGCTGAACAAGCCCGTTTCCTACTGATGTAAGCCCTTATGTAGAGAACACAGCTGTACAGGCCTGTTTCTGATTGATGTAAGCCCTTACCTAGAGAACAAAGCTGTACCGGCCCATAGTTGGTAGTGTCCACCACAGGATGGGTGATTGTAGATGTGGTAGAAACAGCCCCTAAACTTGAGGTAGATCCTGATAAAGACTTGGTCCGTAATAAGGATAGAGAGCGATTTGAGCTCCCACTTGGACTTTCGGCTCTTCTCACACGACCCATCAGGACATCTAAAACACATATCAAACATGACATTTTAGGCAAGTAGACCTGTATAAAGCTCAATCTTGTTATTCTTAATTCTTTTTAAGCTGACAAACATGATCCAGTTTTTACCTTTCAAAACATTTCAATTATGACATGTCTATGAACCAAAGTTAAACAAGGCAGTAATACAGACACTAGTTTAGATTATTATTATGAAAATCAGTACAAAGCTTTTAAAACCAAAATTCATCAAAAAACTTTCATTATTGCATGAAACTAATGAAGATTTTATACTAAACATTACAAACACTGACTATCATTTTCTGTACTTACTAAGTACACAAAATGTTTAAGGCCCTAAAAATTAAAAAAAGATGAATTTACTTTTAACATATTAAAATGACTAAATGGTTAGATTTTGTTATTTTTTGTTATATGTTTGATTTCAGGCAAATGTTTTAATACTTAGAATTATACTATTCACAAAATTATAGCACTTTTTCTTGAGACAAATTGATAAAGATTATCATCTTCAAACTAACACTGGTAAACATTTGATGTTGTGTCTATTGCCATTCACTGTTTTGATCAGAGATACCCAAGTTCATAATGTGATCTTTCGGAACCTCATTTTATCACACCGCTTTTTATGATTTCTAAATTTTTCCGCATCACACATGCACAAAGACCTTGTTTACACTCTCTGAACAATAATGATATGAAGTTTTTGCTCTATTTCTAACTTTGAATTTTTTTCAAATACAACAAATACAACTTTTAAATTCTGTAATTGACTGAAAGTGCACAACTTTTAACAGACATTTAAATGTTATAATGTTTTTGATCAATTATGAGATGAAATTCTAACCATTTAGTCCCTTTAAACCACTTGTCAAGATAGTTGAGCTAACATTATTGTACTTTTTTTTATGATTTCCAAAATAAAAAATGTAGATAGAGTAGTCATAGCTATAGTGCCTGTGCTAATTATTTAGATTTTTACCATATTTCTAAATAATTTAGCTTAACTACTCTACATTTCTTGTTTAAAATCTTTATTTGACAGAATAAATGATATGTTACCTCAGTAAACTGAAAAATTGAAAATATAAAGTTATGACATATGTCTCTTTGTCACTCTGAATAATATCGCTAACTCTGCAACTAAACCATTACCTCCATTTGGACTATTTAAATGTGAGGTCTTGTACCCAGTATCATTATGTTCTCGCCCTTCATCCTTTTGAGGCTGAGTCCTCTGTTTTTTCTTCCATCGACGATAGTAATAATACAATCCAATCACAGCAAGTATACTGATGGTAGTCACTCGGGCAGGGGAGGTAACTCTTAGACTTGTTGGCAGAGAAATTGGTAATATCCATAATTTATTCAAAGACATGATCTGTTTGGTTAAGTCCTCTATATTTCCAACTAATCTTGTTGTCATTTTTCTCGACAGGAATTCTGGAAAAAAATTATTAAGAAGTAGATAATATTTCAATAAAACAACAACATCAGATTGATGGCATGTTTATATAAAATGTGTGTGCCGTTATCAATATTATAATTATTAGTACTAGTTGTACACTATAAGTTAAATGAGCAACAATATATGAATGATTAATACCAAAGATGACATGTTCCATGGGTGTAGAGAGTGAAGTGATCATAACCCTGGAGTATTGAGGATGTAGCAACGAGGAATTTTGTGTAACTCAACTTTTTCATAACACCATTATTACTTAAGGCCTGCATGTTTGTTATTCCAACCTACTCATCAAAGATATCTAACACGAGTCATCATATGTTTCTGTGCCTCTGATCAGGATCAAACCTTTGACTGTGGCTTATTAGGCTTGTGCTTGACTAAGCTAAAGAGAAGATCTCTCTAGCCAAGCATTATATTCATCTACTATTTACCTAAGATACATACTATCCCTACAGAAATGGGCTCATCTTCAAATTTCCTAAGGATAATAGCAATGTCTGTGAAAAAAAGCTAAGTATCTCTGTCATTAGCTCTCTGGTCCCTTCATAGACACCAATGTAATAGACGTTCAATATCACAAATTGCATTTGAACCTAGGACCTCCAGCTTCCTTGGCTTACACTAAGTCAATTAAACTAATAATCTTTCCAGCTGAACAGTTTATTGTGATTAGTATGACCAGAGTCCAGGGATAGACTGCATCATGAATATGTATTTGTTATATATTTCTAATCTGACAGACTCACTGTGATAATTAAAATCTTTGATAGTGATGAGTGACATGTGATTAGGTAGAACAATTAGTTAGATAATGTGTTCAGAATTTGGAGATCTGTGTTTGAATCCTCTCATGTATTAACCCTGGGTCTCAATCAGTAGCGACTTCAAAAAACAAAAAGGTTTATATGTAGCATAACTGGGATTGCTTCTTAAATAAGACATGGGTGTCCATCTAGTGTTTGTAGTTCCCATGTCTTATGATCCCCGTCTCACTCTTCTGCATTTTCCCGAGGCTGTTACATACTTAAACTTGAGTAGAAGCCTCAACTAGTGGGAATTTCCGTTTAGTTCAGCAGTAGAGTGTCAAGCTAAGGACCAAAGGGTCACTAGTTTGAACTCCAGTGATGGTACAGTGTGTTTTTCATTACTCCTTCCTATTACACTTGTGTGTCAGGATTTAACTGACTTAAACCTACAAAATTATTGGGTCACATCCAATATTTGTGCTTACCTGAACAGAAATATTCTTTTGGCTTAATACCTAGAGTGGCAGATTGATAAATAAGTGGCCATGGATTCAAGTCACGGAAATGCACACAAATCACTTTCTTGTCACATTTATGACACCGGTAAAAAAAATGCAAGAGTAATGCCTGAAAATGTAATATTTCATACCAGTAATCTACATGTAAACATAAATCACACATCAATGGAGCTGTTCTCAAAATTGATTTTAGTGACTTGGTGTACTGTATATTACAGGGCAATGCAGGGGATCTTAAATGATCCTGTACTTAAAATAATCTTAACTTAATACGTCAACATTTTCTTCAGAATATGATGAAGGAAGGTCGAACAATACGTAAGCTATAAGTAAACGAGCTATAACGGCATCGATCATAATCTGCCACAGACAGTTGGAATTTTTATAAATTTCACTTTATTGTATCTCCTGATCTTAAATTTTAAACTGAGAATTGATATTTCCTACAAAATTCTGCTTGTCTTGAACCGTTGAAACGAAAATATAGCTGAAAGTCAACTACATCTTTCAGTCCTTTGTGTGAATACACTGAACTGAAAGTTATAAAGGCATAACCTGAATTCAATATATTTATCCAAGGTAACGATAATTAATCTTACAATGTTAAGATGTCGCCATTACTAGATATTCCGGTTTATCTTTCAGCAACATTCTGCAGCTTCTGTCGTCAGCAAACAAATGCAATGACTGCTCCCTAAGAAGTAAAGCTAAAAGAACCCCCTGTTAGTTTCGAATAAAATATGTTAAGTAGTAAAAGAAACGATCCCAGAATAATTCCGGACAAAGTGTTAAACGTCCAACATATTTACCCTTTTATCATTTCTCTCGAACTTAATAAAATAATCCCGCTGCTTTTGTTTCCATTCCTAACTTTATTAAATTCAATTTATTTGCACTAGACAAGTTACAAATTGTGTTGATGAAAAGGTATAACATTTGATTTGCCCATAAATTTTGAACAGCATTGAATATTTAACAAAAAGTTCTTATTGAGTTCACGTCCCCCAGTAAGACATGAATCTGGTGACGAAATTTAATAGGTTATCAAATATATAACTAATTGCAAGAAATTTGTTTTTAAAATGTACGGATTTTTTTTTAAAAGCTTAGCAAATCTTTTAATTCTACATATTTCTATAACATTTGGTTGTATACACCAAAGACCTATATATATATATATAAATATATATATATATATAATTAAATTATAGTTAGCTGTAATGAAATAAATGATACCCTGAGATTCAATCTGATTAAAACACATATCTTAATCTACGACTTCAATACTTTCCCTTAACGAATGGAAAGTTTTGAAATGGTAAATTAAGATGTGCATTTTATCAGAGTATCCTGAACTTCCGTTATGTACAGTTTTGGATATTAGAGGAGCATATTTACTGAATCAACCAGTAAAAGATTTTTTTAAAATTCAGTTAAAGACCATTATATACAGATAACGGACAGCATCTATATTACCTTCCTTTATAGAAGTTCTTTTGAGGGCGAGTTCTGATTAGTTGTAGTCATGGTGATTTGTAGGTTAAAGGTGGTAGTTTGCCTAATGGGTTTCCATGTTTAGAAATGTTATGTATTTTGTTTTTGTTTTGTTTTGTTGTTGTTGTTTTTTTTTTTTTTTTTTAGTTTAAACATATTTATTGCCAAAAGATTGACAAAGGATTAGACACAAATTATTGCAGCTTGTCAACGCCTTCTCCCAATATACATTTTAAATGACATTGCATCCATGACAATACAAATATACAATTATTGTTACAAATTGACATCAAATCTCTTGCTGGATTTAATATGGTTATTGCACAGATCTAAAAATGCTTGCATTAAGGTCCACGGAAAGTTTAGAATTGTCGACCAGAAGAATTTCTATATCTAACGCAACGTTCCAATTATATAAATTTAGAACTAAAATACGCTTTCTTTGAGAAACGTTGACATTAAATAAAACAGCGAAAGCCATTCTCACAAGGATGACCACATTCACAAGATGCACTCGCAACGAGGTTAACTCTACAAAGGTCAACTGTAAGGGAACTGCATGGGTGTCAGAGCTTAATATGCAATGTATTAAGATTACGCTGTTTCTCTGTTTTCATCAAAAGGGCGATTGGTTGACCTATTGACCTTGTATCTAGTTCACCTATACAATCTCGCCTTACACGTTTCTTTGTCAATTCAGTAAAAACTAACATCTGTTTAACAATAACCAAACCCTTCGTTCATTTAATGCCACTACTGAAGAAATGCGAAAATAGATTTCTCTTAATACGAAAATAAAGTTTAATTTAATCAGAAATATCAGTTTCCTCACAAGATTGACACAACTTCTAACAAAATAACCAAAACTGCCAGTAATCAATTTCTAAGCTTCGTTAGAATCGAATGAGTAATCGGCCCTGTCACTGATGAACTTTCGTCAATGGACAGGTAGGCAGACAGGCAGTCGGACGGACGGACAGACAAATTATGATATATCCCTCATAACAACATATATTAGCGGCAGCCACAGTAAAACGGTACAATATCAGCAAAATTGGAAATATACGACCCTTTGGTTTATATTTGATTGCATTGTTTTAGTTAGTTACTTCCCTTGTTTATTTGTTTTGTTGATTTTTGTTTGGTCTGTTGGTTGATTGGCTGCTGGATAGATAGGTATGATACGATATAGTAGGGGTGTAGAAAACTCACGGCTAGCATTGCGATAAAAAAATGTCAAATTCTAAATTTCAGGTGGTGGTTTCGTTTCAATATGCATTTATAATAAGCTATGAAGCTCAAGGATACACTTAATCTGCGGTGCATTAGCTCCAGGTAACTCTCATTGGTTAAGCGCATCAGCTCTATGTTACTCTTTAACCATGTTCTATTGAACTCATTAGTTCAATTTTATTCTTAATCGTTGTACGCACCAGCTCAAGGTTACATAAACATTGAGCATATTAGTTAAATGTTGCTTTGATATGCATAACTTGTTGGCACATAAGCCAAAGGCTGGTGAAGTCGTGTTCATATATGTAGGCTATTAAAATATAGATGAAAGATATTTTGTGATTTGGACAAGGGCTTCCAATCTCGGTTTTAAAAGATATATATCAAAATACCTATTTTTATCCTTTTCTGATTTTTTCCTCATTTATCTTTCCTTAAAAATGAAAATATACACGTGTAATATTACATGTGTTCTGGAGGGAAGCCAGTGACCCAATAGAAGCTAAAAGAAAAAAAGGCAGTGTCTTCAGTGACTTAATGAAATTTCATTAAAGCTCATGTCATCCATATATGGTTTCTGAAATCTTTTTATCAAGTTCAAGTTTAAAAGTCATAGGTCACAGGGACTGAAAAGTCTGTTTCAAGGTCATCTTTGTAAAAATCTTAATCTTCCTGATTTGATTATCTGGATCAAAAGTATGACTTTCAAAAACAGATTAATCAACAAAATTATTAACGAACTCAATATTCATAGTTATTAGGTGTGTCATCCTTAGTAAGACATGAAACAGCTTGTCATCGTAAATATCAAAAGTGTACAAATCATTCACAGTGACTGATCAATTAAAGTATTGGGGTTAAATCTGCAGAGTCAGAGAGAAGTCTAGTTGTCATGATCATAGGTATCAGATGAATCAGAGTCAAGGTCATGAGGAGACATGTTTCTGGAAACAACCTACATCAGTGTCAAGAATAACAGGTGCCAAGAGAACCACATGTTGTTACAATCACAATGTCATTTTTCCTTTATCTTTATTAGATCAAAATCAAATACAAAAAAAAATTAGTTGTAGATACAGATTATACTGATTTACAGTGCTACCGATGAATTCATAATTTGTTTCGTCTGAATCTGACAAAAAATGACATTGAAATATAGAGTCCCCTTTGGCACTGTCTGTCAAGAAACTTAAATATAAATGACAACACAAATACAAATTACTAAAGTTTTCTGGAATTTTATTGGAGAATTGTTCCTAGTAGAACATTTTTCATTATTTATCTACATTTAATATACTACAAATAAATGATCTACATACTACAGGTTGTGATGAACTTCACTCAAGGACTAGAAAAATAAATAGTGAAAGGAGGAAAGATAGTCAGAAGAGAAAAGGGAAGACAATTGTTCGAAGCAGACCTGTTCAAATTAGTTCTAAAATCTACCTAAAATACAAATACCCCCAAAAATGGAAGGAAGTGAACATTTAAAATTAAGATCTAAGAATATGAAAACTTTCTCAACAAAATATAAAATATTTGACACTTAATGTTACACCAAGAATTCAGATTTTCATAACTGATTTCTCTCATCCATCTTTGAAAAAAGGATGGATTATCTCCCCTACTCGAATTACCATTTTCAGATGTCTAATTATCTGATGCAGACATCTTGTAAAATGTGGACATGTGATCTGGCCATAAACCAATAGAATATAGTATACTTGTCTTGTACACTTGTCAATAGACCACAATTCATAGCACTCAAGTGTACCACTGTAAACATGAATTATTCTCAAATCTCACTCAATGGAGAAAAAGAAATTATCTTGCCACTTTTGACCAAATATACTTCATGTTCATTCCTAAAGTAGATACCTAAGTATACCCAATACACCCCGAATCATTATACCCAAATAACACTTCAACCAAAGAAATAAAAATATATCCCCAAAACTAAATATATCCCAGTATAAAACTTCAAAATTATAATATTTAATTCGGTTCAAATATATTTTTCATCTATTTTTTTTTCTCAAAATTAAGATAATGTATTGCAGATATACTCCTGAAACCCTTTTACTTAATAAGTGTTTATATGTTCTCTGAATATAGCAAGTTATAAGTGTAATATCTCTGATGTGGATTTCAATTATTTAATAATAAAACTCTATTGAAAAATCTGTTGAGAAAAAAAAGAAAAATATATATCTGGAGTTTTTCTTTTAATTCTTAAAAGGATAACTTAAAACATAAATATAATCTGGAGTTTTTCTTTTAATTCTTAATCATAATTAGAATGCAAGTCAATTGTACTAAAATGCAAGTCAATTGTACTAAAAAGCAAATCAACTGTACTAAAATACCAGCAAACTAAGACATTTACAAAATACACATCAATACTATTGGTATTGAGAAATCATTTACATACATAAAATTTACAAAAATTATCCAAGTTTTAAATACAATTTGTACACAACTATTTACACAACAAAATTCCAAGAGACTGTCTGGACACCTTAACTACTAGCACTGTGCCAGACACTAGTCATTCAAACAAAAACAAAACATTTCCCCATCCACAGATGAAGATACATCGTTCATTTCATACACAGATACAGATATAGAAATCACTTCCTGTGCTTGAAAATCCAAAAAAATCTTTCTAGATTATTATGTGTACACTACAGCTGCCTTTTGAATACATAGTCAAGATACACATCTATTGGGTATGTCTACAATCCGACGGTCAGAAATATTGCCTTTAAAATGAGTATTGCAGGAGTTCATACAAAAAAGCAAAATAAACAGCTATGGATAACAAATATTTTGATTAAAATACACCAGGGAGTTTAGCCACTGTTCACCATGGCAAGCCTAATGCTAGTTATACCGAGTGTCTTTTGTGTTAATTCACACATTTAGTTGAGGACATTGCCATTTGTTCTGTAACAGTGTCAGTTTCACAAATTTGTAACAGAAGCAAAACACTCAAAAAGTCTTTGACAAAATGTCTTTTTTCCAACAAAAACACGGCAGCACATGCACAGGGCATTAGTTCTGTCTGTAGTGTTCCAGGAAGCATCTAATATTTCTGTCACAAGCATTCTAAAGAATGTCTATTATTTTTGTCACAGGTCTTCATTTCACAAGATGGTAACGGAGGAAGATCCTGAGCAGTCACTATGTGAGCTGTAGTGGTCCAGAGATCCTCGGACATCAACGATGCGTTGCTCAAGAAGGCTCTTCCAGGCGTACTTCTGCTCGGCATCAGGAGCTCGGAACAGCATCTTGTCAACCTGGTCGTGACGGTTTCGACTGGATCCTTTGATGGCAGTGGCGAGATGGAGGACTAACTCAGTGGCTGAAGAAAAAAACAGAAATAACTTAGTATAATGATAGATTGAAACCTACAACCACTAGGTGAAAAATCCTTATATTTTCAAATCCAGATATTTTCAAATTACTTATATGAGATTAACCACTTTTTACAGATCATGAAAATGTAATACTATTTTCTGAATATCAAGAATCAATACTCACTGTGTTTCCTGTGACCTTCAACTCCAGCAATGTTTCGGAGATATGTAGGGTTCCAGCTGACTCTAAGGCGGTTGTCACGATCTCTCTCTGTCTCGAGGAGCATGTCAGTGAACAGCATTACATACACCTGGACACAAAAATTACAATCAATACAGATACCACAATAAATAAACAAATGAAGCTACTTATCATATCTGTTTTATTTGTAGGTGGGTACGAAAAAAGCATTCAATCTTTATCACTCAAATTTTACATAAAAATGAAATCTTGGACTGAAGTATTGCAAATGGTAAGTGACATTTTACAAGTACACAATTCATTTAAAAAGGCTCTAAGCATATGATTCAGAACCATTTTACTAACATTAAACTCTTATCCTTTCTTAAAACATTTCCTGTCTTACCTTGACCCACTGTTTTCCCTCCCAACGGAAAAGATCTCCAGCAAAGATGAGATGGCGGTCATCCTGCACTAGCTGGAAAGGCTGGACACCAGATGCAAAGACGAGGCTGTCCTGGATACGGGCCACCTGGGCGTCAACAGATCGTACAGTTGCCATGGATGCTGAGGTGATGATGTTGGAGCGCTTCCCTCTGCTAGAGGACTTGTACGAGGACCCACTCTCACTGCCACTGCTGGACGCTGATGATGAATAAGACAGACGCTGGCCTCCTTGTGCAGAACTAGATGAAGAGGTCAGTGATGTCAAGCTCTGGACACGGGCAACACAACTGTAGTTGGTGATGTTGGTGGTGCATTCCTGTAACCCTAGAAACAGAAATAGGAAAATTAGAAATATGTGATGATAAGCATTAACCTTCTGTATATTATCAAATTTCTGTGATAAATCTACTCTATAGTGTTAAATACAGTATACTGACTCAATTATCAACATTATCACTGAACCCGTAGTGAATATACATACAAAATCTGAAGTGAATTTGCCAATTTTCCAAATTTTACATGGAATATGGAGCTCCAATTGGATTTCTTTACTTACATTCTGTAACTTGCTTGAGTTCCTTATAGTCGTGGTGATCGGCAGGCGTGTTGATGAAAATCTCGCGTAGCACCTGGTACAGGTCGTTGATGTGCTACAAGTAATAAATAAAACACATCTGAATGACAAGGACTATAATTTGTTCTAAAAACAATGAAATACCTAGTACTTCTATCTGATTAAAAACTAACAATCAATATCAAAATTCAGCAATCTTACTTGTTTCAATAAAATACAATACTGATGATTTTTTTAAGGAATTATGAATAACTGAAAGTGCTAGATTTTCTTTCTATTTGTACACTTCGGCATTATGATATATTGCACTGTTAAGGTAACTTACCTGGATTGGTCTGCAGATGAAGGCACTAATAGAGGGCTGTCTAGAGTCTTGGATCGGGTCCTACAAAAACAACAAACACTGAGTTAGCATACTTTGATAGATAATATAAAAAAACAAAACAAAGTATTGATTTCACAATTTTTACCATATTGCATATTTCATAAAAAATTTTCTAAAAGCACACATTGAGAAAAAAATTCTAAAAAAAGATTGCTCATGAATGAAACCAATCTCTTTATCAAATTTTCTAATAATTATATTTTAACATTTCTGGTGTTGCAAAATAAACCTACCTTCAGGAACTTCATGAAGTCTGCGTTGCTCCTGAGGTCTGACAATACATTGTTGGCTTCATCAAGTCCCTTGGCGTACAGGTCGTAGGCTTGGCAGAGCATGTGCATCTAAAATGTCAAAAAAAAATAATTAAGAACATGACAGAGATGCTAATGAAGAATTCATTTCAAGACTTGATACCAACCCAGCAACTTGGATACTTTTTCAATGATCTATGGTTTACATGCATTACCTCCCCTTGGACCATGATCAGAGGTGATATGGAAGGATTTAATTTTTTCAAATATCTAATAAAAATGCAAAGATAGTCGTCTTACCTTGGACTGATAGATCATGCCTAAGAAGTTCATGAAGTTCTGGCCGTCAGCACTACTCAAGGAACCATCAGTGTCAGAGGATAGCATGGAGGGGCGGTTGTCATTGATCTGCTTCACCTGGTACTCGGATATTGTCACCACCTGTCAAGTAAAATAAAATTCAGTTATTTTTCAGTAAAGTAAATATTTCCTGTCTTGAAATATTTTACAGATGCCAGCCCAAGTCAGTGACAAAAATTACAGCATTATATTTCATATATATTAATATTTTGACAAAATCAGAATTGGTCTGTACACTAGAATATGAATAAATATAATATTATATGTCTACACAAAGCATTGATATATTTTAGAGCACTTTATAACTTTAGTGATTTTTTAACATGTTAAAGTCAATCAATCTGGTCAGTATATCAACATACCTTCTCGATATTCTGGAAGAGAGCTGTGTGTTGTTTCTGACTTAGGATACAGTGTCGAAGTGGTCGAGAGAAGCGCTGCATTCCTGCATGCATGAAGTCGATGAAGTCGAGCTCAAGGCTAAGGAGTCGATGCATAGCGTCCTGTTTCCGTCGTTCAGCAGTCAGCACAGTCTGAATGAACAAGTAAAATTGATATCTACTGTCTTCTTCAACCATCAACAACCAGGGTAATTTTATCTGAGATTAATACTTCATATATGATAAAATCTACTTCATTTTACTATATTACAGCTTTTAAATCTGGATGAAAATCTATGTATGAAATCTGATTTTGTTTGTGATGTCCTTAAAAAAATTTATGTTCTGGTTCCTTATTTCTTTACAACCTCGACTTACCTGGTGGCCATTGCAGAAAAGAGGAAGTGGAGTACTGGTGATCAGGTTGCTAGGAAGTAAGAGCAGGTTCTCGTCGACAGAGATCTCATTCTCCTTATACTCCTCGTAAGAATCAGCCTCGGATGACTCTCTAGGGTCCTGGCCTGCACGGATGTCATGTTGCTCCACAGCACCTCCAGGGGTCTGTTTCCATGGTGACTTGTCCAGTGTCTCAATGTTGACCTGACGTGGGCGTTGGATGTCAAGAACGATGGAGTTGCCAGCATGCCTGTAGAATTCAAATAGATCAAATTAATAAATATTCAACAAGTAAATTGTTTTTCGTTTTACTTGAAATATCTTACACCTTTTCATCAACATCGAAGTAAAAAAAATCACATAGAAAATTCTAAATGTTCATTCATCTGAGCCATATAAGAAAAGGTTCCCCCAACCTCTCCAAACTTTGCTTGGGAATGTGTTTTCAATTACTTCTTAATGCATTTAAAACAAAGTAACGCTGTGAGAGTTTAACAGGAGTTGGTAGAACTGGCAGAACTGAATTCTGTACAAGTAAAGAGAAAACAGAAAAACATTTCTAAGGTCATTATACTGAAGTCATTATAGCCATCCTATGCTCTAGACGTGAAAACATTTACTTCATGCTACTTACTTTACAAGTTTGGCAACACTGACGGCCTGTGATCGGGACACATTCTGGTTGTTAACACGGACGACACAGTCACCAGGCTGGAGACCAGCATTCTCAGCAGGGGAAGCTACAACATTAAGTAGAGACATGTTATATAAGTATTTACAAGACTTACAATGGATACCACTTACAAAATTATCATCTTTTCTATAAAAGATCACTTCAAAGAACGTTACCATTTTTATAACCATTTTCCTACAGTTACAGGTTGTTATCTAATCTTCAGATAGTAAATCTTATTAATGCATGTTAGACTTACCTCTATCAACACGGCCGACTTTGACTGGACAGGACTCGATGACAGAAAATCCAAATCCGTGTTTGCCTCTGTGAACTGTTACCTGTTGATGTAGAAAATCAGAATAATCAAATTTGTCAAAAAATATCTTTGTGTACTTTCTGAGAATCTGAACTAATCAAAACTATTTTACAAAGAAAAGTAATATCTTACTTTACCTCAACTACCTTCAAATTATAAATTATCACTCTAGGCTGATATATTTTTGTGATAGCCGTGGGTACTTACACTGACGGAATCCATTCCCCAAACATCCTTGTTGACCTGTGGGATGTTCTCCGGGTCTGAAATAGGACAGAAATAATCAATAAACTAGTAATTAACTTTGGTATAGTGATGACTGAATTAAGAATGTATCAAGTGAAAAAAATTCTCCAGAGACCAAAAACACATAAAACAGCTTTTATACACTATCAGTTACCTAGAAATGTCGTAAACTTTAGGAATCTGAATAAACATATTATGTACCACAATTCTTCAATTTATTTCATGAAGAATTTTGAATTTACAATGTTTCCATCTCTACAACAATGTGGTACACATTTTTTAATTTTCCTGACTTACTTCGTAGCTTGAGTTCCGGTTTCTGTTTGTGTGAAACTTGTAGATGCTTCTTGCGGCCAATCTCCTCAGTCAGAAGGTAATACCAGCCACCAACGTCCTAAACAAGAACAATTACAGGGTTACGTTTAACTACAGTTCTAACAAGTCTAAAAATAATAGTGTTTCATGTAAAATATATCTAAATACCAAGATAAGTTATTGAAAACAAGGATATGGAGGTTTGTGTAAACAGAGGCATATTAGCATACATAATTAATCCTGTATTATCAGGTGTCTCTTACCTTTCTTGGGTTCAACAGGTGACAGATACCAAACGACATACAGCCCAAAAACTCGGTCACGCTACAAAACAAATACAAAAACTTAGTCACACTACAAAACAAATACAAAAACTTAGTCAAACTACTAAATAAAACTTTTATATCCTATTTTTTGTATGATTTGTATAATTTAGCAGTGAAGTACTTGTAGTACAAAAGTACCTGCTGTAAGCTACTTCAGAAACCCTAACATTAACATGTGTATCAGAAATCAGACTCAACAATCACCACCAGTAGTAGATTATATCACTGTAAACACACTGCAAAAAAGTGAGTTTACACAGTGATCAACTTAAGTCCAAATTAACACTACACATAAATTCAAAAAAAAAATGTTGACATAGAAAAAAATTGTAAAGATTAACAGTTACATGTAAATACCAACTTTTTCTCGCGGGGTAAAACTTGGTTTTTGTAAGTAAGTGATCCCTCGTCCATGTCCCGCGACTATACCCACAAGAATGTCCTCTACCCTTTGAAGTTGTGTGTTATAACAACATAACTAGGGCACAATAATACTTGATCCCTAACATCACACACCACTTTTAACCTGAGCTCCTAGCCAGGTCAAACCTAATTAGCTAATTGTGTTTCTAGCTATGAGGGAGACCCACCTTGATTTTTGAGAACACATAATGTAAGCTGCATGGGGCCATGACCAGTTCCCAGCTGATTTAATTAACAGGCTGGTTATGAAAAGTGTTACGACCCAGGTGACTTCAGGAGAATGTATTATTTTAGCTGAGTATTTGTATAATTAGCAGATCTGACCAAATAGAAAAGGTGTTGTTGAAGGGTGAGCTGGGATGATAGAGCTTTAACCATAAAATGACTACTGATTTAGCAAGGTGCTAGTGGCAGAATTCTAACCAATAATCTAGTTAATTATCCTCCTCAGTTTTCCTTTTATCACAATGTAATTCTAGGTTGAGTTGAAGTTATAAACTATCAACTGTCACAAATAACATCTGCCATTTGCGGTGTCTGTGATTAATCACAGCCATATTGCAGAAATTAAGTCTCGGTCAGAGACAAAGACACATTTTAACGTGTCATAGGCTTTTATACCCTAAAGCAATATTATTATATATCCTTATGGTAATGTGTCGCAATATTTTTTTTTCCAAATGATAAAATCAAGAATGTGTAATTATGCGATTTTCAAAAGAAATAACAGGAATTATGTTTCAGAATCAGAAAGTCTTCCATTAACAGTTCAAAGAATTCCGCATAATTCCCCCCCAAAAAAAAATACTCCTAAGTGGTTCAAACAAAGAATTTCATTGATGAACTTGTACAAGCATTATTTATTTATTACCGATACTTCCTCTGAATGGCAGTAAATAATGTATCACAGAGCAGGGAAGGGAGGACTTATTTTTGGACAATCCATAGCAGTTGTATACCATACAACAGAAGAAAAAGGATTAAGAAGAATGAGAGATTTTATTTCCAATATGTGTTTCTCAAATAAAAAAAAAACCTCTGCAAGTTTTTGTACTTAGTAAGTTGATCTTTTGAATTTTCTAAGCATCAAAGAATTCTAAATCCAATGAGGCTCACCTGTTCTCGGCCTCAGGTGTGTGAGAGAGGTTTAATCTGAGGTATAATCTGGTTGAATTAGACTTTTCCTGCAGAGTAAACTACTACTGCTAATAAAGGAGGTGACAGTACACCACTGTTACTCTGCCTTTAATGACAGTCGCCCCTGTACCTGTGTGTGACAATTTCCTCATTATCAGGCCTTGTTATCACTCACCACAGACCAATTCTGTCACACCAACCTTACAATGCCATGTCCTAACACATCTTATTGTATTACTCGATTTTATGGTCAAAATTATTCAATATTACAAAAATAGTAAAAGGACATTGAACTGTCTGCGTCCTACTGTAAAAATATGATCAGATTTCTAAAGAATTCCAACAAATCTTTATAGATATGGCCACCTGTCCTCACACAATACCACATCTCAGGGAACCTATTCAATCATTCCAATACATGTTTTAGGTACTTAATTAAGTTATACCACCTGCCAATCACAAGTTTCCATGGTAACCAAACAAATATATGAAATATACAATATAACTGAAACTGTTTACCTTGAACCAATAAACCTGCAGATGTTTTACGTTTGATCTGTATCAATTTTTTAAATTTAAACCGTTTTAAACACACTCCATTGAATCTACTAAAAGTAAAACACTTGTTCCGTAACTACTACTTTTCCATACTGGTAGTGCACCTCAAATACATAATTACTGTATTGATACCTATCAGGTGTGGACTCATGTCAATAAATGTCCAAAGCTAGTTTAAAAAGTTTTTTTAGCAGATCAAGGGAATCATTCTTTAGTAAATACAGATTAAAATTGGAAAAATATGAAAGAAATCAAACTCAATGCTTATCTACCTATACGGTCTGTTACACCTGAATAATTTGCACCTGGCTACACCTTTTTTTTTTTTTTAACAAAATTTAAATATCTTCAGTGCATTATAACTACTGTACTAAAACTGTATTTGTACTTTTTAACTTTTAAAAACCTTAAAAATTTTCCTGAAAGTCATAAAACCATGTAAATACATCTAAGGGGAGTCAAACAAATTACTGGGTCCTTTTTTAATTGGTTTTTACTTATCATATGTTTACATATAAGTAAAAGATAATTAGTGTAACGGTCCTACCTTGTGCCCTGGTCTCGGTGCCACACAGAGATCATTAGTCGCTTGTTGTAATCTTCCTCACTCAGTTCACTGTAACAAAGACAAAGTGATTGTAAAACACAGTTCATACCAAGACATGAAATCAATTAAAAAATTTTAACTGTTCCAGGAGTAGAAACATTTCTCAGGTGGAACGTGTGATTGTATCAGAAGTACCAAGGCATGAAGCTGAACATCCCTTTTGTTCGTTCAGAAACTAATTTGAATCCTTACAAGACAACTAGAAATATATCAATTATTTACATGAGAGTACTTTGCCATGACAGGAGATACACCTCACTAATTCAAGTTCCTTTCTTTTTTTTGTATATAATTAATGACTTCTGTTTCCCCAAAATACTAAATTTTAAACATCTGAAGGCACCAATTAAATTTTTAAGTTCACGTTTAAAACAGTACATTTTAAAGCCCAAGTATTCTAATTTAAAAATATGCTTTTCTTAAAAATAAAATTACACCTAAATTCCAGACTAAACAAAACAAATGTGTCAACATTTTCTATATTTTCAGATGTACATATTTTTCAAAGTAGAATATTTTAACTTTTTGATAAACTTTTGATAAATAACAATTTTTTACACCGGCAGTCAAGGGTTTGTATAAAGGGGTGTGATGTACTTATTTTGAAGACAGAAATAATTAGATACTTGTTTTTTTTTTAATGTTGAAGTTATCCTGGTGACCAACATAAATAGGTATTTTTATGCTAAATTTTGAAAAATTGATATCAACTTTTGTGGAAGGCTGAAGTATTTGCTGAAGTGTTATAGTCTAAATTGGTAACAATTGTTGATTTAAGACTTTCTTCGCCTTCCATCTTAACAAGCTACAGGTATTTGATAGAGCACACCATGCCAAGCTGATTTACAGCTGATATTCTACACCTTTATCACAGGATTATTTACACGGAATCAAAATGTCACACATAAACAGTATTTTGGATATTGGTGGACAAACCCATGTAAAAATGAAAGATATTTTGCAAAATAAAACTTCATTACATTTTAGTTAACAGGAATTTTGAGGACAATGTTAATCATTTTTTGCACACAGAATACTTAAAAGGTAACATTGTGAGAACTTAATGTGAAACATCTGATAATTTCAAATATTCCAGAATATTCATATATAGTTTGATGAAATGCAAAATTATTTAAAATACTAAATTTAAGCTTGTATAATACACATTTCACGCAGTACTTTTTTTCACATGCAGGTTGATAAATCATGACACTCACAAGTACATATATATCTAACCATCAATGCAGGAGGGACTAATTAGTGTCATTTCCAGACCTTGCTGGTACAGACAGCAGAACAGTGACACAGGTAAATTCACAATGATAAAGACAGCAGATAATTAGTGTACTACAGACTACAAATGGTAGACAGAAGAAACAAAGGAATCTTGCCACCCTGACAGGTAGCAGTGTCATCTGTTATCTGGGGATGGCTACCTGTAATTGACTGTCAGCTTCTGTACCCTAATTGATACACAGGTAATTTAACAATTTAACTGTGACGTCAATAAAATGTTGACGGGGAGGAGGCAAATGTCAATGCCAAAAACAATTTACTATTCTATAAGTAGGGAAATATCTATGTGTCATAAATCCTGACAAAATGTACAAAGGCAACATCAACATTGTAGAGTCCAAAAACACTTTTGTTTGGCGTTGTCAAAATAAACTGTTCCAGTATGCAAATTGATAAGAAACAGGGTCAATGTAGCCACACTTTGAAAACACATGTTATTTATTCCATAAAACAACAACAGACATGTGACAATGTCCATGTGTAGTTGTATACCTATCATAGTAACAAGGAAATTATAGTTTACATAGAAACTTCTACACTTTCATATTTTATCCATAAAAGAAATAATGATACATTTTCTATGTATTTGTACTTCAGTATAAGCCATAAAAGTTACACCGAGATCTGTAGTTTCATCCTACAGTTAAAAGGGAATCCTATTCGGACAACACAAAATACCATCACCGGTCAGGAGCAATAGTTGGGGTAGGGTTATTAATTAATTTTTAAAAATGATGTAGATTAAAACTACCAAATAATTTTGCGTAGAAAATAAAAATTTCACTTACAAAGAAAACTTCTCGTCGTAGAGTGGGTTGTTAGAGTCAATTACCATCTCTGTCTTGCAGCGGGACTTCTTTGTGTCGTCAGGGATCAAAGACATCTGAAAATCAGAATAATAAAACATCATAAGTATTATAATCATCAATTGTTCTTAAACTTTTAAATTGCTTTGATATAATACAGGGATAATACAAAAACTGATTTTTTGGAACCATTTTTTTTTTGTTTCTGAGAAAACAAATTACCTTGATGTAGGAGTTGCAGAGCGGTTTCCACTTGGACTGGAGATGACGAGCTTGAACGACTAAGAGAAAAGAAGTAATCTTTAAACATACAGTTTAGAATTATCATACCTGAAATAAATTGTGTTATAATTTTTCTTTTACAAATCTTTATTGAAATGACTGATGCATTGATCTAATGTTTTCTTCTCTATTTCATTATAAGAAAAAATCCATTAAACAAGATTTCAATAAGTAACTTACCATGGACTGTCAAAAGGCCAAAGTTCATGTAAGCAGAAATCTTCAGCTGTCCTGTAAACAAATAGAAAAATTTTCTTATAATACGGATATCAATTGCTTGTCTGCAGGGCTTTTTTTCATATAATTTCATAGTATCGTGTTTCCTGATAACAGTAAAGCAAAAACAATGATAGAATAACTGCGATGTCCAGTACTTTAACTAAACAAATGGTACAGGAATCTCTGAAAATTGAAAATGTGGGGTAAAAAAGTAATTTTACAAAATAAAATAAAAAATAAATCTGTTTAATTACCTCGAGCAAACATGCCACGCTTAGGAGCCAGGCCCAGGGCTGCAGTGAGCCGGGCGGTACCCAGCATGATGACCATGATGATGAACTTTACCACACAATTATTGATGATATATCAACTTATGTATGAAATTTAACATCCAAGAAATGATTAACAGAAATCCAGACTCCACTAATGTCCCTGTGATACACTACTAGCACTCTTATCACTGTCTGTCACGTAAGGCTAATCAAGGTGTAATGAGGGGTGAAGTAACACAGGTGTAAAAATAGGGCTTTAGGGTCAGTCCTACTCCAATTTGGAGTAGAGAGGTCAAGGAGGTCTGTGATTGGTCAGAATTCCAGGTGTGTGCCTGTTAGGTACATACAAGCTTCCTAGGTTAGGGGTAAGTGGATAGGTATGTGCAGCCAGGTGTGAAATTTACAGGTAGTGTGTTAAGATATGTAAGCTACACCTGTTCAAAACCATAGGTATATATTCTATTGAGCTGCTCAATATGGCCCGAATAAACATTCTAGGAAAAACACATACATTTAAGTTATTGCTTAAGATAACAAACATTTGAGTATAAACCTCTTCTTTTGAGAGTTAATGGGTTTGTTTGTAGAACTGATACAAATTATCTTTAAGGTCAAAATAGGGTGATAAACTCCCAGAGGTTTGGAATTAACATAATTTTTAATCTGTCTGACCCCAATATGTCTGATTTATCAGAGTATTTTCTCACCTGTATCCTACCTGTGCATTTTCTATGAAAAGATGTCAGATTCATGACACTTCACAAAATAAATATCACAGAGTTTTATTATCAGAATCTGTTTATACATAGGATATTGCTATCCTGCCCATGTGCCAAGAGCCTCTCTCCACCATTACCTTGATGTGTCTGTAGATAGAGGATGATAACACCCTACTGCAGTAATACTCTAAATTCTTCCTACAATTATTTTCTACTGGTTTTTTTTCACATCGGTGTCCATGTAATCTATTTCATAAAATAATTAACGAAAATTATTTTTTGAAGTCTTTACAATAGTTAACTTCAAAATTAATATAGTTTATGAAATGTTTCCTTTTTTTTAAATTTGTAAAAGTGACCCTTTTCATAGTACTAAATGTTTAATATTCAACAATTGAGTACAGCTAACTTTTGGTTAGTACAATATCTGATCTGGAGGAGATTCCATGTTTGTCTGTGCACCTTTGTAGTTATCCTATAATCAGGCAGATTAATCATATCATGAAATCTGTAAAGAACCTAATTTTAATGCCCAAATGATCAAAACTTAAAAAATGAAGTTTCCTTAATCCTTATTCTCCATCTCACATTTGAAATTTCATTTTAAACAATATGAAAATCAATTTCAGATCATTTGATATTTCACAGGAATCAGTAGCAACACAACCATTGTAATATTTCCTATAGATCTTATCTTAAACTGAATTTCAAGTCACTCATATTTTTTTAATTACATTATCCCAAATGAGCCTCAGCAATTGTCTGTACCAACTTTTTTTGTAAATAAAATATTTTTTTTCTTTCAATTTGACTTCCTCCTCTCTCCTCCATCATAGAGGTCTAACAGTATTTTTCAAAACGGCAGGTGTATATTTAAAAAGAAGAAAAAAAATACAATTTCCCCTTGTTTGCCCCTTGGTGTACCTGGATTCCGATACAGCAGGTGTGTAGAACAAAGGTTTACGCGTATGACGGGGCACGTGGATGTTGGATAAATAGGGAACTCACTGACAGATTGGAAACATGTCAACTGTTTACCACAGGAGACAACGAAGTCGAAAATCAAACACTTGAGACGAGATATACCTGAATAGAAGATTAACAATCACATTGGTTCCCTAGAGTACACATTTAAAAAGTGAGCGGTTACCCATTATCAAATCTATTATCAAATTCAACTTGGTGGAAAATAGGTAGCTGAAGGGTATAGACCTGAGTGAAGGATACACCACGCGTCAGTCCTTACCACGCGCCTAATATCTAACGTTTACCTTCGACATGTGGTCGCTCACACTTATGCTTACTTGTGGTTACGCTAGGATAGTTTAGACTGTTAACCTACACCTAAGGAAATGTGATTTAAATAGATTTTGAATTATTTCAAACTAAGAAATGTGACTATAAAAAAGTTTACACAACTTACGTCATTCCAAAATATCAGATAATTGACTTAAAATATATTTTAAAGTCATAATGAGGTTAAAATTTGCTGAAAACCCTGGAGTGTTATTTTCTAACAAATTTAAAAGCCCCTCCCCATGTGTCTAGGGATATAGGGGAGCCCTACCCCTTATTTCTCACTTCAGGTATTTAGGAGACCTAAGTAGGTGGGGAACCCCTTTTACCTGTCTCCCCCCTAGGTGTCATTAAAGTGTGACCTTACATAGATTGTGATAGACAACCACCTGACTACAATGACATAACAATTTGACCACACCAGGACAGTCAATTAGTCCATAAAACCGTACATACCTACACCTCAAATCCATTGATAGCACCTCAAAATGTACATTTGAAAGACCAGCACCCCATAAAATCAGCATTACCCTAATTTCATTATGTTATCACGGCCCTAAAATGGTACTTATACTGCCTTTTATGGGGATGTAAATATGACCAGGCACTGCCCGCTGACCCTAATTGAGGTCCAATAGCCTCTTTTTGTCCACCTTACAAGGGGCACCTGCTATGTCTTTCACCCACAACCCTGTGAGGGGTCTGCTGGCTAAGTCCAACAGCTTCAGATAAGGTATCAATCAAGTGACAGACAAAAATAACACAAAATGGTCAAATAATGAGAGGCATTCATTAAACAGTTGTTCTCCTGTGGTGTCAATTTCAAATTATGCAGTCTGTGTTTGGATCACCTTTCAGCAGTGTCCTCTACATCAGTAATATTTCTGTGTAGTCTAACACCAATTTTATCACGGAAAATAATCAAACCACTTTACAGTACCTATTGATAATGTTTAGGATACATCTGTCCTCAAGGACAAAGACCATTCTGCACAAAACATGTTGCAGGAGTTTTGAAATATTAACGAGTATTGGTCAAGTGATGAATCGGATTGCAGTGCTCTCTACTGATAGACAATATTTCCTGCATTTATCGAGAGCTTTGTTGATGATTAAAGAGAGGCACCTATTGTGATGCCATATCTAATCACAAATACGCTTATGAGCCACAAGTACACATGGGAAATGAGGATTTACAGAACATTGGATACTCTAACTACAACACTTCAAATTCTCACAGGAATTTAACCTTACCTAAATCAATTAAATTTCTGACAACTTTTAATTCAATTAGAAGATCTAATTAAAGCCGGCACCTGTTGCAGACTTCCTCACACATAAGCTCAAGTTAGAATGGATTTGCCATATCACTCTGATTACTGTCAAACTCTACCAAATAAATGGCATTTGAAAACAATTTAGTGATAATCCCCCTCCCCCCTCCTTATCTGGACCCACTCATTACACACACAGTACAAATCACTTCTTACAAATTGCATTTGAAAACAATTTACTGATAAGCTGAAATATCCCTGTCTTGAGCTGGGCAAATCCATTTTAATAAATTAGATTTGAAAAACAATTTACTGATAAGTGTAGTAGGACCTCCCCCTGTATTAGATACAATTAGTTGGAGAATTTCCTTGGTATACCACTGAGAATTCTCACTGGGACCCTGTGTCACCCATCACCCCTCTCACCAATCACTGATCAGATTCAGTGGCTGGGAGCTCAAGATGTGGGGGAACCTTCCACGAAATCTGGTCTTGATAAATATTAATGTACCAGAACAAATTACACCAGGACATTTCCATTCTAATGGTGTGCATTTTTAACAGTTTTCACATTTCTGTCATGAATAATTTTTCAGCGTTTGAGACATTTTTGTAGATTTCAACAAGTTCTTGTTCACATCTCTGTGAGTGCCAACTAAGTATGGTGTCTAACACTTTTCAAATTGCAGTCATGATTGACATTTCAGTTTACAATGACAAGATTAATTAATGGTGATAATTAACACTGATCTAATGAATTCCTTCCCTAACAGAGCCCAGAGACCAACTACCTCCTGTTTCTCTCAATATTTTCACAGGTCACAAGACATGTGCACTAAAGCATACATGCTATTTCATTCTTAAAATTCAAAAGAGACAGGTTCATTAAATATCTTGAAACATGAAACTGACACGACACCAACAACAAGATTTATGGCTAGCAGAAATTGAAACTGCAGAATCAATTCTAACCACAGAGAAACTTTAAACAGCAAGTGTCTTACACACACAAATGGTGTATCTTATTAATAAAAATAAAATCAAGACACTAAGACATGTAGTGTCTAATCACAGAGATACTTGAAACAGGAAGTGTCTTACACAGACAAATGGTGTATCTTAATGATGAAATCAGAGAGATACTAAGACATATATTGTCTAATTAAAGAGACAGAAATACATCAGTAAGGAAGCCTGATCTAGATCAATAGATATACACAGAAGATTGTTTATAAGATTATAATTATGGATATGATTAATGTTAATAATGAGTTGTATAAATAATGGCTGTGTTGTGGACAGGATACAGACAGAACTCATTAAAGTCCGGTCAGATTAGTAACAGGTCATGAAGATGTGCTCAAATATACATTTACTGGAATAGGGCTCATTGTGGAAAATCCACTTGTAACAATTAAGGGTTTGTAAATTGGGTGCCCTGGTCATGTACAATTACATCACTGGTCAAGCCTTTTGAGAGTTGACCACAGGCCTGGACCAAATTGGGATGGTTGGTCATTCAACAGGGACTGGTGTGACCAGAACTAATGAATGGCTGGCCAGAATGACCTTGATAAAACCTTGTGGTACTATCAGGTTTTATCTGACTATCTAAATGAGATATTCTGGGACCAAACTGGCAGTAAAACTCCAACTTCTGACATCATCCGTGTTGTTATCTTTTAATAACTACCTGTTTAAATATCCAGCTGTCAGTTTAGCTACACTAAGAGCAGTTAGAGCTATTGTCAGGCTGTAAAACCATCAGCTAATTGACTGTTTCCTGGCAAAACTTATCAGTAAAAATCTTCTACTCCAATATTGCAATAGCTACCTTGTCAACTTATGATGTAACCATAATGGCCATTAAACACAAATGATCATCATCAATTTGTTTGCTGCATTGTCAGGTTGAAATTTCTCATATTCAGAAAGATTTGTCAGTTTTCAAGCGACTTTAAAATTTGTTTTTTGCCAGAAAACATTTGACCAGTCCAAGTCTATATTAACAGTTAAATAAAAGTTCTATAGTTTTTGCACTGACCTTCACTTTGTAGAACCTTGAGAGGCTTTGACCTTGACTTATGACCAGGTTTAACATCTGGGGTACTGGTTGGGTAGGAGTCATCAGGCTGTAGAGAGGAACTTTTCTCTTCTGTTTTACTGTTTCCCGTCACCTTTAGTCGCTTACACGGGCTGATGATTTGGGCAATGCTTTCTATCTCTTCATAAACATGTATACTCTCCATGGCTGGCTGATTGGGGCGCATGACATTCATTTGCATTCGATCTAAAAAAAACAAAAAGAAATAAAATAAAAATCTGTTAGAAAGAAATATTGATAAAAATTGATGTATGAGTCATTTATATGTCTTTTAGAATTTTCATACCTGAAAGTTAAAATAGCTTTTTTATCTGTCCATAAAAGGCAAACTTGTGTTAACACATGGTGGGATGATCTTATGATAACAGACAGTATGTTCTCCACGACTGAGGAGACGATGTGCCACTTTTCCATGTAAATGATTTATGAATTAAATCTGTGAAATGATAATTTAAGTAAAAATCCACAACTCCAAACACTGTGGCACATTCTAGCAGCAGGGGCATGTAGTGTATTTCAAACCAAGTCCCCTGTCAAATGTCGGAAAGCACATTTGAACCGTGAAAGATACATTTCACGTATAGCATGGTCAAAGGTCGAAAGTGACTTCCGTTGACCACATGACAAACGATGCCATTATTTAGAGTACAAATGACCAGTGGTCTAAACCCAATTTCTAATGTTTGTTTAACAAACATGAACACAAGACTCCTCGTAAATCAAATCTGCACTAACCATCACTTCAAAGGTCGGCGCGCTCAGCCTCCGGGCAAGTCCAGACTTCAACGGTCCTTTACATTTTTACCGTTTTGAACCTTAAAAATGTTATGCGTGACAAACTGACCAAAGAATTTCACTTCCTACTTGGCAATGATTAACTGGTATTTCTCCGTAAGGTGAAGCAATTTCTTGTAGGGTTACGACCGACAGCCGTTTCAAACAAGTTAATTACACTCTACATCAAAGTACCTGGTAATCAAGAAACTAGAAGACCAGCATAATTTCAAATTAAATAAGAAAAAAAAACTTTTTCATTAAACGAATTTACTTAATGTACTATATTTAATCTTTTCCCGTCAACTTCGAATTATTTATAAGTATACAATAAACGTGTTGTTTGCCCCTTTCTACACCTTTGCCGAACTAAAGCATTGGACCTAATCATTCAATTAACTTCAGCCCTTAACCGTTTTAATGTCACATTTTCACGACCGAGGAGTGAAAGAGAAAGTAGGAGGTGTAAAAACGAGATAAGATCTTGTGTGTGTGACACCTGAATAACAGACCCCCAGGTCAAACGACCGTGACAGTGATCGACGTAACACAATCACCCTCGGGTGTACAAATCTATCGACCGTTGGAGACCTTACCATCACTTTTTATGGTAAAATCGAAATTTTGCAATTGGTTTTTAATTTCATGGCGCTATTAATTTATCATAAAATAAAAAAAAGGGGGAGGGGGGAAATACAAGTTCAAAATTGATTATTTTTTTTACTAAACAGTAACATTTATTGAGAAAATGCACCTACAAATCATATTACACCATACATGCGGTATTTTGGTTTAAGCAATATTTTCAATCGATATTCAATTAAACACATACATATGATACAGCTGTATTTAGGAAGGATGTTCCTTAAAGGAATATTTCTAACATCAATGATATATAACAATTTGTCATTCCGATAATTTTCCATATTTTTCGAACTACTGTATCATTTTCAAAATCTTCTAAATTTACTATCGGGACATTCATACATTTGACGAAAACTTAAGCCTTAAATGTTGATTAATCTGATAATTTATGTATATACTTCTAATCAAAGACTTAAATGATCAAAACCCATACTCCAACACAATCACTTGAGTACAATTAATGTTTAACAAGTTTCCATAAACAGAAACCTAGTAGTAGTAAGACTTAACCGGAAGTAATTGATTGAAATACTTTAAAAACGCAGGTATTATATAAAGCGACGAGACATACCTGGGAACTCTGAGTAGATATTTTCCTTGCATTCCCTCCGCGACCTCAGCAACTCATAGATAGACTGATACATTTCTGATTCTTAATGACACGAAACGTAAACACACAAATCCGATTTACTCTACGACACTGTCCCACTGGTCAAGTGGTCATGATTTGTACACAAGGGGTCACTGAATGCTTGCTAAGCCCATCATTTACTGGGATCTGACTGTATTAAATGTCCGTTCCCGATTGTACAGTTGTTTGTAATCCTCTTTTCCAATGTCCGTTTTCAATTAAAATCCCGGTTTTGTCACTAACACATTAGAAGGATGCTGTTCAATAAATCGGCTGAGGTCCACCTCAGCATCAGGGGGTCAAAGTTGAAATATTGGGAATCTATTGAACACAGAAGAAACCCCACAGTCTATTAAATTCAGTACGACTGTTGACACAGCTCCTAATATTTGTTGGGATAATCCGTGACTATTTACTTTGCAATGGTCAAAATTACTAAGACTGACCAGCACCTAGATGTGTTCTATCGTCAATACAATTCAATTATGAGGTCAAAAAGGAGAAGATTCGTCTATATCCATGTCCAAATGCTCCCCGGGCAAGTTATGTTTATTTTTTACATGGATGACTTTCTATACATTGAGGCATCAGGTCAGTTATAACAGCTTGCCCAACCGCCATTATAACACTACATTGTACAATAGGCAGGTTGACAATGGGTCAGTTCTGCTAGTGAAAGCGGTTTGACCACAGGGAATAAGTACGATTTGGTATGACATGATCTTATCTGTGATTCTACAAGGTCCCGGGGGTCGGGGTCAGTGCCATAAACTGACATCCCAACCCTACTGGTCAGTCATGACTACAGGTCATCCTTCGCTAATTGTACTTAAGCCTTGATTAATTCATTCTATATTCGATACAAATCGGTAACTTGTAATCCTAAACTGTTGTAATCATAATTAATTCTATGGTACTTATGGTGTCAGTTTTTTCTAAATAAATATATTTTTTTTTTTTTTTTTGTCAAAAAAAAATATGACTTCAATAGAAAGACTTGTCGCGATAAATATTTGTAAACATTCACCAGGAATACTGCTGGATTACTGAGGACATTATTGTCATCTATGACGTCATAACGAGCTTTGCACGTGCACGTTCACGTGCAAGTTGTCGTGCAGATCAAATTCATGCCAGTGAAACGTCTGGTTGCAAAACAAAATGTTTTTACGAGACAGATTTATTACCATCCCATTAAAAAAATTGTGTGCGTGTTTTTTAGGTTTTTTTTTTTTAATATATATATACAGGTGCAATATATATACATGATTTGATTTCCATTTTATATCTCCGATACTTGGGGGATTTGACACGAATTGTGGTATGTAATCCCTACGTCTATTGGTTAAATCTGTAACGCGTGCTAAGGATGACTTGTCGGAGAAATCTTAATCCGTCTTTCAGTTGTTTTTTTAATCAAAGCGCACACTTTTTTTTCTGGTAAATCGTTTTAACAGTTCTGATGATCTAGAAGATAATGTTGGCCAATGTTAACCTTTTTTCCCTGGTAAATCGCCTGTGCGATTTTAATGATCTGTAAGTAGAAAGATCCGTCTAGTAATTTACTGGCTCAGCACCCATAAAGCGATGTCGAGTGTTTTTTAAGCACCTAATTCTTTGATCCGATCTGTCTAGTCCTGAGTGGCTATACCTTTGGGTTATCAGACGAATAAAGGCTGTCCTAACATACAAACCCATAGCGTTTTTCTTTTTTTTTCAAATTTGTATCCGTCAAAAGCAAGAAATTTTGTCGCTCAGCGAGGGATAAATTTTAAAACACATTCTTTTATTTTCATATGAGATTGTATATAGTACAGGGAAGTTGTTGTGAACCACGACAAAGGAACTAAGTGGGAGCGACTGTTGAACCAACACATATCAGTTTTCTTAAAAATCCGATATTAGATTAATATTCAATTAAAAATAATGAGAACAATTTGTAAAAATGGATCTTTAATCTGTTCCTACGGCGCATAGAACCCGATTTTTTTAGTAAACAGTACTAAGGATTCTGTATTTTTGTGAAGAGTAGCTGATAAAACTTAAATGGCCATTATATCGACAGACTTTGTATGTAATAGTCTAATGTTACAGCTGAACACGCGCCTAAATGTCTATTCCATTCCTTTTCATGATTTATCAGCCATTACGCGTGGCGAAAATGACCCATTTTCAAAAGTTCAAAGAACCTTAATTGAAACCCTTGACAAATTTCAGCATTTCCAAGTTTGTGTAAAAGCTGGTGGTCCTTTAGTGTAAAAAGGAACCATGCAAATTGGTGACATATTGAAGGATGACCGGATTCGGTTCCGGTGGGCAGGAGTTCGTAAAATTGACCGATTACCTCACAGCCAATTAACAACCCCTTCTAGGTAGCAGGTGTAAAGGGCAAAGGGTCTCCTGATCGCCATGATGGCAATCGGGACGTTAAATGACTGAATTTCAAATTGATGTCCTGTTAAATGTACAAAAAAAAACTGGTTTAATACATAATTTCTGTGTTATCAGTATAAACAATACCAAATACAATGTATTTTAGTTACGACTACACGGGCAATATGATCTGAAAAATGGCGGAGCTGATTGACTAAAAGTTATTTTTTTCGTTATAACGTCATAATTGCAGGGCGTCACATGCATTGTGACGTCACCAAGGAAAGAAATATAGTGACGGAATATCGCCAATTAGATTTTGCCTAATAAAATGCTATGAATGTTTCGAAAAATATTTAAGTTATGTGATAAAGAGAATCTCTGATATATTTACGAAATTTTCTCCAAGTTCCCATGTTATCTCACCAGATATTCGATAAATGAAAAATCCTTCTTGTCATATGAACTCGTCATTTAGATACGGACATTTTTCATTATCGTTTGTATATGGTAGAACGCAAACACTGTATGCAGGTAATCGTGCTAAGCGTTCAATGTTCTATTAACTGGTACATTTTATACGTTGCCTCTTAACACCACTTCTATCCTAACCAAACATCAGGTATATGGTCAAATGGTCAATATCAGAATCGAATCCGCTAAACGTTGAAGTAGATTATTGGCCTTAGAATAAGATATCCTGTAGTAGATGGTCTATTCTACTGATATCATTAGTCTCACAAAGGAATGGACCTTTACAACTTCTACGTTTGACCTTGTGACCTTGGCCCCGCTGTACTAAAAGTGTCCTCCACTACAGTCCCAATGTATCACTTTAGGTTACGATGGAAATGTTAGCTAAAGGGAGATATGTCATTTAAACTTAGACTTGACCCTGCACCAATCGGTTCCTGATATTATTAAGGGAAACCTGACAGAAAGAAATGTTACCATTTGGCGTTGCCTTTACATTTCACATTGGTTCCAATATACAAATCGAATATGATGTAAAGTCTTTAAAGAGATATGACAACTGTTCATTTTCAAATCCAGCTTGACAATCTTAGAGAGTATGCATAGAGAATGACCTTGTGAGTTGGTATGGTTTCAATTTCGTGGAACCATGGTAACGAGCAAAAAAAAGATGGCCTGGTAACCACGATAGAAACTGCGTTAAATATTTTTTAAAACTCAACCCATTGCTTTCTTGGAGGTAACAAGGTAAAAAAAACAGATATTCAAGATGGCCACTGAAAGCCATATTTTCTGCAAAAAGTGTACACAATTTCGGATACAGTGCAAATTTGAGAGCAATAATTTCTTGAGAAATACCGATAGCTATTTATGACGATAAGGTGAATTGGGCATTATCTTACAAAAGACATAGAAAATTCGAAAGCATAGATCAACACGCTGTTTCCCAATATTTTTTTCCTGTTTCCTGATATTTAAATTCATCACTAACACATTAATAAAGGCGGTTACTGTAGTTGCCAATAGAGAAGACGTTAATGGTCCAAACGTAGACTGACGTGTACTGATACCTTACCTGTCCCAGACCCACCTATTCGTTATATCATAATGACGTCTGTAATCTTCAAACTCCGGCATCCTAAGTGGACACAGGAGAGACGCGGAATGTCATACTAAAGACTTTATTTGTAGGTAATAAACTACAAGTTTGCATGTATAATAGCAGAAAGAATGTACTTTTCACACGAAAACCGGTCACATGTGTCCGAACATGTCCACCTGTGTGTACAGTCATTTGTCAAAACCAGTGGACAGTGACGCTGACCCCCCAGGGTCTGAAAAAAACAGTATACCTTTTGTATGAGAGTGACCAGTCACCAAAGAGACAAAAAACTACCTCATTCACCGATACTATTGAACCAAATCGTTTTTTATAAAATACACATGAATTATCTCCCTTATATAACGGTATACGTACAGGGTTTAAATCTCGTTGTTTATTTTATTATTAATTGCTAATGATATTATCCGTAAGTTTGAAAAAAATGCATTTACTATGTCGTGCAGTAGACTGTGTAGTAGTCATTTCGCTTGTTATCATAGGGATTACGAGGCGTAATGCGATAGCAGGAAGACATACAGGAAATTACTTTTAAACACTCAGATAAGCACACCGCTTATATGAAACAGGCTATAGTTTATATCCACTCTCACTAAAAGCAGCATAAAACTGAAAAATTAACGGACCTTCAAAAATAGGTAAAGACACAATCTACCATCATGATCAAATAACAAAAGCACTTATCAAACGGCTGACTTCGCTTCATTTTTAACAGTCAACTAGGTTACCGGTAGAGCGTGTATCTAACTGAAAAAATTCAAGTTTTACTTCAGGTCACCGATTCGTCGTCCGACAGAACCAGCTGCCATTTGCTTATATATATAATCATATTCAGTATGAATCTTGAAATATACACCTGTTTCCAAGTAATGTATATTTGAAAATGTTGCGTCGCGTTGCACCTGTCCTTTTGGTATGCAAACGTGACCTGGCATCCAAACTAGAACATTTTATCACACAAGAAAATTGGAGATCACCATTTGTAATGTCTAGCCATCAGTGACCCATGGCGTGTACATGACGGCAATGTTGTGTTCCCTAACCTTCAATTAATTGCTTTCAAACACTTTAAAATGAAACTGTTCACCTTAATCATGACCACGAATATTGTATGAGAAAGTTTAAAGAAATTCTTAAATAAAAAATTGTGTTTAAAATAGAAAAATATCTATATAATTCTCGTTAAGTCAAACAATAGTGTCATTTATTTAAGTCAAAGGTTGTAAAGAAATATATAGTTATCAATATATTTTATTTGCATTGTCATTTTCTTCGAACACTACTCCACTTAATACAGAATGTTGTATACATATGAAGTAAGAATGGAGCTAAGCTTATCCCCTACAACAATCGGTTATCTGTACCACTCGTTTCTCTCGTTTGTTGTGGACAAATACGTATGAAATGGATAAATTTCCGACTAAACAGATATCTTGACCACACAAGTGTCCCGATATTTGTGACGACAATGGTCTGTAAGCCGTGACCACATAAATCTCTAGACTTGTACACTTGTCGTAAGTCTTTTCAATGGTTTATGTAAATACCCCACAACTCGACCAGACTGAAGACGAGATGTGTTAACTTTAACCTCCTTGTAACAAAGAAAGTATTTGTCCCTGTCTCCGTACATAACGTTTCACGATATTACAGACAGCAAGTCGAAAAACAGACGCTTTCTGTCCCAGAAAAGATCTTTATTATAATTAGTTAAACAATCCCTTATTTTCCTTTAAACTCCACATGTTTTTCCAATTTGGATGAGCGGTTGCGCAGCCCAGAAACCAAGCGTGCAGAGAAAGCGCTGTCGAGGCCATTTGTTCACGAAATGGAAACTATATGTGACTATGTTTAATAAGTTGGTCAAAAGTGTCACTTTGTTTAATTATTTGTCAAGTTCCAAATTATACATTCTTATGAACAGATTTATTTGCAATGTCAAGTGTTTCGGTCAGATTCCAATTTCATGAACTTTCATCAGGTCAAACGTGTCAAAGGTCAGTGGAGCGTTTTAACATCCCATCAGTATAGCGTTACCATCACTTCAAGTTTATCGTTAATAAGGTCCTACTTTCGCTGCAGTTATACAATATCTTTGTTGGATTGTACACCCTTGTTCCGTGACAGTCATTTGTTCATTTGTTTACAAATAAACAGAATTCGAGAACGCGTCAGATGTCACTGTGATGTAATACCTACGGAGTCAACAGATCGTGGTCGATCACTGAGTAGGGCAAGCGGTGATCGAATGGTGCTTGATATCTCAATCAAACTCCAAGTATTCTAACATAAAATCTATCAAAGCTCCAAAGCTAACATTTCGTCTACAAATCTAATTAAATATTTCCGTGACATCTGACAAGTGATAATTCAAACACCATCATCGACAGTTCAATGCTGTCAGAATTTCGTTTTACGTCAAAATTTCGTTTTATAAAATAACCAGAATAGTGAATAGGTCATCGTTAGGTTATGACATTGAAAATATCTTGATTGTAACAAATGGAGAACCTCCACTTTATAAGGGACAATGTTTTGAAGGCTTCTCAATCCATGTGAAATATCAATGCTAAAAAACACTTTGTGCTAAAAAAAAATCTATTGATATTAAAAAACCCATTCTAGTTTGAACAACAGAATTTTTTGTGGTAATTATCAGGCGCTTGATCGATACTGATACTGACATATCGCCGTTTTTACTGGTCTAACCATTTCTCTGACAACGCTACACCTTTGCTACGAATCGCTCTGTAAACACCTTTGAATTTTTGGTTGTTGTTAATGAAGATAATCTGTCATAAAATGGTTTGATGCCAAGAGGAGGCGGTCACCCATCTCCGACGGTATTGTGTCCCACACAAGAATGGTCATAGCAGTTTTACGACCCGTTGAGTTTGAATGCCCACTATGGTCAGTTATATTGAATTTGACCCCGTCTGCCCTGTATTGTACGTACGCGCCTAAGTTTAACATTATGACACTTTACACTATACAACTTTCAGTATCGTTTCAGGTCAGCTGATTTTAAGAACTAATATTGGTATTTTATATTGACTTCTAGGAGACATATTTTCATTTGAGCTTAGCATTTTATTAATTTTCATCTTTAGACCAGCAGATTGACACGACAATCCGTCTTGCTTTGTCTGTGAGTCTCTAATTTGAATCTCTTCTTTGTCAATGATTGCTATGGTTGTCTGGAAACAGCCAAGTCCAAAAGTTCAATAGATATTCTGAGATTTGATTTTTACCTATGATCAGACACATATTGTTTGGAGCAATGTCAAATTACACAATACATTTAAAGCTGACCATTCTGGGAATGTTAAGCAACATTCAACACCCTTGTGATATACGGAACCACCGGCCTGCCATGCTACTACAGTAACTCACATGGGACAATGTAGTACCTGGTATCGTTTTGAGCTGGTGACCGTAACCTCCTGGTCAGTTTATTGTATCATCCTAGTCCGTGACAGAGAATTGATGTGGAGGTGGAGCAGACGGCAGGGGACATGTTCCAACGACAAGACGCGTAAAATCTATCATGTTTTAATTCACTAGATCATAAAAAGCTGACCCTCTGTGGTCAGTTATGTCACGAACTTTGACTACCTATCATTCAATGGTCATTCGCGCCAACAACTGGACATATTGAGTATATAAATGGGAAATGTGTGACCGGGCCGGACATCACGCTGAGTTCTCCGTGCCATCATTGTATCATCTCTCACCCGTCGACGGATGTGTGGCGGATCGTGAAGAGTGTGGTATGACGCTTAGCTAAAGCGGTATATAATCAACTCCAGAGTGATTTTCTTCATTAACTAAGTTTTGACAACATTTCAAACACAAACAAATTAAACATAAAACTGTACACATAATCACATTTATAATTAGCATTACACACATTGTCACGTTCATTTCTATATCAGTTCACATACCTCTTCCGGAGAGTGACACATCAATTAAATGTATACTATTCCCTTTATCTATTTAATCCATACAACATACCATACCCAATACTATCCTTTCTTTCCAAGATGGTTTAATTCTTAAACATCTTCAACGTTCATAAGATGTATAAAATTTAACACACATGGACGAATGATATGGAATGGCTAAATAAAATTCGAGAGGATATCTGCATAAAATGGACTGTTAATCTTGAAACATTTCATATGTAAATTTTCTAGGTAGATTTATTTCAAACAGAGGTAGCAATACTATTCATGTCCAATTCATCGTCAATTATCGTCTAGAATGGTGAAGTATGAGAAAATGAATAATATAAATTAGTCAGTTATTCATCGGATTTAGTTTAGTTTAAAACAAGTGTAATTTCCTGTCTAACCCTTCGATAAGATTCATAATGGGAAATTCTTCATCCCTTTTCTAATTTCAAAATTTAAATCACAGGTTCCAATCCTTTGTGCTATGATAAGCATTACATAATTTCTGATAGTACAATTATTTACCTTACAACCAGTAGTCCAGGTGCGCTGTTTATTACGATAACATAAACACGAAATGTCAACAATTATAATACTTAAGATGTTTACACCTGTAATGGGACAATGAGAGCTTTATGAACGGCTCAACGGAATTGGAAATTAAACATTTCTACTTTGTGGTATCAGTTTGAAACAAAAGTTAATAACGTATCTTTCAAAAATACAAGATTACACTTGTCATGAACAGATTTGAACTCATAATTAAAATTCACGCTTAAGCTGACGATATTATAAACGTGTTTCCAGTTTTGTCAGCTTCACGATCGCTAAAGAGATCCCCAGATGTCGATGCGTGTTTGTTTCCGGCCAAAATTTTAAAATTAGAAAACCTGCTTGTGGTTTTTGAAACTCGAGTTTTGAAAATATGACAAATGATAGTCATGTTTGAAATTGTCAGATCGGAAAGTCAGAATGAGGAGTAACTTTGTCCAAGAAGAGAATTCTGTAAGTGTTTGAAGTATCCGTCTTCTTGTTTACCGAACGACTGAACGAGGCTTGTTGAGGAGTCGTTTAGATAACGATATATTGACTCGAGATCTACACGAGTAGCCTGAAACTTGTGATGGACATGCCACCATTGTCCGAGTCTAATCTTCGGCCACTCTGTGGGCAGTTGTTGTCAGCTACTTGTCAGCTAAGACTCAAGACCCTTGTTTGTAAAACAACGCACATGGCCAGTATCTTCTTGTCGAAATTTACCGGTCAGACAGAATATTATCGTTATCATTTAGTTTGCAATAATGCACATGGCCAATAGTATATGGGTGATGGCGATGATTATCTGTAATGTTATGTGTAGCTAGTAACAGCTGATCTGAAACCCAAACTAACGCTACAGAACTTCATTTTAAAGGAAGTGTTATCTGCCAATCGTTGCTCAACCACCAGACTTAATATATATGACATGGGTTAAAAGACCATTCCACAAAGTCAGGTTTAAAAAATCACAATTATTGTGAATTCGATAGACTAAGGATGCTACACGATTCATCAATTTGTACGGTTCCACCTTAGATGCCAAGTCCGATCTCTTCTCTAAGAGTTGTTGTGACCATAACTACTTCACATATAGCGGATGTATCTTACTCCGGACTTTCTTTGACCTTTAATTTTACGTATAGAACCAGGACTCTCTACACAAAACGTCTGTGCTTTATTCCGATTACAGCCTCCGTATCGCACCCCGGACAGCTCTATCGAATAGTGTGTGAACATCTGTGTCCGTACCGCTCTCCGGACAGGTACATGGGGTGGACTGTGAACAGTAGCTGTCTCCGTATCGCACTCTGACAGGTCCGTGGAGTGGACTGTGGACAGTATCTGTCTCCGTATAGCACCCAAAAAAGCTCTATCGGATGGAATGTGAACACCTGTGTCCCTACCGCACTCCGGACAGGTACATGGGGCGGACTGTGGACAGTATCTGTCTCCGTACCGCACTCCGGACAGGTCCATGGGACGGACTGTGGACAGTATCTGTCTCAGTTCCGCAATCCGGACATCTCTAGAATCAGACTGACTGCGTCAGTTTCAGTCACCGTATACAGCAATACGGACAGCTATGTCGGACGGATTGGGGATAGTTTCTGTTTCTGGACCGTACTCCAGATAGCTCTAACGGACTGGCTACAGGTGGTATCAGTCACCCTATACAGCACTATCTGGACGGCTGTATCGGACGATCTGTAGAAGGTACCTGTTTCCGTATCGCACTCTGCACCGCAATAACGGACAGACTGTGTATAGTTGGACTGTGACACAAAATGACCAATGGCCATTCAGTAACACAGGAGCTAAAGATGGTAGGCGCGGCTTCCGAAATAATATACAAAATTCAAATGTTTCATATGCTTGATGTAAAAATCTATTTTGATTTCAAGCGAATAATTCGGCAGAAACTGAAACGAATCGCTGAAACGTTAAATCCATCTACTTTGCAGACTGATCATGGGTTACCTGTTCCTATAATAATTCAGGGCTAATTTTAACCTGGTCCCAGTCTCCCACGGTAGGGAGGGAGCTCGACTGACCATCCATAGGACTCTGTTGTAATAAAATAGTCCTGACAACAGCATTCTGTGGGATGATAATTAACGATGAGATCCAGGCCAACACCCAGATAACTCCTATGGTTTCCTGATAAACTTGGCATAATAGTTTAGTGTTGGTGGTTTACACGCTTTCGTTGCCGACCTAACTTGGACCTTTTTGTTTGGTAATGAAATTTTACGTCTTGTTCTGATTCATCCGATAGGAAGGGATTGAGATATATGTACTACAAGTTGACCGTTTATGTTCGACACTTACTCTGTGTGTGGTACACGGCCAAAAACGGACATTTTCATTTTGTAAAACCCTTTACTCATTATACGACTCCATACGTCTGCGGACGTTAAAAACACAGAGCATAAAAAGTTGACTCAAGCACCGCCTAGTATTCATGAATCGTTAACTATTGTGAGCGGAACAACATTTCAGCAATACATGGTACTTAAGTCAAAACTTTCCCATCCGATAAAATGGTCACTTTATACATTGCCGGACATTGGTCATTACTTCCGTGTCAACTGAGCGTGACCAACAAAATTACTCCTCCCCTTTACATGTTAACGTTTGTTGACCACAAACTGACCACGCGAATTCAAATGCCATTGAAACTAGTGTATACTAGACAAAAGATGTTTTCTATATACTATGCAAAGGGACAATGGACAAAAGAAAAGTTATATACACACGGAACCATAGAAGTGGATGGACATGGTCAGTTCTGCTATACCTGTCAGCATACTTGGGGATATGCGGGGTAGCACGTATCACTGTTGGGGGTTTTAGATGATATTTGTTACAGGGGTCAAAAGTAGCCAGGGTCAAAAGTAGACAACAACCACTTAATGTATGCCGCGGCAAGGATATAAAAAAATTTCTGAAAATTAGCATATATCTGATGGTGATAGATTGAATGAGATATCACTGCTGGAGTATCTATGTTCGTCCAGTTTGAAAAGATGATACGTTAGAGATAGGGATATAGTTAAATGGATTTAGACTTGGTGGGAAAACTATGTTTGATTTCCGGGGTCTAAAGTGTGTGTTTTTACAATGATATATAGGAGGGGTGTTTCTATCGCCGTGATAATAGTAGGGTAAGTAAGAGAGTTATCTCCAGGTAAAGATAGGTGATGGGTGGGTCCCCACGTAGTAATTCGCCACTGGACACCCTGGACACAATGGCCATTTTAATGGCAATGTCATCAACGTTTTGTTTGACCAATACATTGAAATAACATGAACTAATAACATTGGTCAGACGGGAGAGTTGATTGGCAATTTTCTCCGTCGAAATACGAAACTGGAAATTTCAACATCATACATAAATCAAATACCAGTAAATTACTTTAAGATTAAAGAACGTCCATGCAGTTGATATCTAAATTCCAACCCAGATGTCTAGATATGTTATTCTAACAGATTTATCTATCTCTTTCCGAGGTCTGATGTCACCCAATGAAAGATTGTGTCCCATTGTTGTTTATGCCTGTATATGTTGTATGCCAATTCTGAAATAATGAGCTGCAAGGCTCAAGGTAATGAAAAATTGAACTTAAAGCTAATTTTTTTTTCTTCAGCTTGATAAAATTATAAAGTATTATGACATGAATCTCAAAGTTCATTTCATTTTCAGTCTCGAATTTCAGAATTAAGAAAAAAATGCAAGTAGTGAAAGCTTAATGATTAAGAAACACCTGTGTCGAAGATCTTGAAATTACAGAACATGAAGCCGTCAACTGTCAGCCATCTGTCAGACGGTTGAACACTTTTAAATACGGTAATAAATAACACGCTGACAATGCCATTAAAAAAATCATGAATTAATTCTCAATAGATGACACTAAAATCTGTCTGTGAATCTTTCTAAATTGTTGAATTTAAACGTCCTGATTTGGGTTTATTGCAATAAATGTGTATTTCATTTCCAAATTATCAATTTGTAATAATAGGGTATTTGGGGTGTTAAAATGTTAATAGGCAAAGATTATATAAATATGTCAGAGATGTTATAGGGAAGTAACAGAACCAGTTACCTACCGTAAATATCTTGTAGAGTTTTAACAAAAAACCCAGAATACAATCCCTTCATTATTGTGACACGACAATCTTGATAAAACTGTACAGATCATATCAGGTTTGGAGATATGTACATGAGACATGAAAATCCAACCCATACAAATTAATGGGGCGGGGGTGCGATTTAACTCAATCTGACATGACTTGTGTAAAATTAACTCTTTGAAGTAAAACGAAACACATGTTTATCAATATAGAGATGTATCTATAATAGATATGTACATGTTATTTGTAAACACAGCGAGCTGTCACCTACAAAAACACGTTTTAGACAGCCTCAGTGGGCGTTCTCAGTTCCTTACTATGTATAACATAGGGGTCCTTGTACAAGACATTTTCTCACAACATCAAAGCGTGTCTACAACATTTCCACATAGAAATAATAAATACCATACGTACATGTCGGTCGAGTTTACAACCTCCCGATCTCTAGCAGGCGGGCGACCCTAACAACTCAAACCCGATACGTTCGAAACCACAGCCGAGACATCTGCTATGTCTGATAGTGATACAGCGGTGGTTGTGATTTACAATGGACACTGTTCTAACTTAATCTCGCATGCATATTCAACATTTTTGTATTAAGATGTATGTAAAAACTTACCATATCTTCGACTATTTCATAAATCCAGTGAAAATTGGTCCGTTCTTTTGTTTTCAGTCTTAAACATGCCCAGAAGGTACCTTCACACGTTCGTCGAGTGTTGTCAATTTGTTGTTGAATAGAGCGCCAGCCAGTGACGTCACCGATTTGAACTACTCTGAGTGGACGGTTCGTTGCAGGTGCTCGTATTACTAGCCTATAGCCTGTTTCAATATTCTCGCTCCCTTCACAGCATAAATTAAAACAACTTAATCTCGGGTCAGATTTCAATTACATTAAACACTTGAATGTGATATATAAGAAGAGCGATATGCTAAATTTACCAACTGTCACGGAATATTTACATTTTTTATCTCTTCAACAAAGACCTCCTATATGATCGGCGTAAACATTAAGCAGTAAACTACATGGCTTGTCGATTTGTTTTTGTCAAATTCTGAAGGAGTGTAACAGCTGGTATTTGATCATACAAGTCACACGACAATAATAGTCAAGTGTAACAAAACCTGTTGAAACACACACTTCAATGGCTATTCAAATATTCTAACGTTATTCTCGTATGAATTTTTAGAAATTAAAATTGTATATGTTAAAGTTCACGTCTATATGTCCATGACTTACTCAATACATAAATTCAGATAAACATCTCCATCATTATCATGTTCTCAGATATTGGATTCAGTTAGATAATTAACGGTCATAAATTAATTGTTTTTGTAATCAATTAACACTTGGACACTGCATTTCATTACGATTTTAATAGACTCACTCTAGTTAAATTGATAAGAACTGTCTCGTATATTTACGACCCCGATGAACCTCTTCAAACAACAAGATGTCTATTTCGCACCTGTAAACCTCAATGGCTCTTGATTACAGACAAGTATGTACAGACAACTGATGAATTTGTTTGACGTTGAATTCTCACACCTTTGCATTAGGGATATAAATCTCAAGATAAGTTGTGTACATTTTACGTCATAATGGTCATACTTTAGGTGCTCGGGATTACAAGAACCCTTGTGAGTAAATCGTACGGAGAGACTTTTCTGTGGTGTTAGTAAACACGAGTAATTGTAATTAGTACTAGAAGCCAGGATGAGGTGATAAGGTATTCAGTACAGGACACGACTATTGGTTGTCTGTTCATCGTCAAACCTACTGAATAAAAAGTACACAAATCCTAAATATAGCATTACAATAGGATTGACGTTTAAACAACAGATATGTTACAGAACTAGTGGTGTGTACCCTGATAAAACTGACCACAAAGGCATGTGTAAAACGATAGACATTTTTTTACAGAAATGCTTGGATAAGTTAATTTCTAATCATTATTCTGTCTTCTCCTTAATTTAATGGATTATTTTTAGATATAGGTAACGGTAGATGTTGTTGTACCCTTCCTTAATAAGACTGCCAGCTTTCGTACTTCAATTGTCTATAACTAATTGTATTGTTAAAATTTATTTCAACAAATTCTAAATATTTTATTTGTTTAAAAACAAAATCTAGAGACGTCTGTATTGTAAGCCCCTAGTAATTTTTTTTTAAATAGAGTTCGATGATGAGAAATTAGGCCATGAAGGTACTGATCAGAGTTCACACCTGTCCAGGTACACCACGGCGGGGGTCTCAGTTCTCAGAGGGGGTGGGGGTATTACCGGCGTGTCATTGTCAATCACTAGCCCTAATTAAATATAAATATTATATAATTTTGGAACTAAATATCAGAAAAAAAATTAGCAAACCAATGGCTTATCGAAAGTGTTGGCATTTTATGCCATATTTGGTTATGTAATGAAATTAGTTGGTAATTTTTTGGCTGGGCACATTTTATGTTGTATTGTGATTTTATGAATGACACATATGTATATTATGTGCTTGACAAGATGTGTGAACTTTGAACTTTGTATACAAGAGTCAGTTTCAAGTTTTATAATTTCATCTGACATACAAAACAAACATAGTCACATTTGTTAATTAAGTTGATGAACGTCTTAAGCACTCATACGATAGACTATGTTATTTTAAAGGAATTATTAGTGAACTTTGACGTAACACTCTGAATTTCCTGATAATCGTAGAAGATGGTTAATTATTTACACTGTCACGGACTTTGTACTCTGAGATGCTTTACCGTGCTATTACGGAGTACGAAAAAAGTCACATAGATGTGTGACCGTTATAACTAAATTAACCGTGGTTATACAGGTCTCGGAGTACAGAAAAACGGTACCCAATAAGTTCGTATAAGTAATTTGATAAAAATCACTCATCCATGATCATCCTCATTTTCCTGCGTGCTCTCTGAAAGCGATAAGGAGGGGTGAGAAAGTGGGGGTTGGGGGTGGGGTGTAATCTACAGTGTCCGGTAGAAATAGCTGCATATGGGTGCCCTTTGCAATTATTTACAAATACTACAACGTACAGAAAATATCTCTTATACGCACAGAAAACTGACCACACATAGTACAAGTAGAGAAAGCTGGTCATACCAGATATACAGGAAACTGACTACACCAGGTATACGCACAGAAAACTGACCACCCATAATACAAGTAAAGAAAACTGGTCGTACCAGATATACAGGGAACTGACCACACATAGTACAAGGGAAAAAACTGACCACGCCAGTTATATCCACAGGAAACTGACCACACAAGATATACGCACCGAAAATTGACCACACATGACACATACAGAGAACATTCCACACTTGATATATGTACAGAAAACTGACCACACATTATATATGTACAGAAAAGTGACCACACATTATATATGTACAGAAAACGGACCACACATTATATATGTACAGAAAACTGACCACACGTAATATATGTACAGAAAACTGACCACACATATATGTACAGAAAACTGACCACACATAATATATGTACAGATAACTGACCACACATAATATATGTACAGAAAACTGACCACACATAATATATGCTATTTCTTCTGAACAGAAACAGACGTAAGCTTTGTCGCTGTCTCGTGACAACAGAGGTTGGATTTCACATTTTTTCTCGTTTGGACGAAAAGATTTCTCACTAACCCCTATTATATAGTAAACATACCTGTTTGATTTTAGATTTAATCATCGCCTTTTACCTTATGAGAAGTCATTCAGATCAGTAGAACGACACTCGATGTAATATAATGAAAATATATATATTGTGAAACAATATAAATTACAAGATATAGAATATAACACACCAGATATAGAAAATACAGCACAGAATAAAGAATATAAAGCACAGAATATAGAATATAAAACACAGAATATAGAATATAAAACACAGAATATAGAATATAAAACACATAATATAGAATATAAAGCACAGAATATAGAATATAAAACACTGAAAATAGAATATAAAGCACAGAATATAGAATATAAAACACAGAATATAGAATATAAAGCACAGAATATAGAATATAAAGCACAGAATATAGAATATAAAACACAGAATATAGAATATAAAACACAAGATATAGAATATTAAACACAGAATATAGAATATAAAACACAAGATATAGAATATATAGCACATAATACATAACACAAGGTATAGAATATATAGCACAGAATACATAACACAAGGTATAGAATATAAAACACAAAATATAGAATATAAAGCACAGAATATAGAATATAAAACACAGAAAATAGAATATAAAGCACAGAATATAGAATATAAAAAACAGAATATAATATAAAACACAAGAATAAAACACAAAATATAGAATATAAAAAACAGAATATATAATATAAAACACAAGCACAGAATATAGAATATAAAACACACAATATAGAATATAAAGCACAGAATATAGAATATAAAACACAGAATATAGAATATAAAACACAGAATATAGAATATAAAACACAGAATATAGAATATAAAACACACAGATATAGAATATATAGCACATAATATATAACACAAGGTATAAAGAATATATATAAAGCACAGAATATAGAATATACACAAGGTATAAAACACATAATATAGAATATAAAACACAAAATATATAAAACACAGAATATATAAAGCACAGAATATAGAATATAAAACACAGAAATATATAAAGCAATATAAAGCACAGAATATAGAATATAAAACACAGAATATATAATATAAAACACAAGGTATAGAATATAAAGCACAGAATATAGAATATAAAAAACAGAATATATAATATAAAACACAAGGTATAGAATATAAAGCACAGAATATAGAATATAAATGTGGGATCTGATATATACAATAAAAGATACGGAGTACAATACACAAGGTATGAAATATTATTCACAAGCACACAATTTACAATATAAAACACCATTTTTACTGTTTAAAACACAAGCTATTTAGTATCAACTCAAAAGATATCAATCACATCATATTAGAATGCTACAACGAGAACATTTATCTACTTCGGAAACAGAAAGATTTTCGTGACATTAAAAACCATCCTATTCGTCCCTATTTCTCTTCGTCTGTGATTTGTATAATTTGTTGTCATGGTAACCCGATTACGATTTTTGACTGTATCATTAACGTTTGCCAACATGTTTATATGTGGTTGTTTATCCTCGTGAAGAGCCACATTGTGACTTATGACATGTAAATCTAAAGTTAAGTTGTATATCTGTTACGTCATAATGGTCATCCAGATACGTAACAGGGTTAGAAGTGAGTATCAAATTTTGACCATTTCACAGAGCTGAAGTAAAAGTATTTAAGTTGATAAATACTCGATGAACTCTGATCCAACTTTAATAAGTAAACGGAGTTGACCACAAAAGGTTTCGTACTTGAGCCACGTTATGTAGTGGTCAGACATTAAGGTGGACAGTTGTCACATGGTTTGTAATAACGGTCAGTCCACAAAGGCGTGGCGCAGATTTAGTATAGCACGGTATCAATGTATCCATGATAAATGCTGGATGTGACACGTCCCTGTGGGTTGTTTGCCAAACGGGCATATCACAAATAGAACATAAACGTAGATATTGAAAAATCAAAGGTCCTTATATATCACGTGAGAAATCAATATTCTTTAATGAGAAATCAATATTCATTAATGGGAAATCAATATTCTTTAAATGCCTCGTGAGAAATCATAGGTCTTTCAATATTACGCGAGAATTAGAACGTCTATAAATATCCCGAGAAGTATCAAAAGTCGAAAGATATCACGTGAGAAATAAAAAGTCTCTAGATGTCACGTGAGAGATCAAATGTCTATAAATATCGTGCGAGAAATCAAAAGTATTTAAAAGTATTTGAGAAATTAAAGTCTATAAATCCAAACATCTATTAATGTCACTAGTGAAATAAAACGCCAATAAGTATCACGTGAGAAATGAAAAGTCTAAATGTTACACAAGAATTCAAAAGTCTACAAATGTCACGTGACTATATGAAAAACGTGTAATTCATTCGGGGACATCAACTGGTGCTATTAGCATGTTTTCGTTAAAAGCAGGCGACATCGGCTTTAAAACGCATCCCAAAATTGAAGGAAGCATGCGGCATTACACACAGCACTTTCTATTTTATCTAAAAAATAAATAACTAAAAATTGCACAGCTGTATTTAAAAGCTGGTCAGCAGGCCTCCTTATAGCTGAAAGGCCTAACAAAAAGACGGCCAGGTGATCCCTTAAATAATCATATCTTAAAAATTGTATTTTAACATGAATATGTTATTAATTCATACTACAGATATACAGATATTTCCATTAAGAATCATTAAGGTTGTCTATACTTAGAACCGATAGTATATCTTTATCGTCTAAAAAGGTTAGAGTATTTAATATCCAGTACTCATATACAGCCAGATTATACATACATTACTAGTGTCATGGTCACACATAGGAGTATAATTATCATATGAACTCGGAAAAATGGTCAAATACAAAAATATCATTAAAATCATCAGATTTATAGGTTAAAAGGAAATAAGATACCAATCGTTGACGTACATACGGTGACTATTAATGGGCGACGGTATTTTAACGAGCTGTCTGATGTGTGCAGATATTTTACAGTGTAAAGGAGACAACAACCTACACCAGCATGTTGAAATCTAGACAGGAAATATTTCTTTTAAATATTGAAATTAAAAGTTTAAAATATTGTGGATGAGGATTAGTTCTAGTGCTAAAACTCTTGCGTGAAAACATTAAAGTTTAATGGTACAACTGCTAATTCGTTTGAGGGACGGGACATAAATCACCCTGCTTACATTCTTAAGGGACCTGAGTCCAGTTCCGCTGCTGGCTCAGTCGAGCGAAAGTTTTGTCTCCACTATTGTCACACCGGTAACATCCAGAAAATTTCCGATTTTTATGCTAATCAACTTTTACTGTTGTATAAAGATCCAACTCTGCGGAAAACACTGAAAAAATGTCATGGTTTAATCTGTGATCTGAATAATAAACTGATTATTGTCGCATTGTGATGTAATGTGATGTAAATGATAAAATACCAGCCGACCTTGAACTCACGTTTGATATGTGACCTAATACTGACCCTTTTATCGGGAAATTAATGGGATTTTTTCATTAGGACAATCAACGATAGACATCACTAATGAACGTGGTAAGGAACAGTCATACTTCACGTCACAAGCATAAAAACGGCAATTGGCATTTTACTGATAATCACATTTATTTAGATTTACCAACTGCTAGATACAGTCTGCCTAGATGCTTCGAGATTGTAAAAGTTTTTCACTGTTGTCTCGGATGACGAGAGTCGAGCATAATCTACAAATATGATAAAAATATAGTGCTCAGATTACAGGCTGTAATAGATATGTTAATAGTCGGTTTACCGTAATTAAAATATGAGATGCACGAGAGAATAAATTGAAACTCGTTGTCTCGAAATCACTTGAGTCGAAATTCCGTTTAAGTCGAAATTATGTTTAAGTCGAAATAAGTCCCGAGGAAGATATAGATATATATAGTTGCCTCTCTGTCCGTCCGTCCTTTTCGTGCCCGGAGCATAACTGTGTCCAATCATGAAATTTGGTATGTACATCAGGTTACACTGCGGTATACTCTATTCGAAGGCCCACGACCCTTACTTAAAGTTATTGCCCGTTGTTAAAATTTCGTGTCCTGGTCGTAACCTTTCTTGCATTTAAACTAGGATAATGAAACTATATATGTATACATTAGACATACTGTACATAAATACCAGGGACCACAACTCTTTAATTACAGATTTACTGCCCTTTGTCCGGAACATAGTTGATAGCTGTTATTTGAATTGATGCCGATGTGGGTACACTTTCTGAGAAAAGTTTCAAATTCTATAACATCTGAACTCTTTACTACCTGTCTACAAGTTACAATACCAAAACATTGATAAACAACCCTACTATTATCAATCAGTACATATAGCTAACATGTGCCTTCGTTCCCAGCTCATGCATAAGTATGTGTCAGACAAAAAAAATGTAGGTTCATCATTGTCACTGACACTCTTGTTTCTGTTGTTGCTTCATCACAGGCGATCATTGATTGGCTGAAGTAAACTGCTTTCATTTTCATTGTTTTTCTTGATCATTTATTTTAACACGTGCGATTAATACTAGTGGGTGGCTACCACTGAACTCAACATTTTACACAAATCCGCTTCGTCCTGGTTCCATTATCACAACAGTCACCTAAACACACACATGAAAATATAGTAATGAAATAAAGAAGTTAAGCCATGTACAAACAGACATGAGGTCACAAAAATTTGTTACAAACTCAGGGACTAGTTAACACGCCAAGTTCAGTAAGAGAAAGCAAACATGACAAATGAATCTGTTTGATTTTCGTCCTTACTAAATGACAACGGAACCGGTTTAATTCTCGTTTTCATTTCATAACAATCGAACCAGCTTAATTCTCGTCCTCTCTTCATAACAACTGAACCAGCTTAATTCTCATCCTCCCTTCATGACAACTGAACCAGCTTAATTCATGACAAATTATGTGGGGACTTGTCACTTCGATATTTCATGACCAGCTCGTTACAACTTATTAAGCTCGTTTATATCTTTACGATATTACAACTGACTTGGCTTACAAGGATAACATGTGCTCTCAAGATAGAAAGACTGTTTAGTATTGTTAACAGAAATCTGATAGGATACATGCACAAAACCTAGATCTGTCTGGTACTTTATGAGATGGATGGTGATATCGGGGTATACACTGAACCAAATAGAAAAGGAAAGCTGAAGGAACGATAACGGTTTTAAGTTAATCTTGATGAAAATAGAGTAACTGGTTCTATACACAGACGCCATCAGCGTGAATCAGAAATATATATACAGCGACCGGAAACATCATTGCATAAGATTTAAAACTCAAATCCTATTTAGAAATTTTAAATTGGATACGTATGGTAAAGAAATCGTTTCCGCCTTTTTACACAATTAATTTATAGCCTCGGAGTTTTTATTGTCTGGTACATTATCATGATTTTCTTCCGATAATTCTTCCCATAATCACATCGTCCCGAAATACAATAGCGAGATAGCGATCTTCGGACATCGCCAAGTAGTTCCATTCACAATAACCAGTGGTCATTCTTAAAGTGGACAAAGCATGTCATGATGGTACAGTAAAAGAGATAGGGACTGCGCTACACCTCCGCAAGTATTAGGTTGTCGCGTGCAAGGGTCAGATTACCTGGTAGTTTGGGTGCCCAGGGCTCAGAACAACTTAGGACTAGGACGACACGTAAGTGGTCAAAATCGAGTAAAGGCAACAGTTACGTCACAGTGGACACAACAACAGACTTAAACTATGATGACGTATAAGTAACAGTTAACTCTTCAGTCGTGTCCAGTTGTTATCACATACCAGGTAATGTTAACATCTAAGGTCTCAAGTGCAAACCAGGGTATCCAAGGTACCAGGTAATGTTAACATCTAAGGTCTCAAGTGCAAACCAGGATATCCAAGGTACCAGGTACATGTTACACCATCCAAGGTCCCAGGTACATATTACACCATCCTATGTCCCAGGAACAGGTTACAACATCCAATGTCCCTGGTACAGGTTACACAATCCAATGTCCCAGGGACAGGTTACACCATCCAATGTCCAAGGTACAGGTTACACCATCCAATGTTCCAGGAACAGGTTACACCATCAAATTTCCCAGGTACAGGTTACACCATCCAATGTCCCAGGCACATGTTACACCATCCAATCTCCCAGGCACAGGTTACACCATCCTATGTCCCAGGTACAGATTACACCATCCTATGTCCCATGTACAGATTACACCATCCAATGTCCCAGGTACAGGTTACACCATCCAAGGTCCCAGTTACAGGTTACACCATCCAAGGTCCCAGGTACAGGTTACACCATTCAATGTCCCAGGTACATGTTACACCATCCAATGTCCCAGGAACAGGTTACACCATTCAAGGTCCCAGGTACAGGTTACAACATCCAATGTCCCAGGTACAGGTTACACCATCCAATGTCCAAGGTACAGGTTACACCATCCAAGGTCCCAGGTACAGGTTAAAACATCCAATGTCCCAGGTACATGTTACACCGTCCAATGTCCCCTGGACAGGTTAATCCATTCAATGTCCCAGGTACATATTACACCACCCAATGTCCCTGGTACAGGTTACACTATCCAATGTCCCACGTACAGGTTACACCATCCAATGTCAAAGGTACAGATTACACCATCCAATGTCCCAGGTAAAGGTTACACCATCCAATGTCCCAGGCACATGTTACAACATCCAATGTCCAAGGTATAGGTTACACCATCCTATGTCCCAGGTACAGATTACACCATCCAATGTCCCAGGTACATGTTACACCATCCTATGTCCCAGGTACAGATTACACCATCTAATCTCCCACGTACAGATTACACCATCCAATGTCCCAGGTACAGGTTACACCCTCCTATGTCCCACGTACAGGTTACACCATCCAATGTCACAGGTACAGGTTACACCGTCCTATGTCCCAGGTACAGGTTACACCATCCTATGTCCCAGGTACAGGTTACACCATCCTATGTCCCAGGTACAGGTTACACCCTCCTATGTCCCAGGTACAGATTACACCGTCCAATGTCCCAGGTACAGGTTACATCAGGCAATGTCCCAGGTACATATTACACCGTCCAATGTCCCAGGTACAGGTTACATCATCCAATGTCCCAGGTACAGATTACACCGTCCAATGTCCCAGGTACAGGTAACAACATTCTCGGTCCCAGGTAAAGATCACAAAATCCAAGGTCCCAGATACATCCAAGGGAACGTCCAACTACCTAGACTGAGGTCGCAACATTCAAGGTCGCAGGGTCAGTTCACAACAGCAAAGGTCCCAGATACAGGTCACAACATCCAATGTCCCAGGTACAGATCGCGACATCCAATGACCCAGTACAAATCGCGACATTCAAAGTTCGAAATATTGAAGCATTGTGCAACGCTGATTAGTCGATGACTTTCGACACGAACTGGATTCTGTACCTACCGACTTGATCACAAGCAGACCTGTAATACATAAGACAACTTTATTCAAAATAAAAATCTAAATTTGTAGTTTGGCATCATATACAATGTCTGCACATGATTTTTGTGCACATAAGGACTCCATCGTCATTTGTGAACAAACTATAGCTTTTTTGGACCACTTCCTTTTTGCTAGGGGTGCAAATATGTCTCATGATTTTACGGAAGGCATTTATGATCATGTAAATGACAAACCACAGGCACTAGCCTTGTCCGTCAGTACGCTTACATGGTTATTTGTATGAGTGTACTGACAGACGAGGCTAGTACTTGTCTTCATACAAAAGAAGACATTGTTATGGGTATGAGAACTCAGAAAGTTGAAACAATTGTCGAGAAAATGTTTCTAATTATCAAAATGAATGCAACTTACGAAAAGTTAACAAAAAATATGTGTCATAGGAGTGTACGGTTGGATAGAAAGACGCCATATCTAACCTTCTAGTTGTTGCGCAAAACTTAAAAATAACATGACGACAAAATCAGGTGTTTATCCATCGACTCTGTGCAAGAAAGTAGATTAATTACGACCGTCTCATGTATGTATTGTTTTGTGATTTAATCGCATTGGGGTTGTACTGGTCTGTCCTAGGCCTGACTTGTCCGAGTCTGGAAACCTGTATAGGGACAATATAAAGAGACGAGGTAGTTAAAACATTATCTGTGTAAGATCTGTTTGTACGACACGTCTATATTTTGTTAGTATTATCAACATGTCAGGCGTAATTAAACTACACATATTACAAAATTGCTTGAGGCATTTTAAACAATGGATGCCATCATTGTCAATTGAGGTCTGGAATGGTTTTTTTACGGTAAATTCGAATTCATGATACGACATTTCCTGTTTATACAACTGATACTTTATTAGGAATATAAAATATCGAGGTCTTAACCAGCGAATCACGATTGATTAACGATTGTGATTATTTGTGTACATTTCTCTAAAGTATTACAAACGTTGTTGTGACAAAGATTCCTCCTTCAATTTCACCCTTTCTCTCCTTTCATGTAGAACTCAGAGATGACTCCAGTGGCGAGGAGCTACGGTTTCACTACCCCCGTATAATATTGGATGAACATAAATGCTCCGACAGTTATGTATTATGTTAGTGTCTGATACTCTGTCTTACTGTAAAATTTACTCTGATTTCGGACATAAATGTAACGTCCAATTTCACTTCTTGACCATTCGACGTGGAACACATGTGGTCATTCCCCATATTTGTGTGATAGGATAGGGAGGAGAGGTGGTTATAACGACATATGCTGCACGGTGGTCATTCTAGCATTCTAACCATGTAATTACTTTTATTTCAGCACGACTGCAATTAAAACCATCTGCTGACCACACTGGCCCCTGTCAATTAAACAACTTAATATTTCACTCCAGCCATCTTAGTCGACCTTTGTACAACCCTACTGTTTAAAATTGCGATTTCTTTTTTGCTTTGTTTTTAAATGACGAGGCAATAAATTCTTAAATCTATATATTCGACCCTAAACTTTTGGGTACAACTTAAATGCGGAAAGGAACACGAAACGGAATCAGAAAATGGCTCAACTGAATGTGCAACTCTGTTGGAAAGAAAATCGGCATCGTACTTTGTTGTCCACTGTCGTAAACGATGGACATTTCGACTTCTGCTTTCAGACCTCTCAACTGGTTTGAGTGAAGGACACCAATGAGTTATTTTATGAACCGGAGGGATACAATTCGGCAATCTCATGATCGCGATATGCTAGAATCCAGTGTTCTTTAATCGATAGAGTGGATAGGGGATACAATATTGGATAGTTTAGGATATATCTGTACACGGCAAATCTGATATAACGTTAGTGATGCATTCAGCGTCTTTCATATTGAAAATTATTGTCAACCGTAAATTGGTCATTATAGGCCGTGGGCACACTAACTTTTTAAAATAGCGTCGTCACAAAATATTCCAATCATAAATACGTTGGGAAAGAAACTTAAGATAATAACAATCCTCTACTTTTCCTTAAGCCGTTTATGTATGAGGATAGGTATTGGATGCTACGGATGTTGGGAAGAAGAAGAAGACAACGACGACGATGACGGCGGCGATGACGGCGACGATGACGGCGACGATGCTGATGATGATAGCGTCCTTGTCTGTATGGCGAGTCTTCCTATATTCAATCAATCGTGTCACATTAATGTCACATTAGTGTCCCTCCGTTTGTTCTATCATTAAACAACTTTCCGTCTATAATCAAATTGTGTATACATTGTTGCTTTATTTACGAGTCTATCACCATAAAGAATTTTTAAATAACATCATACACCAGCTTGCGAACGGTGCAAATTTAGTCACATTTTTGCCTCCCAGGAATGTCTGCTGGATACTAAAAACCCAGTTTCAGCTGACAGTTTAAACTACTTGATTTAAAGCGTGTTTTTTGGAAGTTTTTGTCGCCGACTCGCCACGCTACACTCACTATCAACCCTATAATTTAGTCTGTCAAAATGCTAATCATCTCTTTTGTACCCTAACTACAGGTCACGCACCATTAAATAGCCTTCCTTCAAGAAAATGTTTTAAGAAAACAATAACATTAAATTGTCCGCTCTCATGGCGGTTTCAGATCTGAGAAGTTGTACAACTTGGAGAAACATATATGCATACCATCTGGTTCTTAGAGATGAACATAAAAAAGCGACATGGGCGACAATAACGACGACGACGATAGTGATAGACTTAACTTTATATGTATATTGCACATAAAGCATAACACCAAGGGGTTTCTAGCCAAGGGTCTCAAGGGTCTGGAAACAATACAAGTTGGAAGGAATTTCAAGAACTGGACGTCATCATAAGGCATCTAGAAGTCAACAGCTCTCCCTCCCCCTCCCACCCCAACCAACCCCTCTCCCTCCTAGCCTCGTTACTGTTGGAAAGATAATAGGGCTGAGAAAATATCGTTCCCTAATAATTCTGGTCGTTACTATCTCCCGATAACTTGCTAGTATAGATTCAGTAAGATAATAATATGTTTTCTGATTGATATCTTGGTGACCCAGCGATTTTATTGCTACGTCGACACAACTCTTCACCAAACATAGATCGATTTCAACGCGATTGTAAATATTGGTTTTCGTTCAACTATGTGATTTTATTTTTCTTTGCTGAAGGCTTTGTTATTTATTTGTCGACAAGATAACCATCGGCAGTCATCATCGCGTTCATCTGTCACCTAGTGAACAGATCGCTTACAGGCTATTGTCTCCTGTGGTCTCGGGATCCCGGGTGATAATACTGGTGGTCGATGGGTTAACGTCTTCCCTAAGATAAAACATGAAGGTTCGGGTGTACACCTGACCGCACGAGGGCGTATTAGACTGGTACACGTGAAATAAAGACACAATAAGATTCAAATGTAACACGTGACCGCATGAGGCCTGCTTACACCGGTACATGAAGGATCGCATATAACACTGACCACACTGGGTTAGACCAGGGACGTATAGATTATATGTGTTATATATGTCTCTGGTTAGACTAACTTGAAGGCGCGCGTGTAACACGTGGTCACACAGGATCAAGCATACACTGTCTTTTTATGAAATAACAAATGAAAAGAAGACGAAAAACAACGTTTTAAGCCCACTGTTAATTATACAGGGTCGCTGAGAGCACCAATAAAAGTTAAATTACGGGTAAAACATCGATTTATTGAATTGGTCATTGATTGGTAGATGGTGTCCTAAAATATATGAAACAATTAAAGGATGTTTTCAAATAATTGACATTTTCAATGTATTATTTTTAAAGGTCGAAATTTGTTAATTTACTGCTGTGTCTAATTCGGGACTCAGGCACGTGTGTAATCAGGTTTTAATCAGCAAGTGAATTATGTAAGGCTAACCTATCTGTTCGTCATCATCATAAACAGAGGTCGCAATATACAGAGGTCACCATAAACAGAGGTCACAATATACAGATGTCACCATACACAGATGTTATTATATATAGGAGTCACCATACACAGATGTTATTATATAAAGGAGTCACCATACACAGATGTTATTATATATAGGAGTCACCATACACAGATGTTATTATATAAAGGAGTTACCATACACAGATGTAATTATATCTAGGAGTCACCATACACAGATGTTATTATATATAGGAGTCACCATACACAGATGTAATTATATCTAGGAGTCACCATACACAGATGTAATTATATCTAGGAGTCACCATACACAGATATTATTATATCTAGGGTTCACCATACACAGATGTTATTATATATAGGAGTCACCATACACAAATGTTATTATATATAGGAGTCACCATACACATATGTAATTATATATAGGAGTCAGCATACACAGATGTTATTATATATATTAATCATACATGGGGATTATTATAAACAGATGTACCATATAATTTAGAGATAACCATTTCTTGAGGTCAGTATACAGAGGTCATTGTGTATAGAGGTCATTGTGTATAGAGACTGTTGTTTATATAGAGACTGTTGTATATAGAGATCATCGTGTTGTGTGGAAGATGTCACGGTCTAAATATTTTGTAACATCCGACACAGAATCGGTGACAGCAAATCAAGACAAAAAGGAACAAAACACCCACACAGACAAAACGCCACTCGCTTCAAACTAGGTGACTAGATAATTCGTTTTGAAATGCAAATCGCTTTGTTTAAGTTCTCACTGCTGCCGGGCACAGAATTCTGTTCTCTTCAGACTCAAAAATAATTTCCGTGTTTCAGGTGTGTTTTATGGAGTTTCCTCAATTAACTAGCAGTAAAATATTTGGCGTGCTTCCTACACCACCAGTCAATAGTATTGGAAACAAAGAGTTACGAATTGTGAGTTAATGTCGCTCTTATCTCTATAACCAACATATGGTGTGACGTCATACAACTGGTTCTGTGTCATGTTTCAGCGGTTCTTTAAACATGTTCTGTGTTCATGGATGAATTTAAATGAAATATATATATTTAAACGTGACATAATCTGTACCTTTTAAGCAATGTTTCGATTTTTCAATGACAGTTTTTATTATCCAAAAGAGTTACTGAAAGAAATTTTCAACTGAAACTTAATGCCACTGTGATTGAAACGCACAATCATTTTGGATTTCCAATACGAAACAACAGAAAAAAATGTCGATATTTTTTATTCAATAAAAGGAATTAAATATGGGAAAATTATGATGTATTGTTTTACGGGTAAATGTCACCATGCGTTATACAAAGTCATTACTTTGTTACTATATATATTATAATAGATTTCCAAGTTAAGTAGTGGATGTTTGATTAGGACAAAAGACGATAAAAGACAAACGAGATGGATATCACATGCGATGTTATCAGTTATTACAATATTATTTTTCTATTACTAGTAATCTCATATCATCTAAAGTACTCTGTGGTTTTTATCAGTTAACACAATCACACACTCAGGCATGTTCAATCAAGTCTTTTAACTCTGAGATGCAAATCATCTCGCATTGCATAATATTTTCTCTAAATGTTATCTCGACGTCACCTGTCTTGTCTCGAAGGTCACCATTGGTTGCTATATAAAGATTCTATTTGTTTTCATAAGTCTGATTGGTGTTGAGATATATATTTCAAGTACAAACGACAGACAACTCTAGTGTTTCTTTACCTGTAAAAATAACCGTAGGTATTTTTTTTTTGATTCTCATTTCTACTGAAAGCTTCCAAACATTACGAGACACGTGGAAATTTATTTTCGGTAAACATGTCCTGATTCGGGAAAGTTAAAATAAATCCAAGCAAAATACTCAGAATGCCCTGTTTGTCCTTAAGATAAAATGCTTTTTATTTGCAACTGCTTTGCTCATCAAATATCATCGGTCTCGTTGTTCCTCGTTTAAATAGCACCCCACGGGGATACCGCTCGCTTAATATCGCATACGTGTACGTTTGTGGTTGATTTCATAGGCGGGACAAACCGCCAACTTTCATGGAGGTAGGACGATCGGACATCCAACAATCCATAAAACGTGTCATTTTTAAATCCAATGATACTTGCGGAGTTCTGTGACACATGTCACTGATGTCTGATGGGTCAGTTATCCCCGTCTACAGATCGGTTAATAAACTTCATTACGCATTGAAATGAAAGCATTAATTCGTGTACAGGTGTGAGGTAAATCCAAAGAAAATAAAACTGACAACTATTTTGGAGTATAATGATATTCCCTGCTGTCCCCAGAGTAACATACAATTGGCTTTAGCCACATGTTTGTGATAAATGTGGTCGATCACAGGCCACGTTACGGATCTGGTCGATTATGTACCAGATACGAGTCGCTACATGGTGAAGAATAACTACCGAGACACCACTTGCTGGTGATGCTGCATTCGGAACTGCCCTGCAACAATCACCACCACAATGACATCCTAGTAAAATTAGGTCATCAACACAACCATCCACCCAACCACTTCGAAGGAGAAGTACAGAAGCCAATGAACAACATTAAGAAAAGGTGCAAAGGGGAACTAAAGCATGTACCAACCATCTATGAGGAAGAAATTGCCAAAATACAGACGCACAACTGGACAGCCGGAGACTAGACAACTAGCGGAACAGATACCCACCTACACATCGTGTAAGACATCCCTCTACCACAGCAGAGCCAAACTTCTACCAAGGCTCCCAACCTCAGCAACAGAGATTATTCTAGAGGACGAATGGACACAGACCAACACCGGGGACCAGTTTCTCCTATTCCAAACAACTTGGAAGGATGGCATAGCAAACCCAAGAAAAAGATCCCACCTGCGCATCCGAACATCTTCATATTCCTCAGAGTATTGAAAGACATTCAAGCTACCAATTACATTAACCGCCTACAACGTGCTGCTGGAGGACTGCCTTTGCCGAAAAGACGTCGCTATAGAATGCTAAATGACCGTCTTATCCAACTGAAAACTCTCCTACGAAACAATAACATCGACTACATCAACTACGGAGACTGAGCCACATACCTGTTGCACATGGACTGATTTCGTTTTATTTTGAATTGTGTAAATTTATTAGTTTCATTTATTTCTATAGTTATGTCCTGAACTTTATTGCTGAACATAAAATGTATACTATATCACATCCTTCCAAGTTAAATTATGTTGTAAGTATAATTGTATAATTATATAAAATGTACATTATATTATAGTGGTATGTAGTGCTAAATTTACCTGTATTTTAAATAAAACTCTTGGTAGATTAATTGCTGGTTTGTTTTCTTAGCCATTACAGACTTATACATACAAAATCCTGTTTGTCCAAAAAAAGATGTTTACCTGATTTTTCAGTTTTGGGACAAACATGATGACACCCATGTAACAGGTACAACTCCGCCATGGGTCGGCTATGTGTCAGATACAGGTCGGCTATGTGACAGAAACATGTCAAATTTGTGAAAAATACAGGTCGGCTATGTGACAGATACAGGTCGGCTATGTGTCAGATACAGGTGACAGGTAACATGTACAAGTCGGCTATGTGACAGATACAGGTGACAGGTACCATGTACAAGTCGGCTATGTGTCAGATACAGGTGATAGGTATCATGTACAAGTCGGCTATGTGACAGATACAGGTCGGCTCTGTGTCAGATACAGGTCGGCTATGTGACAGATACAGGTCGGCTATGTGTCAGATACAGGTGACAGGTAACATGTACAAGTCGCCTATGTGACAGATACAGGTCGGCTATGTGACAGATACAGGTGACAGGTATCATGCACAGGTCGGCTAAGCAACAGATACAGGTGACAGGTACCATGTACAAGTCGGCTATGTGACAGATACAGGTCGGCTATATGTCAGATACAGGTGACAGGTATCATGCACAGGTCGGCTAAGCAACAGATACAGGTGACAGGTAACATGTACAAGTCGGCTATGTGACAGATACAGGTCGGCTATGTGTCAGATACAGGTGATAGGTATCATGTACAGGTCGGCTTTGTGACAGATACAGGTCGGCTCTGTGTCAGATACACGTCGGCTATGTGACAGATACAGGTCGGCTATGTGACAGATACATGTCAAATTTGTGAAAAATACAGGTCGGCTATGTGACAGATACAGGTCGGCTATATGTCAGATACAGGTGACAGATAACATGTACAAGTCGGCTAAGCAACAGAGACAGGTGACAGGTACCATGTACAAGTCGGCTATGTGACAGATACAGGTCGGCTATGTGTCAGATACAGGTGAAAGGTATCATGTACAGGTCGGCTATGTGACAGATACAGGTCGGCTCTTTGTCAGATACAGGTGATAGGTATCATGTACAGGTCGGCTGTGTGACAGATACAGGTCGGCTCTTTGTCAGATACAGGTCGGCTATGTGACAGATACAGGTAACAGGTATCGTGTACAGGTCGGCTATGTGACAGATACAGGTAACAGGTATCGTGTACAGGTCGGCCACGTGACAAACGCGATAGTCAGCCTTCATGTAGATGCGGTCGGCCAGGATACGGCTGCGAGTCGCCCGTATGACAAAGTGGGTCGGCGATGTATAATAAACTGTAGCATGGATACACAATGTAGGCAAGAGCAGATGTTTATAATGTGGCGTCCTAGTGTAAAGTTTTTAATCACTCTAGAGGTCCATACGTAAATGATAGAAATATGATTTATCTGTCATGCTTGACCTTACCTATTTCAATAGTACAAGAAATCAGGAGAAAAACCACAGTCATATTTTACACAAAAGAGATCAATTTAATGAAGCTTAAAGTGGATTAATAAACAGCCTTGTAAATTATTGCTTTATGAACAATTATTAGACGACCACACCACTGTTCGATCTGCCGCCATTGGTTGACCCCTCAGTTAAGGACGGCTAATCTAACGAGTTTAATTCAAATAGACCCACAATATGTGTCCAAGAACGTGCTCCATGATCCGTAACGAACTGCACGTGTCAGCTCCCAAATTGAATATCAAACTGCCGCATCTCGATGAAACGTACGGAAGATACTTCCCTGCGGGTCTGTTAGTACCGTATAAACTACTTTAATATTGCAGTTTTATTGATATGAATTTCGTATTAAGATATATTTCTAAGTTTCCGTCACAGAGGGAAACGCGCGTGAGTTACTTGTCGACGATAAGACAAGAATAAAAATGCCAGATAGTCAGGAATCGATTAACCTGTCAGCAGCCTCGATAACAAACACTTCGAGATAAATTCTCACTTTATTACATACAGTAATTGGCAGTATAATTGAACTGTTATCCACACAAACACGAATATAATTAACATCAAGTTCCTTTGTTTCTGGAGTCTTCATACTTATCGAATACAATGAACATACAACAACACGATATACACAGATGAAAATGACGTCATATTACACATATTTTTATGACGTCATTCTTACTTATACTAATGATACATGTATTATTCTTACTGTCACTATGCCAATGATCTATTCACATAATGCTGTACATATGACGTCAATCTTACTTATAAGGACGATTCATGATTTGATACATTTATCTTTATATACCAATTCTACTTACACAATACATATACTAAATTTATATGACGTCATTCTTATAACAACCAATGGAATCGCTTATGCTGAAAATCTAAGTGTTTTTTCAAGTTTATATTTTATCGGCCACTGCGATTTCTATTTACACGAGGTCATCATGACGACATTTTAATACAATATAAACACATATACACTTGAAAATTCAATACATATACTTTTCAATATTATACCAACTATGCACATGGAATAGAGATCATTGGAGGGTATAAAACTAGTTGTGATGTTAATTTGTTGTCGTGAAACGAAACAAAATCCTCTAGTTTCCTATTTCTGGGATTCACATTTGCCTACAACATACACATAGTTTGAACAATTCATGCAAAGATATCTGTCTGGAAAGCTATGTCATTTATGTAATACCATAAATGCCACGACAAATTCAATTCTCAAAATGACTAGTAATAATGCTGTAGATTTGACATTGTTTGAGAATGTACGTATAGATTTCTCTTCTCTGTGTTACTTTTAAAACCGATTTACAGAGGTGCTACCTTAACATACTTGACTAAGGTTAACCCATGCTAATACTGCACCGTTAACGTATCTGCAGGTTCTTGTCACGACACATGAAATATGTTTTTTTTATTCACGAATTCTACACGATAAAAATTCGGGTGCTTCAGGAGAAAAGTCCATTCTTTAGACAAGGTCGCTCACGTTCTCACCACTGTCTTCGCCGGAACAAGGACGGATGCTTTCGAAATTTTAATTCATGATACGATTTAGAAGTCTTAGACAAACAGTGCCATCTGGCATGGAAGACGGGTCAGTTTTCTCAAATGCGTTGTGACTCGAGTGTACCACCCAAGCATTGTCTAGTGTATGGAAGTGGTGTGGGCAGATCGTCCATACAAAAGTTATTTATATGAATGTAACAATATCTTTCCTTTTAATTTAACGTTTACTAACACCGTGCTCGAAAATGTGTGTGTAGGTGTATAATGCCCATGTGTTCCAAATAAAATTCAACCGGACGTTTCAACATAATAAAATCATTTTTATGTGTACTACGTCCTTGCCCGATAATTCATTAGTCCAAACCTTTGATTGCATTTCAAATTGACTTGCTTAATAGCTTACACGGTGCGGACAATAAAATTAACAAAGAGAGCCACATCCCAAGTCACGGACATGTGAAAATCTAGAGTTGAATAACAGTCCTGTAAACAAATTGACAGACTCGTCAAGACCTCTGTAGCCTTGAATGAAGATCACGGTTACGATCAATTTGTTTTTGAAAATAGCAAGGCTATACATTTTCATTGATTTGCATGAAATTCTTGACTTCCTCAAACCTGTAGCATTGGTAAGTTAATCACACGATGTATGATTTAAACTACCTTAGATATATACACCCTGTTCATTAATGCTGTTTTACATGTCACTTATAGTTTATTAAAAAAAAAAAAAAATTTTTTTACAACGGTTACAATACAGACAAGGACGGTTCACTAACACGGAACATAATCTACAGTTATCTCACAATGTGTAGGAGATTCTATAAATGAAATTGTTGCGAAGAAAATGCAGAAATTATGAATTCAATACATTCAGCCAGTAGCGAGCACACGAATAAGTCGATGTTCGGTATGTGAAAGGGGAAATAACTCGCGGATCTGTTCCATGCGACGATTACCTCATCAAACATGACACAAATCAATATATGTCGATTTTGATGTATTTTTTTCAAGCCATGTCTGACTTACCTAATAAGTAGGCCATGTCGGGTATGTACCAGGTATAATGGCGACTAATCCATAATGGATGACGTCACTGGAAACAACGAACAACCTTTCCAGAAACATAGGTTCACGTAAATAAACTTTATATTAACAGGAAATTATCCTATTCCCTTTGTGTATCGTATTATCTAATGAAAACTTTATATTAACTAGAAATTAACTACAGTGTATTTCCTTCTGTGTATTGTATCATAATAAGGAAATTCCTTTGTGAGGAAGGATTAACAGTGGTCTCGTAGAAGCGTTAAGAGGGTAGTGTTTTAGAATGAATATGTTCTTGGTTGACAATATCTTGTCTAGTAGTTTAACAATATATTTTTTTAAAAAAACCACTGAAACACATATATTGATATTAATTCTATCCATCTCTACTATTTGTAAAGAGATTGATTCCATCTTGTCAGCAAAATCTTATCAATCTTTTAATTTCCCGTTTAGATATTTTGATGACGTTTTTGCTTTAAATAGCAAGATTTTCCTTAACCATATCTTTGATGATCATCCCCTGATCACGTGAGGCCAGTGATAAGACAAGTACTTTTTAATTCAGCCTGACCTTATACCCACTAACCGCTAAGTTGAAGGAAAATAGTGACATTTTTTATCTGTTAGAAATTTCCCATTTATCGAAAGTAGCGATATGTCCGTAATTGAAGGTTCTGATCCAGAACACGATTTCCGTGATTCTTACAGCATGGAGACCCCAAAGGGAATGACCTACGGCATATTTTAAGGTCTCCATCATAATTTAATTTAGAAATGTTTTATTTTCTTGAAGAATAATTTGAAATTTCGTTGTTCGATATTGATTAGATTGGCTGATATTTCCCTGGGTTAATTTTTGAGATCGTGACATCAATTATACTTCTTTTGTGTATGTTTCATTTTTATTTTTTTTTTTGCAGGAGGGGATGTGGGTTGGGGTTGTGTGTGTGTGTTATAATAACATTTTCGTTTAGATGTTCATATTCTCTTGTGAAAGTTCTCGGTGACAATGATAGTGAAATAAATTATTCCGTTTTACGTATGTTAAAAAAACCCATATTGACGGGTTATATAAGATTTTCAGTTACTGTAACGAACGTTCACTGAAATGATCGTTTGATTTTACGTTAATGTCCTTCTATCTACATGGTCGGTCTACACATGTGTGAGACGGGGAAGCAAAAAGAGCTACAGTGGATCTGATACCAACTTAATAGTGCTACCATGCCAAGTATGTGTCGAAAACATCCTGAGTGATTTGAGTGTAACGTTTCAATGACTGCACAGTCACTTTCGTCAGACAAATGACCAGTGCGAAGCGTAATGTGAATTTACGTATACTTTCCTTTCCTTATTAGTAACACACCAGCTTTACACATATTTGCTGACTTTATGTTCGTTTTGTTTCTCTCCAACTCATGTGTTTATTTCCTGTAGAGTAACAATAATGTCCTCGTTATGATCACAGCCCTTCACTGATCATACTGACCAGTTAAGTTTGAGTTTTGAAAAATCTCTGCTGTCTGCATGGTTACTTGTTCTAGTAACTGTATATACATTTCAATGATTAAATCAGCACTCCTATGACAGTTTCAGTATCCAGTGACTGTATCAGTATCCAGTGACTGCATCAGTATTCAGTGACTGTTTCAGTATCCAGTGATTGTATCAGTATCAAGTGACTGTATCAGTATCCAGTGACTGTATCAGTACCCCTACGACAGTTTCAGTATCCAGTGACTGCATCAGTATCAAGTGACTGTATCAGTATCCAGTGAGTGTATCAGTACCCCTACGACAGTTTCAGTATCCAGTGACTGTATCAGTATCCAGTGACTGTATCAGTATCCAGTGACTGTATCAGTATCCAGTGACTGTATCAGTACTCCTACGACAGTTTCAGTATTCCAGAGACGGTATCGGAAAATAATTTCGGGAACACTTAATTTCTGGATTCCTTATAGCAGAGAGGGAATAACCATTTATCATCTTAACCGAAATACATCATCATTGATTTACGACATAACCTCCAGGTGAACTTAAGAAGGTATTCATCTTCTAAAAGCAGTTATCAAATTTATATGATCACTTGGCTTCAGCACAGTTATATGGCATAACACCTCATCTTTATAGCTTTGTTCGGTACATTGTATATGCATTATGACATAATCGTATGCTATGTACCGGAGGGGACAAGGACGTGCTTTCAGTACCGGAGGGTAGTTTGATGCATGTCTAAACATCAGCTTCACTGCACCAAGCTGTATGAGAAATGCTGTCGGCAGACTTAAAAGACTCATCCCAAAACAAAACTGCAAAATTGTGTTCTTACTCATGTATTAAATCTTAAACCGATTTCAGAGCGCTCTGACGTAGCAGCACACAGACAATCTGGTGACTAGCGAAGGTCAAGGTCATACATCTATTAATACATCTATAGAAAAAAAGTAAGTGATAACACTGATACAACATTGGTCATTTAACAAAACTTAACAAGCAAATTCCCTTGCACCAAGAAATATAATAAGACCAATTTGCGATGGACTCAGAAACAATATCATTGTGTGTCTTCTTTGCACGAGAAGAAGTTTTTGCGTCATTTCAATAAATTTAACATTGATAATTTGGTAAGTGGGTGCTAACACGAAACCTTTGGAATTGTCATCTAAAAGTGTGTGACATTTTAATGCATGACTACGACGTCTCATATCGCTAATGTAGATGACAAGACTACCAGGATATCAAGAGGCATTATATTTTGACAACACGTCATACATCGATGAGCTATATCGCGTGGCACGAATACGCTAATTGCAACGCCAGGAAACAAGAGAGTTTTTCACAGCTTAGGGCGGTCTTTTCATAATCCTTTTCATGCGCATTCGTTACGGAGCGTTAATCTACAAATTTCCTTCCCCTGTCACATCGTTCCTGTTTGTCGGCATGACAGGAAAGGGCAACCGGGTTGGTTGAGTAAAGATAATAGCCAGACAGTACCCAGTTTTGTCATTGGTCGTTTGTTGTAGAATTACTTACGTACGCACGCCTCCCACGCATTGTTTAACAGTATATATACGTGCTTATGAAGAGACACAGATGGCGATCTTGATTTCATAATTGTAACCAGCACTAGACGCGAAAGGTGAGTTATCTATATGAGCATGTATACATGTCTATATGTCTTGTCATTGACAAGAGATTTGCCATTCCACAGAATTTCATCATTGCAGAGAACTTTGAGTTTGATTCTAAGTGACCGCAAGTGTATAGAACTTCGATTCTGATTCTGTCTGTTTCAGACACGGCATGGAAACTTCAACTACTTGTCATATTATACTTGTCTCTGTTTCAGACAAGACATGGAGGCTTAACATGCTTGTGAAACTATATCTGTCTCTGCTTCAGACACGACATGGAAGCTTAAAATGTTTTGATATAATATCTGTCTCTGTTTCAGACACGACATGGAAGTTTAACAAGCTTGTGATACTATATCTGTCTCTGTTTCAGACACGACATGGAAGTTATTACTTACAGAGTTGCACTTGCTGTGGTGATGTTTGTTTGTTTTATGATAAGGAATTCGGAATGTGGTATTCCATTGAACTCTTTTCTCTCGGCTACAAACGCGAAACGAGACGCAGATGACATGGAAAATTATGAGGAGGAAGCCACAAATATCCAAGGCGTGAGAGGGCAAGGTAGGTGAAGCAAATATATTGTTTATATATAGGATAAAATGAAAAATTGTGGACTAATTAAACGTAATCGGTAAGATTTCAGTGTAAGGTTTTTAGGGGGACTTTGGTAAAAAGGCAGAGGACATGGTAAATATGCATTCACACTGACCCTGCCATTAGAGGCTGACCACATACAGAACTCATTAGAGTAGGTGATAAAAGAGCTTGGCAAATCATCCATTTTTTTGTTTTTAGTTTTTGTTGTAAAATAAACTTATTTGAAATGAAACAGAATGAAATTTTAAAAATGACAATTAAACCATCAAGGGAAGATATTTCTTAATAGCATAGTCAATCGTTTGAGATTCAATTTTAGAGGATTGAAATCAGGACTTTTTTCCTATGTGCTGACTACTGATACACAAAATTCAAGCCGTTACTGTCTGACACCAATCTTACACCGAGAAGGTAGATCTATTGTATAAGGAACAAGTATTCCCTTGTGGAACAACATTTATAAATTAAAAATATATAAATCATGATGGACAGCAAACCTGAGAGTCGTCTTATGAATGTGCTCTTCCGATGTCTGATCGGAAGTAGGACATCATTCATTTTGAAAATGAACTCCAACATAGGTTATCCTGCAACTGGCAGTGCCATTGTCGGAATCCACTTGCCACATATATTTGTGCTGTGAATTCAACGGAATCATTTTCTGAATATACTAAAAAAAATACGTTTAACAATATAAATAATTATTGAAAAAAGGAATTTTATATGTTGCAATGAACGAGTTTATGTACGAAAATTCATAAAGTCGTTGTCATATTTATTGAAGTTTGAAACTAAATTTCTGCGCGGAGTAATTATTTAGGCGTACGTATCAGTCAATATCTAGCGTAACGTCAATGTCAGGTAAACAAGGACTGAACCAAAATTTATTGAAGCATTGATGATGGTCTTATCTGTAGTAAACGTTATAGGATAAATAGAATACATGGCGAGTTCCTTAGAATATAAGCCGCATTTTATGTTTTAAGACACTAACCATACATTTTCTATATCTAGGACTTTGTTTTTGTATACTACACGCTATATATATATATAAGTAAAGTGAAGCACCTCGATAATCCTAGCAATCCTGTGTGATAAAAACTTATAAAACTACCTTTTCAGGAACAATCTAATTTTGCCTAAGAATAAATTTAAACTTAACTGGGTATTATTTGAAGCACACTGAGGGACAACAACCCAGGAAATGTATCCTTACGGCCTGTAATGTGACGTAAATTAACGCCGTGTGTACGACAGGGTTCACTGTTTTATAACTATCACAAGAGTTGGTGATACTATCAAATATTAATTTACGAATAAGGAGGAAATACTGCAAAATATGACCTTTAAAAAATGTTGCGAAATAAAATTTTGGCACATTGTTGCACATGAAAACCTAATAGAACATATGCCTCTACTTCTGTTCTGGTTCCTGTACATCAAAAAGTGTTATACATACTAAGAGGAAAAAGACACTAAACTACAACTTTACGGTTTAATATGATAAATCAATATTAATAACCAATATGCCTTAATGAAATGCAATACTTAACTTCGAATATTGGACCATCTATCTTGAACTTTTTCTAAGATTTTTAACAAATGAAGACTTCATTAGACCGCTATGTATTACGGAACCCTAAAGTACACAAAGTTGAAATAACGGCATTGTCATACCGATCCCTAATATCGTGTGTGCCCTCCCCGAACAGCTATGGTGTCTCTGATTCTGCGCGGCAAAGACTTCATTAGAACATTGACTCTCCGTAGAGAAATGTTCTATCATACCTCAGTTAGTGCGTTGGCCGTTGGCAGAGGTTATTTGAGATGTGTGATCGATTCTGAATTTGTCTGTCTAATTCATCCCACAAGTGTTCGATTGGGAACGAATCGGGGCTATATGGAGACCAATCAATAGGAACAATGTTCTGGGTTGCCAGAAAGTCTCGTCAAATTCTTGCAACGTGACGCCTAGCGTTAGCATACTGAAAGGTACATTGGTGCCTTATAATGTAAGACACAACATGGGGCCTCAGGATCCCAATTCGATAGAGTACAGCCACTAAATTCTTGTTAATGATCATTAAAAGTGCATTTACACCATGGGAAATTCTTGCCCTGCCAAATCTCTTGTCCTCCAAAAAACAAGCGCCTGCAAGGCGCTCTCCTCGACGCCGATTCACACGTTGATTTAGATTCATCCTTGAATTGCATTGACCTCCAAGTCTAGCAGTATAACGTCTGGGCACATGTGCCGTCAACTTTCGCATACGACGTGCTCAACGTCAATGGAAAACCAAAGTACTGGCGACATGGGCGTAAATTTGCCTCTCGTTGTGTATTTCTCACAATTTATGGGTGAATTTAATAGTTTCCATTACCAATGATATTTCGTGTCATTTCGGCTGCCGTTAATCTCCTGTCACGCAAGTGGGCAAGTCTAATGAACCGATCCTGACGTCGCGACGTTACACGTGGACGTCCGGATCTTGGCCTTTCACCAACTCTTCCCGTGGCATTGAGACTTAAAACTAGCCGAGTTCTAGGTGATTTACGAATTCCGAAGTGAGTAGCGGTCTGCTATTGAGTGCTACCTCCCATGTACATTACGGGAGTTCGTTCTCTATCAAGTTTGAATAGTCATGGCATATTTAAAAAAAATTATTGATTTCAAATGTATTGGCGATCACGCGTCTTGGTGATCGTCAGAAATCGACATTAATTTGAATGGAAGAGAACGCATGCATTTTGAACAGTCACGGTATATTGATAATTTAGGCGCTCGGGATGTGGAAAAGTTTGACGGATTTTTATCATATGTTAGGGAATTAGGGATGGCGCCCCTAATTTTTATACGGCTACCTATATTTACAGCAAGGCTAAAGAAGACACGCGTCTTTATCCATTCAGTATATCATTCAGCATATTATGTAGAGAGCCGAAGATAAAAAAAATCAGAAACATCTGGAACCGGTAAAATCACCATTTAAAGTTGATTCACTTGTGTATCATTAATACAATCTATTCAGCATCCTGTCAACAACGCATATGTACCATGTTCCTTTAATTATAGGGAAATGGAGATTATGTTTCTATCTAGAGTCAAAGTATCGTTCTCAAAAAAAAATTTAATGCCACTTAACATTTTGTTTATCTTTGTAGATCTTCGAAAACTCATTCTGAAGAAGTTGCGATTCCGGGATCTAGAGGAACAAAGCCAGCCTAATATTGTAGAAAGATTTCAATATCCAGGTAAGATATTAATTAACTAGTTGTAACAAACGTCCCTGTTGATTCCTTTTAATTTCCTGTCCCAATCAGCAATTCAATCACTCCCCCCTCCCGTTTCTCTGTCTCTCTTTTCAATCCGTTTGTCTGTCCTTTTTTTGTCATTTGGGTAAATTATCTAGTGTTCTGAGAGTGTAACCTTTGATATTTAAATATTCTGAATAACAGAATACTGTTTCAAAAATGTTGCTCCAGACAATGAAGATGAAAAAACAGGAAAGCAAATATTAATCAAAACAGCACGTTCCCTCTCTCATGAGTGATATATATATATGTGAAATAATCATTGTGTAACCATTCTAATAGAGGCGCGGTTCAGAACATACACATGAACCTGAAACTGTTCTCAATATATATATATATACACATTACGAAATTAATTTAATCTTGGAGCTGCTGACTTCTTTCTTTCGATCATTTTGGATTTTCCTCAGTCACTCCCAGACTTCAAAGTTTAAGCCCTTCGCATCACTGACGAGTCCTAGAAGGACGAAATAGTTGTATGACACACTATAATTTTTTGGTTTGATTCTACATTATCTAACTCTTCATTATTAAAATGTGTTATTCAGTTGTTAGTCCATTTTACAATATTTAATCAAAGGCAGTGACTTGTGGAGCTATTATATTAATTATATAACCGAATATGACGCAGTATTTTGATGGTGAATTTAGCTGGTCTGATACAATGAGCTACGAGACACTACTCAAAGTTTTCTCATATGACTGTAGGGTGTAATACAGACAACAATTAATGATGACCAGTGATAGGTCAGTCACCTGGTCGTTAACAGATAACAACTGAACAGACAATATCTATATATTTATAGTGGCATTTCATACACTGTGCCCTATGTATTTAAAATATCATATTAGTTGTTTGTGACTGGCTATTCCGCCTACTTTTGGCAAAGACATTGGCGTAATCTTACATCTGTGGTGCAATTGGATTTCACAAAATTCTCAAAAGTAATTACACTTGTCTGGTCACATTCATAGTCTTATGTGAGAGTCAGTCAGTTAACGTCCTCGATACTCCATGTGTTACGATCACTTTGCTCTCTGCAATCATGGAACCTGTCTTGGTGAAATTGAGTGTACCATGTGCGACACCTTGTGGACAAGACAAAAAGACTGGTTAGATCATTTGATTTACGCCAAATGAATCCCGAGGTCGAATAACGTATATTGTACTGGCTTTGAAGTTGGGTGTCGCTCCTTTATAATCTTCAAAGGAGTGTATCAGCATGTGATTGGTCTTTTTTTTCTCTTGGAACCAATCAAATCATTTCACTCGTGGCTTCATTTTTGCCAGGACAGGTTTCAGGGGTGCAGAGAGCGAAACCGCTTGAGCATCGATAGTAAATTAGAAGCTTAGTGAAATCTCACTTAAGTGGCTAGGTGTCTAACTGTTACAGATTTTAAAGGTTGTGACTTATGACTAATTGGAATTTCATTTTTGTAATTTTTTTGTTGTTACAGTTAAACGTACCCAGGACAATCTCGTGGACAGAGTGGCTGCTCTTCTTTCCGGTCTCAAGGTCCGACAGGTTTCCGACAGTCGTAGTGCGCGCATGCCTAGTCTTAGGTTCGGCTAAATAACTCTCATACTAACCAGGACCTCTGGAGTTACATGAAACCTGTTTTACTATCAGGAATCTTATACTACCTCCTAACATGAAACACCGTGGAGCTGTTAGCAACTCTAGATGTTCTATCTATCACATAATAAACTGAAAAAAACCCAATAAATACAGTGCTAAGAGTGAAAACATTCTAGACTATCGGACATCCGTGCCAGACAAAGCGTGTTTTGTACTGGATTGAGTGGAAGTGATGAAACACACATGGTATACAATGTTTAAATATATGAGAGGGATTCGATCCCCATTCAACGTTGCCACAGTTACATCGACACAGTCGTCACCATACCGACACCGTTATCAACAGTTCCTATGCTATTATTTACTAACAAATGTCTACTTGCACAAGTTTTCCTTCTTCAAATAAATTCAGCATTTATATTTGTACAAGTCATATTGTTTATTTTTTTGAAAATAAAATACGGAAAATAGCTTAAAACATTTTATTGTATGGCTGTTGATAATTGCAAGCTCTGATTGGTTAAGCATTGTCACGTGTCTAATCTGTGAAGAAGAAGATCAAAATACCTACATGACGCCGTTTCTAGTAATCCAGTCTGTCACCGCCCCTCCATCATATACCATCGTTTCCTACTTCAAATTCATACCATTCTGCCGTTGGAGTGCAGGCGCCCCATGGCGAGTTTGTTCTTACTGGTAAATCATGAATGACTCGACTCCTTTAAAAGTTATATGATGCAGTTAGATCATCTTTATAACTTCTCATTAAGTAGGCGTGGTCAAGATATAACTTCACATTTAGTAGGCGTGATCAAGATATAACTTCTCATTAAGTAGGCGTGGTCAAGATATAACTTCACATTTAGTAGGCGTGATCAAGATTTAAATAGGCGTGGTCAAGATATAACTTCTCATGAAGAAGGCGTGATCAAGATTTAAGTAGGCGTGGTCAAGATATAACTTCGCATGAAGTAGGCGTGATCAAGATTTTAAGTAGGCGTGGTCAAGATATAACTTCTCATGAAGTAGGCGTGATCAAGATATAACTTCTCATTAAGTAGGCTTGGTCACTTTGGTAACTTCACATAAAGTAGTTGTGATAAGGAGGGAATTCCTCATTAATTAATGTGAAGAAACGGACCAAGTAGACATTACTGTATACATAACATATTTACATAAACCAACATTTCAGATAGAGGTCTGTTTCCTTGCGTATTAAGAGTTCAATTAGTCTTTATACAAGTCAACCTACTCTGTTTAACGAAACAGCATTACATGTCGAGAACAGTAATTTCATTAAGATTTGGTTAACATTATGACAGCTTGGTGCGTATATTTTTCATAAACAGATTAAAATCCATTAGTTTTAACAACGGTAGTAGTATTTTTCTCTGATAAAGTTTATACACAGAGGACATCACCATTTATCGTGCAGATGTCATTTTGTCTTTCAGTTTCTATAGGAAGTTTTAGATTAAAGTACAAAATTTACACAAAAATGAGTTTGTTACTATTAGATTTCATCAGGTGTGGTTCGAAATTAAACTAAGATTTACATAAAGAGTAGGCTTGTCCTCGTAGAGAACTTTTCAATATCATGAAACCATATCGACTTTTTAATATTTCTTACTTCTGTATAGTCTATCAGAAAAACAAATAATAATAATAATAATAAACAAAAGTAAATGAATAAAAATTAAATAAATAAATAATAACAATAGAAAAAAACACACATAGAAATAACAGTATATATGTATTTCCAAATCCTGGATAAATATGGATAGACAACAATACTTTCCTGACCACTGATGTAGCGCTGAGATAAATATCGCTGAGGCACAGTGCCATTACGTTCCATTAGCAGAACTATTGTTTTATTTCGATTTCGCGTCGTAATCGTTAATAAAACGGAAGTATACCTGTTTCGGTTTGTTTTACAGATCCAATAAACACAAAAAATAGATACAAATTGAATTGCCATTGAAAGTATCACCGAGTTTCATTCAACGGTTTGTTACCTTATCGACAAATGTCTCGACATTTATAGAAATTCTGGTACTCTAACGGACATGACGTGTCTATCAGGATCACTTGGAGAGTGGAATTATGAATGGTAATCCTATAATGTACTCCTAAGTCGAGATAGTATGTTATCACAATAGTTTCCAGTCATTGCTACATCACACGCAAATTAAAACAAACTAACAACGAATAAATTATTAAGTCCGAATTCAACAATAAATCAACTTCATTTTTGCCAATTTTGAGAAAACTGAACATTGAATTTGTAAACAGATACTGTTGAATTGTAAAATGATCATGATTTCGTTGACTGGAGTTAGTGGAAGTCCCTATTTATCACGAACAGCTATATTTCTTCAAGTAAACCGAAATCATTTCGAAAAAATATCAGTATCTATGTTGGACCGATCACCCACTATATACCGCCTCACTCTTATCAGTCACATCACCAACTAACCCAATTCCTCGGGCCTACTCGATATTAAGACAGCCGTAATTGACAAAACCCATGGACCTGTCGTGTTATGAAATAATACGCGTTTTCCCATGCTTTGTTGACTTGCTTTAGAACCTCTGAAGATTTACCTGTATTAAATTATTTTCACAGGGATAACAGTAATCTCGCTCATCCAAACGCTTTTTGTCTACACACGTACACATGCTGTGTAAAGCGTTGAATTGACCGAGGCAATATGTTTATTAAATTATTAATACAAACAATGGAGTGAAATCCGAAGAAATGACTGTCGGCTCTCCATTTCCTTAATTTTTTATGCATTTTAAATCCCCAGGTTAAAAAAATGTTATTCCTTTAGATCATATCCATATTTTGCAAACTGAATGTTTGCGCTGAAATTCTTATCCTTTCTTCGGTATATTGCAGAATAGATATATCATTCACTGACGGAAAAAATTACCTGTGTGTGATTACATTGTATAAAGTATGGGAAGGTAAACATCCGCGAAGTAAAGGTGTTCCGTCATGTACTTCAAAAGAAATCTACAAGAAACAGATTTTTCTAACACAACTTACAACTGTATTCTCTATCTAACACATTTGTTAAATTTAAGAAGCATATCGATGCATTTTTTTTACTTTTTTTTTATCACATTTCAATAGACTGTAAAGCTAATTTGACGTCATCAAAGCCCAAGAAAGTTCATTCTTAAATTGAATGCGTGACGTCACATAAGATCTCTTCTCCGAGTCGCTCTCGATCACCACGACATTTCGATGCTGGAACTATGTGGCAATATTTATTATAATTTGGGAATTGTTCATGTGAGAACCAACACGCATGCATTCGATGTGGGTTTCGGACCGTCTCTGTGATGCAGGATTGAAGGTGCTAATCGGGTTTTCTGATTATGACACAAAAACACATTGTGACATTTGTTATAAAAAATTGTACTTGACGAGGACAAGGAGACAGAGGATAGTGATCGGGTTGATGGAGCCAAATCAGTATATTTAGTGTTTGACAACATGCTAGAAATTATACACTTCTGTCATTCATTCAGTGTCCTATAATTGTTAATCGACTGTTTTCTTCATGACCTGTAACAATGCAGGGTATCGGGTACCGGAAGGTCGGTCATTTTTTTCTAACCTTTGAATCGATAAATCGTTCACAACCAGGTTGGTTTTAAGCTATCACATTACGTGTAGCTTGTCTCAACCCAATAGGTTGAAACTATGAAATCTCACATCGAGAAAAGACGTAGATTTACCTGTCTAGGGTAGGAAAAAAAAGATTTCTACTCCGTTGGACAGAAATATCCACACTTCCGGTGAGGGCAAGATATCTGCACACACAGAACAAAAGCACGTGCTAAACCGGAAGTTGTAAATTTCTGAGGTGAAATACGTGACTGATTCGATATTGACAGTTTAAGATAAGTTTGACACTGTTGTATGACAACATTTAATCATCTTTCTTTATCCAATTAAGTTTTAAATGCATAATGATAATAAGTTATCATTGCGATTGTCTTTGTATAACGTGTAATGTAGATTATAAATCTGTCAAAGAAGTCGGTTATTGCCCGATTTCCCCCCTAGTTGTTAGCATATATATATGTTTAGAATGTTAGAGAAAAGGGATAGAAAAATGATAATTTCTTAGTTTTAGTCAGATTAATTTCTACCCTTGGAGGAAATTTCTGACAGTCTAACCTTTGACAAAACCTCGGGTTAGACAGTCGTGTATCTCCTCATTTTGTAGATATTTCTCTGTCCTACCCTGAAGCTAGGGAATGGTCCTATTAATATTACCCTCACTGGAAGTGTGGATATTTCCTGTCCGACAGAGTAGAAATCTACACACCGCCCCACTATATACACCAATCAACACACTGCTCCACTATCTACACCCATCTACACACTGCCCCACTATCTACACCCATCTACACACTGCCCCGCTATCTACACCCATCTACACACCGCCCCACTACCTACACCCATCTACACACCGCCCCACTATCTACACCCATCTACACACCGCCCCACTATATACACCCATCTACACACAGCCCCACTATCTACATCCATCTACACACCGCCCCACTATCTACACCCATCTACACACTGCCCCACTATCTACACCCATCTACACACTGCCCCACTATCTAAACCCATCTACACACCGTCCCACTATCTACACTATCACAGCCTCATTTACACACTGCCCGCTATCATCAGCCTCATTTACACACTGCCCGCTATCACCAGCCTCATTTACACACTGCCCACTATCACCAGCCTCATTTACACACTGCCTACTATCATCAGCCTCATTTACACACTGCCCGCTATCATCGGCCTCTTTTACATACTGCCCGCTATCACCAGCCTCATTTACACACTGTCAACTATCATCAGCCTCATTTACATACTGCCCGCTATCACCAGCCTCATTTACACACTGCCTACTATCATCAGCCTCATTTACACACTGCCTACTATCACCAGCCTCATTTACACACTGCCCGCTATCACCAGCCTCATTTACATACTGCCCGCTATCACCAGCCTCATTTACACACTGCCTACTATCATCAGCCTCATTTACACACTGCCTACTATCATCAGCCTCATTTACATACTGCCCGCTATCACCAGCCTCATTTACATACTGCCCGCTATCACCAGCCTCATTTACATACTGCCCGTCATCACCAGCCTCATTTCCAAACTGCCCGCCATCACCAGCCTCATTTCCACACTGCCCACTATCAATACCCATTTACCCAAATGAACACTCTAAACAGTACATTTGTTTAGGCATTGTGTGATATGACAGTATCTCCGGTCATGTATTGTAGATACGAATGAGAACGCAGGTAGATGAACCTTTATTTAGAGGTGGACATACCACGATGACATGAAAATCAATCTGCTTCATTAAGATATGTGTAAACAGCTATGTGTTACAGAGTATCTCTACGTCATGTTGGTTCACCTTTGTTTGACTACAAAATAACTGTACGATTCTAGTACATAAGGGTTGATTTGTGTCTTGAGTCAAAGTTATATGGCAATTATCACTTATCGCGCCGATGTATTGGCAGTTTGGACAAAGAGTCAATGCGAACTGTGGCTATCAGCAATACTGATTTCCTGTGTCATACCATTGAGACGAATCTTGTGTAACAAGATGTCCTTTTGCACCCGCTAATACGATGACAGCATTCCTCCTTAGTCACCTTCCTGACATTTCTGATGACTAATTAGTAAAAGTGTTGCATAAACCGTTGATTTACCTTGAAGTCTTGTATACAACAGTGAACACAATTTTATGAAGTCAAATCCCCTTTTATCTGTGGACTGCTGATGGATGTTGTTCCAGATAATCAGCTGGTATCGAATTTAATCTTCATGGCCTAGTTGTAGATCGGCGTTCACATCATAAGGATATTAACGTAATAATAACAATAATAATAATAATAATATTTATACAGGTGAAATTGATGGCAGTTATAAAATCACATCACTAAATCTAATAGGATAACAGATACTTCGTAGAGGCGTAACAATAATGTATGTTTATATGCTTAAGCATACACTCGCATTCCAATGAGATACCCCAAAATAGTATTGTATAATAATAAAAGTAAAATTTTTTGTCTATATATATCTGTTTACTAATCTATTGGTAAATCCAGCACTTGTCTCTTGATCCTGTCTTTACTTTCTCTTTTGATTTCTCTTTGTCCTCTCTTTGGAATGTGTTATTAATAAGTACGGTTTATTTATGATGAATCTGCTGGACCCTAGCACCATTGAATCAGGTTTACAGGGATATTGGCAATATGCACCCCGCAAATAAAACTATTGAAAATGTGGATTTTGAGGAGCTCCTTTTCTTTCCGGTATCTACCTTTAAAACAAGTGACGTTGCTACTCTGAACCACCCAGTGGCCTATTCCAAACGTGAAGGACTACATTCTCGTTACGAGAGTTCTCTTTTTCAGTAATGGTACATCGCGATTTCAGTCAAAACCTAGTATGATTCATCAAAATGATGTATTAATCTATATTGTTAAATTATAAGTAAGACACTCGGTGGCAAACGTAATGGTTGAACTACTTTGAGTAATGAGTTATTGACTAGAATTTGTAACCTGGGTATATATTTCCTGTTATTTCTGAGTCGCGTTAATTCTATTCTAAACTGAAGGAATATCTTGTTTTCTTTTCAGATATATCGTAATGATTGTTACGGAAGCATATTTCATGATCAGTACGTACAAATCGAAGACATAGACGGCAGAAGCAGAAGACGCTTATTCTTCTGGAGCACGTATTCAGTATTTGGTTATATATTTGCCTTCAGTGCTGTGTAAATACGTTATTCGCCTTTCCATTGAGAAGTATTTTTTTAATATATATTTACCATACGTTTCGTGTGAATTAAGGGCGTAAATGTGTTATTCACCTCTTCATTGAGAAGTATTCATTATTTGGTTATATATTTGCCTTCAACGTCGTGTAAATTTACAGTGTAAATATTATTCACCTTTTCATGGTGAAGTATTCATTATCTGCGTGTATATTTACCATTAGTTTCGTGTAAATGTGTTATTTACACTTTCATTGAGCAATATCCTTTATCTAGTTTTGTTATATAAATAGCTATATGTTTACGTGTTGCTAACAAATGAATTCATGTGAAATGTAGGACGAGGTTGAACCTACAAAGTGTTGTATGTTGTACAGTCGTACGACATGATAACAAAGTTGTTGTCAGATAAAATAAAAATAGAAACAGATATGTAGATATATCTCCTAGGACCAGCTAAACTGATAAACCTTCTTACGTGAAGGCTAAATACTACTTATTATAGAAGTGACAATCGTAGAAAGCGGTCGACCGTTATCGCAGATAACAGAAAGCCGTAAATAGTGAGACAGATTATGTTCCTGTAGTCCTATTTACCATGGCATCATTTCCTCGGTCTTGTCTGTTAATCTTCAGTGTTTACGTGTTGTTGGAGTCGGGGTGTGGTGTTCCAACCCCTAACGATGATGCTGAACAGTTCAGATTTCAACTGGAACAGTCTATCTTTAGTACATTCGGTGAGTATTTCCTGGAACGTCAGCGTTTAATTTAACAAGTTAGAGATGAATAGTCAGTTTTAATTTTCAGCACAATATAAGCGATTCACAACAATGCTTTAACAAATCCTTGGTTTTCACATTTTACCGACAGTTCGTCGCACATTTTCTTGAGTTCCTGGTCACGAGAATGAAAATATTCGTCCCTTTTTTCTGGACAAATGTATGTCATCTCTAGGACCTACATTACGAATTTACTTGGTCACAAAATGACGCATTCAGATACACCATTACTTGGAATGGAATTATTTAGGGGTGTCAATGCTTCTTGAATGAAAACGAGAACACAACTGACTCTCCTACATCAGTCGCTGATCTCGATCTTTTCCAACTACCAAACCAATATGGACAGCTTTTCACCAAGCTGTGTAGTCGTGGTAATGGTAATTTTCAATTGTGAATTTGCCATTTCTGGATAGTTAAATAACCTGCATCCCAAACCTATGATGTATTCATGTCGCAGTTGATTCGATATTGCGACATTATGGTTTGTCAAAAAAGTATAGGACATTGCATGGTGTTGAGTATCGGACTTCTTACACACGAGAGATGACGAGGATGTAATAAGTCCATTGCTCGGGTGTTATAAGTCCGGAGTGACGAGATGTCATGCAATAACTGACTACTCATCAGGATAAGGGAAATTTAAAAATAGAAAATCCTGGTTAATTGGATAGCTGAAGCATCTGTATCTTAGAAGAAACAAATTACTAGATACAAGTGGAAAATCAGTGCTCTGGAGTAAGAGAAAAGATGAATAAACAACAATAAGTTTACAATAACAAACCGCTTTCATACGAGAGGTATTTTAAACACAAAATAATTTATGTATTTCCTTTGTGTGTCTTTAAAGGAATGGTTTATTTTAAAGTGCCATTTCACGGTCAGTGAAATACGCAATAGAGCTCCTTGGGATTACATACTTTTTCAGAAAATGCAAAAGATGTTTTACATTCTCGTGACACGGAAATTTTAAAATCATGATGTCAACTGTATGAAATATTAAAAAAATCAAAGATTCGTAATATTATTGTTGTGAATCGCATGTATATTTCTGTAATTGAAATTGACCGTTTCATCCGCATTGTTGATTTACTCATTGCTAGCTGATTGATTATCTCCCCCTTTCTTACAGGCTGTTACCACACAGTCCATTGTACACAGCCCTTTTCATGGTCATGTAATCACGATAACCTATGACATTGAATTAGATGTGCAGTAGACTTTGGTAGCGAGTAATTTATTTTCCACTGTGAGAATCAGTTAAAAAAATAAAAACGTTAGAATTTTCTCTTTTTGTTCCAGAAATTTTCACAGGAAAAGTGGAAAAAATTTTTTTTCACATATGCTTGCATATATATCCTGAGAGAAACAATTGTATCATTGTGCGCTGATCAGTCGGTGATGTATGAAAACACCACGCGTATCAATTGGATACTAAAACATTTTCATACATGTACAGTTCGCTAACGACTGTATTTTCATCTCTCCATGTTTAATAATATATAATTATATATCTTGACACCAATTTAGCGGCATTTACTATCGTGTATCTTTCAAGGAATGATATACTTAAGTGTTATTTGTTGAGTAAGGTATCAGCTTCTGGGCATTAAATATTTTCCAGAAAAAAAGGAGGAGGATGTGTTCTTATCTGTGAAAAGTAAATTGAAAATAATAGGTTGTCAACTGTGTGAAATATATGAAAGTTAAGAAACTATCATGACATTGTTATGAGTGTATATAGTGTGTAATTGATCTTCTCTATTTGTATTAATGACTTAATCATGACTAAGTAATTATCTCCCCTACAGATTTGATACCACAGTCTGTTGCACACAGTTCTTTTCATATTCATGTAATCATGATTGTCCATGGAAGGGGATTATATGTGCAGCGGACTGTGGTAAGAAATGATTTATTACCCATACTATGCATTAAGATGAGTTATTTTCATCCCTATTTGGGCTTTGGTTTGAAACATCAAGAAAATACCAACATGGCAACATAAATCCTAATCCAAACTCAAATTCCTTAAACCTTGGACAAAATATGAGCAAAAGAAAGATTTATTGGGAGACTCCTGAAAAAGTACAAGAAGAATAAGACCAGATGTTCCGGAAAGAGTAAGCGTCTTCTGCTTCATCGGCGACACCCGCCATGTAAACCTTGGTCAATCCAAGTAGGTAAGTAGGTAAGATCACATTTTCAGACGAGAACAAGGTAGACAACAACGGAACCACTGGGCAAACTAACGAGCATCAAAAACGTCCAGGTTTATATCACACATACACAAATAGAATATTTCTCAATGTGATAACTATGACGACCATTAAAACTTCCCCCTAATTTTCATCAGCCTGCATCTCTTGAACCTCGTGTTACGAGTTTATACGTCAGCTGACGACTTCTAGTGCGAAAATCGTGATAATGGAAACAGGTCCTTGAATATCGAATCAACCGTGACATTTAAATACCATAGGTCGGAGATGCAAGAAGTATTCTGTAGGTCAGTTATTGTATGGTCTCTTCATTAGGAACCTATAACATCCTCGTTATAAATCCCTTGTAATCATGCAATAACTTTTACACACAAATATGAAAGGATAACAAAAAGAAATAACACAGATAGTAATATACACTCGAAATGGCCGGGCATGTAGTCAACACATATATATATATATTCGAATTGGTCGAGTACGGAGTACCTACCAAAAATACAGATACCGAAATGGTCAGGTATGTAGCATCTACAATAATATGGAAACTGGAAAGGATCCGGCATGTAGCATCTACAAAAATACAGAAACTGGAAATGGTCGGGCATGGAACATCTACAAAAATATAGAAACTGGAAATGGTCGGGCATGGAACATCGACAAAAATATAGAAACTGGAAATGGTCGGGCATGGAACATCGACAAAAATATAGAAACTGGAAATGGTCGGGCATGGAACATCTACAAAAATACAGAAACTGGAAATGGTCGGGCATGGAACATCTACAAAAATATAGAAACTGGAAATGGTCGGGCATGGAACATCTACAAAAATATAGAAACTGGAAATGGTCGGGCATGGAACATCTACAAAAATATAGAAACTGGAAATGGTCGGGCATGGAACATCTACAAAAATATAGAAACTGGAAATGGTCGGGCATGGAACATCTACAAAAATATAGAAACTGGAAATGGTCGGGCATGGAACATCTACAAAAATATAGAAACTGGAAATGGTCGGGCATGGAACATCTACAAAAATACAGAAACTGGAAATGGTCGGGCATGGAACATCGACAAAAATATAGAAACTGGAAATGGTCGGGCATGGAACATCTACAAAAATATGGAAACTGGAAAGGATCGGGCATGTATGGTCTAAAATATATATATTCGAAATGGTCGGAAGTATCTACAAACATATAGAACCAGGAAAATCGTCTTGTGTGTAGTATTGATCAAATTATAGAAACTGAAAATGGCAGACATATAACATGTACATCATAAAAGAAAATCATAAAAATGAGTCTCTGGTTGACGTCTTCGTTGAGTTTGGTGGTTAGATCTTCCAACAGATTATTTGCATATCTACTGGAACAAAATGTGTCCTTCTGTTGACTGACTTGACTTTGTTTTCATACGAGGCTGAATTTATCGACGAGCTTGTCAAACAGGTTACAAAGTCGTTTGAGTTCACTTTCAGATATATTGATGACGTCTTGTGTTTAAGTTAATTGACCAGGTCCATCGAATACATTTGTATTTCCACCAGAGTTGAAAATTAAAGGGCATAATTCTCTACATCGACTACTTTTCCTGCAACAGATCCAGCATGAACAGTCTTTCATCAAGCTGTATGATAAGTGAGATGATTTCATTTTCCCTACTGTGAAGTTTCCATTTCTTGGAGGTTTCAAAAGATGCAGGTTGGTGAAAATTATGAAGAAGTTTTACGGTCGTCATAGTGATCTCATTGAGAAATATTCTTTTATTTGTGCGATAAGAAGCTGTATGTACTAGGAGCTCGTTAGTTTGCCTGTTGGTTCCGTTGTTGTATACCTTGTCCTTATTCGAGACCGTAACATTATTTACTTGGATTGACCAAGATTTACAAGGCGGGTGTCGATAATAAAGCAGAAGATGCTTACTCTTCCGGAACAGGAGTTTCCGCGTAAATCTTTCTTCTGTCCATATTTTGCGCTATATTGATTGAATTCCAGTTTGGATTATGATTATGTTGATATGTTTGTATTTTTTTGCTTTTAATCTACAAAATTATAGACGCTTTGATTGGTTTGGCATGTTAACATGAAATTAGCGTTGGTCAGTTATTCGGGTTATGACAGAAAAGATTAGTAAAAATGATAAATGTTGATTATACAACGAAACAAAAACGAGTTTATGTGCAAAATATAAGTATACAAAACGCACTCACTAGTTCACACACTATCAAACAAAAGAATTACACCAAAAAAGGTCTACAGCTTCGCAGTTTGTCAGGCGAAGATCAACCAACACAATTCTGGAACGTAGAAAAAATATTCAGAAAGCATGCGAAGTCGCATACTTACGACAAAGCTCAAACCTGAACAACAAGGAGTTCCATATTTAAACGATTCACACGAGCCAACAGTGACAGAACACATGCTGTAAAACACTAGGCAAACCTCAACCACTAGGGTCAGAAATCACGAGACATAGATCTATCGTCACGTCAGACATTGACCTCAGCCTGTGCTTCATCCACCCACCATAGCTGACCTAGACATTGCATTCCTCATACTGGCTGGTCGGTCCTGACTCTGAAGGGAGTAGGTAGAGTTGATACTTTTCCTGACAGGCTAGTTGTAGATTACTTTAATGTCCCGTCAAGTGAAGCTACAATAGTACGAATTCGGATATATATATACTACAGTCACTGATATTCGCTCTAACATAATACCTTATCAAAATAAATATTACTCATCGAATTTACAACTGTGAGTTACTTATATTGTAAATCACACGTTATAAGTAAGTAAACAGTTCTATAAATAGACAAACGAGTGTGCGGCGCTCAATAGCTCCTAGAAACACGTCTCAACGCAACTTCTAATAATTGGCATCTCAAGGCTTCCATATTACAGCCAACTTTATAAAACTAGCTCAGGGCTTCCTTAGAAATTTTAAATGGACAAATATGTATAAATTAATTAGATATACTAAAAGAATATATTATGTTCATAGATTGTAAATACACCAATGATGACTACGAAATACGAAATTATCATGATACAATGTATATATATATATATGATAAAACTATCATACGATAAACAATAGTCAAGCATGAATGGAAACGATATACAATAGTCAAGCATGAATGGAGCGTATAGAATCTTCGATTACTTCACCCAATATCATAGCTGGAACGGATTAAAGAATACCAGTAAATCGTAAAGAAAAGAAAGAAACATTATTTACCACAATCTGTGGTAAACGATGATAAATCACAATACAGTCTAACCTGTATCAAACGGCCACTGTGGGGGAAATTATGAAAGTGGCCTTTATAGAGAGGTAGCCTCTTAATTGAGGTTCCTTATTTTCGAACCCAATTTGCACATTGATATTTGAATACAGGTAAATTGTCAGGATTGTCACTGTCTTCCTGTACTTGGGAGTTTGTGGTTTGGTCTGAGCTCATATTTCGAAGTGATTTGCCACAATAGTGATAATATGCCTGTATTGTGTATACCAGTGACGTAAATGAAATCAAACTCAATATAAAATGCATGGTGAATTGTGTTTACGTGCCATCAGCTGTTTTTTTTATAGGAATGTTCACGTGGCGAGAAAACGTGACTCGCAGTCAAGAAAGCTTGTCAAATGACTTGTGGTCAAAACGGCCGTTTAAAATAGATTTGATCGCGAGTTTGGGGGCGAAAAGGGTGGCCGCTGGCCGCGTTAGACAGGTGGCCGTTAAATTAGGTATCATTAATGATAAAATTAAAACGATTGGGAGGTTCTGAAAATATATAAGCAGGTGGCCGTCTAACTATTTGCATATCGGGTACACGAATCGACCCATACGTCGGTATTAAAATAAACGTCCATATCGTGTACAGTTCATACCCGTGATGTATATCCGCCTAACGGTACCGACTATTAAGGCCCCATAAAAAATAATTAGATAAAAGTTACTAACAAAATATACACGCTTACGTGACAGCTTAAATAGCATCAAACAAGAATTGATTGGACATGCAGTAAAACACGTATAACATTTTGTTAGCATGCAGTAATATAAAAAATTGAAACTAGAATTTTCCCTTCCATTTAGTAGTACAAAAATATAGAAATTAGAAATGGTCGGGCATGGAACATCTACAAAAATACAGAAACTGGAAATGGTCGGACATGGAACATCGACAAAAATATAGAAACTGGAAATGGTCAGGCATGGAACATCTACAAAAATATAGAAACTGGAAATGGTCGGGCATGGAACATCTACAAAAATACAGAAACTGGAAATGGTCGGGCATGGAACATCTACAAAAATATAGAAACTGGAAATGGTCGGGCATGGAACATCTACAAAAATATAGAAACTGGAAATGGTCGGGCATGGAACATCTACAAAAATATAGAAACTGGAAATGGTCGGGCATGGAACATCTACAAAAATATAGAAACTGGAAATGGTCGGGCATGGAACATCTACAAAAATATAGAAACTGGAAATGGTCGGGCATGGAACATGGAAATGGTCTACAAAAAAATATAGAAACTGGAAATGGTCGGGCATGGAACATCTACAAAAATATAGAAACTGGAAATGGTCGGGCATGGAACATCTACAAAAATACAGAAACTGGAAATGGTCGGGCATGGAACATCTACAAAAATATAGAAATTAGAAATGGTCGGGCATGGAACATCTACAAAAATACAGAAACTGGAAATGGTCGGGCATGGAACATCTACAAAAATATAGAAACTGGAAATGGTCGGGCATGGAACATCTACAAAAAGATAGAAACTGGAAATGGTCGGGCATGGAACATCTACAAAAATATAGAAACTGGAAATGGTCGGGCATGGAACATCTACAAAAATATAGAAACTGGAAATGGTCGGGCATGGAACATCTACAAAAATATAGAAACTGGAAATGGTCGGGCATGGAACATCTACAAAAATATAGAAACTGGAAATGGTCGGGCATGGAACATCTACAAAAATATAGAAACTGGAAATGGTCGGGCATGGAACATCTACAAAAATATAGAAACTGGAAATGGTCGGGCATGGAACATCTACAAAAATACAGAAACTGGAAATGGTCGGGCATGGAACATCTACAAAAATACAGAAACTGGAAATGGTCGGGCATGGAACATCTACAAAAATATAGAAACTGGAAATGGTCGGGCATGGAACATCTACAAAAATTTTACAAAAATACAGATAACTGGAAATGGTCGGGCATAACATCTACAAAAATAGAAACTGGAAATGGTCGGGCATGGAACATCTACAAAAATATAGAAACTGGAAATGGTCGGGCATGGAACATCTACAAAAATACAGAAACTGGAAATGGTCGGGCATGGAACATCTACAAAAATATAGAAACTGGAAATGGTCGGGCATGGAACATCTACAAAAATATAGAAACTGGAAATGGTCGGGCATGGAACATCTACAAAAATATAGAAACTGGAAATGGTCGGGCATGGAACATCTACAAAAATACAGAAACTGGAAATGGTCGGGCATGGAACATCTACAAAAATATAGAAACTGGAAATGGTCGGGCATGGAACATCTACAAAAATACAGAAACTGGAAGGGCATGGAACATCTACAAAAATACAGAAACTGGAAATGGTCGGGCATGGAACATCTACAAAAATATAGAAACTGGAAATGGTCGGGCATGGAACATCTACAAAAATACAGAAACTGAAAATGGTCGGGCATGGAACATCTACAAAAATATAGAAACTGGAAATGGTCGGGCATGGAACATCTACAAAAATACGGAAACTGGAAATGGTCGGGCATGGAACATCTACAAAAATACAGAAACTGGAAATGGTCGGGCATGGAACATCGACAAAAATATAGAATCTGGAAATGGTCGGGCATGGAACATCTACAAAAATATAGAAACTGGAAATGGTCGGGCATGGAACATCTACAAAAATATAGAAACTGGAAATGGTCGGGCATGGAACATCTACAAAAATATAGAAACTGGAAATGGTCGGGCATGGAACATCTACAAAAATACAGAAACTGGAAATGGTCATGGGCAAAAATATAGAAACTGAACATCTACAAAAATATAGAAACTGGAAATGGTCGGGCATGGAACATCTACAAAAATACAGAAACTGGAAATGGTCGGGCATGGAACATCTACAAAAATATAGAAACTGGAAATGGTCGGGCATGGAACATCTACAAAAATATAGAAACTGGAAATGGAACATCTACAAAAATATAGAAACTGGAAATGGTCGGGCATGGAACATCGACAAAAATATAGAAACTGGAAATGGTCGGGCATGGAACATCTACAAAAATATAGAAACTGGAAATGGTCGGGCATGGAACATCTACAAAAATATAGATATTAGAAATGGTCGGGCAAGGAACATCTACAAAAATATAGAAACTGGAAATGGTCGGGCATGGAACATCTACAAAAATACAGAAACTGGAAATGGTCGGGCATGGAACATCTACAAAAATATAGAAACTGGAAATGGTCGGGCAACATGAAACTCGGGCATGGAACATCTACAAAAATATAGAAACTGGAAATGGTCGGGCAAAAATATAGAAACTGGAAATGGTCGGGCATGGAAACTGGAACATCTACAAAAATATAGAAACTGGAAATGGTCGGGCATCTACAAAAATATAGAAACTGGAAATGGTCGGGCATGGAAACTGGAAATGGTCGGGCATGGAACATCTACAAAAATATAGAAACTGGAAATGGTCGGGCATGGAACATCTACAAAAATACAGAAACTGGAAATGGTCGGGCATGGAACATCTACAAAAATATAGAAACTGGAAATGGTCTGGCATGGAACATCTACAAAAATATAGAAACTGGAAATGGTCGGGCATGGAACATCTACAAAAATATAGAAACTGGAAATGGTCGGGCATGGAACATCTACAAAAATACAGAAACTGGAAATGGTCGGGCATGGAACATCTACAAAAATATAGAAACTGGAAATGGTCGGGCATGGAACATCTACAAAAATATAGAAACTGGAAATGGTCGGGCATGGAACATCTACAAAAATATAGAAACTGGAAATGGTCGGGCATGGAACATCTACAAAAATACAGAAACTGGAAATGGTCGGGCATGGAACATCTACAAAAATATAGAAACTGGAAATGATCGGGCATGGAACATCTACAAAAATACAGAAACTGGAAATAATCGGAAATGTCGGAATATTTATATATTAAGTAAATGATCAAGCAATATACAGAATAACGTTGAAAAAACTCAAACAATAACAAGACAGAAAGAGACCATTGTTCTGGAACAAACGTACAAATGAAGACAGACCGAGCAACCTTGGAGATATCTGTTGGCATGACGTGGGTGGATTGGTGACAAAACGCGAACTTTTTATATTAGAATGTCGTTAAAAGTATAATTTATTTATATAACAATAAAAACTTGAATGATATCAATTTCCCATAAAGGTTTCATACAACACAGTTAGCCTGTAACTAATTGATAAACGGTGTAGAGCTTAGTTGGATTGTTTTAGGGTATTGTGTAAACAGAAACACAGAGTACAAAACTTAGGACTTGATTTTGAGTCAGAAGCGTTACGTTCCGTTACACGATTCTCTATACGAAATTGTCCTTGCTAAAACGCTGGTGTATTGTTTTACCCGAGATTTAAATCACTGCCACATAAAATACTGGATAACTAGGGCTGTTTGTAGGATTTTATTCAGTGTTGACAAACCGCGTTGGACGGTGCACGTGGGTAGCCGCGTGCATGAGAAACTGCGTTGACAATGTGAGTAGGTAGTCAGGTGTTAACAAAACTAGTCGGGGATGTGGGATGTAGAGCGCGTGATGTGATGTGACCATGTTTAGAAACGACGCATAATAAATAATGTTTATTGGACTCATTCATCCGTAATTAATTTCTGTTCTTCAGAGGAGTTTGCACAGTTTCTGCGGTCCTACTTTACAATACAGACACAGATGAGGAATGAGAGTAGAGAACAACCTGCTATAGAGCCTGGCCCAGACACCGCACATCCTGCCATTAGGCGACGTCGAGCTAGTCTGCCATTGCGTTTTGAGGATGTTGAGAGACAATATCTGATTAAACAGTCGCTTCAGCTGTTGGGGGAATTCGTGGGGTATGTAGAGTATGTCCAAAACGACAATGAGACACGGTCCTATCTTGAGGATATTCTTCGAGAACATGGCGACATGCTAAAAACCATGTCCGTTTCCCAGCTGAAGAGCTACCTCGGCACGCTACAGCGGACCATGGAAGACGGAGTCAACAGTCAACACCAGATGGTGGTCAACGGAAAAGTGTACTCTCTTGACCACATATCGAGTTGGTGCTGTCAATTTGGATGATTGTTCTTTATCATATTTGGTGAGCTACTTCACAAATAAAATACCACCACAACTCCAACACAACGCGTTCTGGCTTATCAACTTACACATTTAAAGGGACTAAATGGGTAGATTTCTTTTTTCCCCCAGGCGTTTGATTTCGGGTTAACATTGTAATACTTAGAATAAGACTCTTCACAAAATTATAAAACCCTCTGAGTGAAATTGATAAAGATTATTAGCTTCAAACTAATGGTAGTCGACACTAGCTGTTGTGTTTACCACCCATGGCTGTTTTGATCGGAGATAGCCGAGATCATCACGTGACCTTTCGGGGCCTCATTTTAACCCGCCGTTTTGATATGATTTCTTATTCTGTTTAATTATGTAATTAGCCCAAACTTAATTTTCCAGCCAAGTTCCAATTTTTACTCTGTAAAATGACCTCTTGCTTCACGCTATGCACGTGACAGAGCGAAAGAGATTAATTTGAATTAATCTTAATCTAAAATCGCATGCGCAAAGACATTATTTACACTCTCCGAACAGTAATGGCATGAAATAGTGTTGGGTCGCTCCTATTTTATTCTATTTTTTTTTTTTTGGACGTTGTTAATAAAACGGCTATGCAAACTTTAAAATACTATAATTAACAGAAAGTGCACAACTTTTAACAGATATCTAAATGTTGTAACGCTTTCTATCAGTTATGAAATGAATATCTGACCATTTAGTCCCTTTAAAAGGCATTCATTATCATCTATTTAGGTTTATGAATGATTTTGTTGGGATATTAGCTTCGTGTGTCGATTCAAGATACAAGAAACGTTATTCAATGTCGCATACAATAAAAATAATTAGATCACGTGACCTGTTACTGTGACAAAGACACGGAAACAAGATAAAGTCAAATAGTATGTCACAGGTAAATATCTAAGAGATTCATATGAGTCAGAATCTTTCTCTTGCATATTATACAAAAGCCATGAGAGACATGTATCTTTTTATGCGTTTAAAAAATTACATCTTTACGCTATCGCACATTATCTACAGACAATGTTGTTACCATGTGCTGAAAACATATCAAAACCATATTCTGTAAAATATCGAACCTTTATTATAAAATAGCTGTTTATCAAAATATATTACAGTCACATAAAAATGTAACAACGCACTCTCTCTCTCCCATCTCTGTTTCTTGTCATTACTGGAACATTTAAGATATTTCAACATCATATAAAAACTAAAATATATCTCAACAGTGAAGTATATGCACATTAGATTTATATATACATGTATATTCAACATCAATTTCGACAATTAACTTCATCTATGATAAATTTTGAAAATACAATAAAGACAATAGGTGGTACTCGGACAAAAACCATCATTGACAATACCAGTAATGACAATAAGCGATACATGGATAAAAGCAATCATTGACAATACCAATGATGACAATAAGCGATACATGGAAAATAGCGATCATTGAGAATACTTATAATGACAATAAGTGATGAATGGATAAAAGCAATCGTTGACAATACCAATAATGACATTAAGCGATACATGGAAAATAGCGCTCATTGAGAATACTTCTAATGACAATAAGTGATGAATGGATAAAAGCAATCATTGACAATACCAATAATGACATTAAGCGATACATGGAAAATAGCGATCATTGAGAATACTAATAATGACAATAAGCGATACATGGATAATAGCAATCATTGACAATACCAGTAATGACAATAAGCGATACATGGAAAATAGCGATCATTGAAAATACTAATAATGACAATAAGCGATAAATTGATAATAGCAATCATTGATAATACAATGATGACAATAAGCGATACATGGATAATAGCAATCATTGAGAATACCAATAATGACAATAAGCGATACATGGATAATAGCAATCATTGAGAATACTAATAATGACAATAAGCGATACATGGATAATAGCAATCATTGACAATACCAGTAATGACAATAAGCGATACATGGAAAATAGCGATCATTGAAAATACTAATAATGACAATAAGCGATAAATTGATAATAGCAATCATTGATAATACAATGATGACAATAAGCGATACATGGATAATAGCAATCATTGAGAATACTAATAATGACAATAAGCGATACACGGACAATTACGATAACTGACAGTACATTAAGGACAAAAGGTGATACAAATGTAATACGTGTAACTGATTTAATCAGTATTAAGAATAACGGAAAACTGGACTAGTTAAGTGCATTATTATGAAACTCACATTTTAGTAATCGGAATTATTGTGACGTTTTATCGACTGGCGGTCTGACAAACTCGCATACGTATTTAACTAGTAGATGACAGATGCATTTTCACAACGCAGAGTAAAAAAATCGGTCTATTTTGTCCGAAGAAAATATTTTGGATAAAATGTATATTTCCTGTAAATGGTTGAATGCGGACGGTCTGTAGTAAGATATATAGTGTTACTTTACGGCAATACATGTCACAACACATAAGACACTGTATATCATCTGTATGTAGCACGATGTCAGCAATGTTCACAGAGATTGGCTGTATATAACACGATATCAGAAATGTTCACAGAGATTGGCTGTATATAACACGATATCAGCAATGTTCACAGAGATTGGCTGTATATAACACGATATCAGCAATGTTCACAGAGATTGGCTGTATATAACACGATATTAGCAATGTTAACAGAGATTGGCTGTATATAACACGATATTAGATATGTTCACAGAGACTGGCTGTAAATAACAAGATATCTGAAATTAATGTATGTAACACGATATCAGCAATGTTCAAAGAGATTGGCTGTATATAACGCGATATTAGAAATGTTCACAGAGATTGGCTGTATATAACACGATATCAGAAAATGTTAACAGACAAAATTAAGCAGAAATGTGTCATTCATGTTTTTATATTATGATAACCTTTATAGAATAGTGATGATTTTTCTAATTTTGACTGTGAACTTAAAAAGTGCGTCTCATATTTTACATTCACTTGACATGCAAACACATTCTTGAAAAGGGACAAGATATAGTTTTAAAATCTAATTCTTTATCTCTATCAATATATGTTAAAAGTCGTCAATTACAGTCTCCGTATTAACATATACTGAACTCACCTGTCTCATCTTTGTATATACTGATGATAAAAAATAACACTCTGACCACTGTCGGAGTATAATGAATAACAATTTGGTGACCAAGTGCAAAATTGAACAATTGATATAAAAAAAATCTACGGTAATTATCACAAGTTAATGTTTAAACATATACACTATAGAAAATATGATAGTAAATATGTAAAGGCAGAAAGCCGTTAAGACATCGGCATGTCTTGTCTGATAACACATGAACATTAATTAATCCGGTTTATCAAAACCGCTAACGAGAATAACTAACCAGATTTATCAAATCGCTAACGAGAATAGTTAACCAGATTTATCAAATCGCTAACGAGAATAATTAACCAGGTTTATCAAATCGCTAACGAGAATAATTAACCAGGTTTATCAAATCGCTAGCGATAATTACTAACCAGGTTTATCAAATCGCTAGCGATAATTACTAACCAGGTTTATCAAATCGCAAGCGAGAATAATTAACCAGGTTTATCAAATCGCTAGCGATAATTACTAACCAGGTTTATCAAAATCATAAGCGAGAATATAATAATTTGAATCTAAAATATATATATATTATCAATTTTTTAAAAAGCTATTGATGAACATGAGATTTTTTACGGCCTAGCTGCACCAGTGTGAGGATTTGGTCCATTTTCCACGCTAAGTTGGCTCATGTTTATGCTGAGCACTGAATCTCTAAACGCCAGATTGTCAGTTCCTATATACTTCCCCATCTCCATGCGTTTCTCATTTCGTTCTTCCATCTTCCTTAGATATGCACGGTTCATATAATTCATTTTGTCAGCAAGAAATATAACCTGTAAAAATCAAAACAAAATTTTGGATTTCATTTTATCAGGTAAGTCTGTAAAATTCAGAAAAGAAATTATAAAATAGATTAAATGATCACGTTTTCTAATAATATATCTAACTTCCTTACGTGTTCTGTTCAGTGATGTTTATGGTTCCGAAGAAATCATTTTTTTTCAATCAAGACTTACTGTTAAAAGACACCCTAGTGAACCAACAATGGCGCCGCCTATGACGTCACCGGGATGATGACGATAGTCTTGGAGACGTGATGCACAAATGAAAACGCCCAGTATGATGACGAGGGTCTGGAGGAAGGGGCGCAAGAGGCGAACCCATTTTAGGAGCAGTCTAAATTGTAGGTACACCTGAAATCAGTACGGTTACAAAAGTAAGTAAGAAAGAAACAGTACAGTACCGTCCGTGTTTGACGAGGAATTACTGCTATCGTTACATCTCGTTACCAAACGGGCATCTTTCAGAGTGTCAAGGTAAAATATCGATTATTGAAATCAACAAGAAAATTTTCAGTTATTCCGATATGTCCTTCTTTTTGCCATGACTGAAAATCGAAAATTGGAAAGTAGGAAAATTAAAAAGTTATCTCTGCGATATCAAAGTGTAAAAAATGCAACATCTGAGATCAGACAGTTGTTTTCTTTTGTTCACATTGTAAGAGTCGTCGCCATATTAGGCGATTTGTTGTTCTAAAGAACTACAAATAAGTATTAAGTGTAAACAAAATTGAAATTTCCGAATCCATGTCAGGATTAATATGATGGATAAGCGATCGCCCTTATTCAAATAAACAATGGTTTATATTTAATAAATACACTATGGGTTTCTTTGTCGCGTTCTACTATAAGGGAGGTAACTCTTCAACACCACTGAGTCAGTGTCCATATCTACCTAGAGTTATCTCTCTTTATTCTCAGTAACTAATGGAATACGCTACAGCTGTCAGTTTTACTGTGTTACATATAACAAATATCTCACTGTGTTTGCATAACATATTTTGTGAACGAATATTTTCTACTTGTATATAGCTATACATACCACTAGAAATAACATGCCGTAGGCTGCAGCAGCTGAATGTCCAGATGGAAAGGATTTTCTAAAACAACAAAACATAAAACTGTAACAATAGTCACTTGAACTCATCCTAATAGAAGCTCAACCGATAATATTTTTGGATTTTCTCTTTATCCTTGGAAACTTATTCCATATTACTGCCGATAATTGTGTGCTTAGTTTTATTATAAAGTCAATTCTGTGTCGTTAGTTTCATTTTGCTGTCGATTACTGTGTCGTTAGTTTCATTTTTCTGTCGATTACTGTGTCGTTAGTTTCATTTTTCTGTCGATTACTGTGTCGTTAGTTTCATTTTGCTGTCGATTACTGTGTCGTTAGTTTCATTTTGCTGTCGATAACTGTGTCGTTAGTTTCGTTTTACAGTCGATTACTGTGTCGTTAGTTTCATTTTACAGCCGATTACTGTGTCGTTAGTTTATTTTTCTTGTCGATTACTGTGTCGTTAGTTTCATTTTTCTGTCGATTACTGTGTCGTTAGTTTCATTTTGCTGTCGATTACTGTGTCGTTAGTTTCATTTTTCTGTCGATTACTGTGTCGTTAGTTTCATTTTCTGTCGATTAGTGTGTCGTTAGTTTCATTTTGCTGTCGATTACTGTGTCGTTAGTTTCATTTTCTGTCGATTACTGTGTCGTTAGTGTCATTTTGCTGTCCATTACTGTGTCATTAGTTTCTTTTACTTGTCGATTACTGTGTCGTTAGTTTCATTTTCTGTCGATTAGTGTGTCGTTTGCTGTCGATTACTGTGTCGTTAGTTTCATTTTGCTGTCGATTACTGTGTCGTTAGTTTCATTTTTCTGTCGATTACTGTGTCGTTAGTGTTATTTTGCTGTCGATTACTGTGTCGTTAGTTTCATTTTGCTGTCGATTACTGTGTCGTTAGTTTCATTTTGCTGTCGATTACTGTGTCGTTAGTGTTATTTTCTTGTCGATTACTGTGTCGTTAGTGTTATTTTGCTGTCGATTACTGTGTCGTTAGTTTCATTTTGCTGTCGATTACTGTGTCGTTAGTGTTATTTTGTTGTCGATTACTGTGTCGTTAGTTTCATTTTACAGTCGATTACAGAAATACGTGTGCTTTATTTATTACACTTTTAATAAAATATCAAACTACGGGCTGTTTTATTTTAGAATTGTCCTCCTCCTACATTCCTTCAGAGAAGATTATGCTGACTTTAGATTGTCAACATGATATAACTAACTTCACTTCCTGAGAAACAATAAAGAGTTGATATTTAGGCCATATGTTGCTTTCTGGAACACATTAGGGTATATAATTTAGGTGACAATCAATATATAGATATTTTGTTTATTCAAAAGACACACACCGGAACAAGAGGTCACACGAGGACGGCTACAAGAAACAATTCAAGTTAAAATCTTCAGGATTTAGGAATATCATTATTCCTAGCTTGAATAGGTTACTGGGTCATGTATTCAAAACAGATAGTGAAAATTCCTTCGACTGAAATTCAACTCATTGGTCTTTGAAATATGAGCTCATCCAAACTATTTTTATAATTTTATCAATAATATTAAATAATATTCAATACATCTTTATAATCCCTGGATGGTTGTATGAATGACTGATGAGGTAGATATGTTTAACGATTGACTGACGTAACTGTCGAATTCTTTATATCAATTGCGCGAAAAATGTATCCTTTTTTTGAGAAAAAAAAGAAACAACTGAAAAATGAATATTTATTTTACCTTAAATCAGCTATTACTTCTTCGTCCGTCTCATTACAGTGGAAGTCTCGAATGAAACCTTGAGTGCAGTCGATGGCTGTAAAGTTGGGTTGACACATAGCGAAGAAATTGGGTCTGAGACGACCAAAGAAAAGCTTGAGTGTTTCTACAACAAGTATGGTTGCTGTACCTCCAAACAGATACGACCCGACCGTTCTGTACAGGTTTTTAACATAAACCCAAAGTGTCCCGCTTATGTCAGAACAACTACCGTTATAGCAGGCGTAGAATAACTCCACGACGATAACCTAAAGTTAAAAAAATATATCTTACTTTTAATTAAAATGTAGATGGAGATCATCATCATCATCATCATCATCATCTACCTCTTCAACCGAGACATTTTACAACTGGATTCTATTCCAAAGGAATCCGTATGTGGCGGTCTATGGCAACGTTGGAGCTATCTTTATTTTCTTTTGTATTACTTTCAAAAAGATCAACTAATATCGGACTGCTGAAACATATGCAGAGTGAGAAATCATAGCTAACCATAAAACATTCAGACAACATTTTACAATAGTTTTCAGTCCCAGATTTGTGGCTACCCACCTACCCTTTCGCAGTTATATATAGAGCAGCGATATTCAATTTATTCAATATTTTGTATATTAATTTATTTTTTAATATTTCATAGCTTAGGTAGTGCAAACAAACACTCATTCAAATAGTAATATGAAATCTCCAACGAATTAAGGAACGAGAGGACCTTTCGAACAATAAAGTGATCAGTTTAGCAAATAAAAACCTTGGTTTAACAAAGATATATATGAGGTAGGCCACTTTCTACAAATATTCCGTATAGATAAACCCTAAATCTGATTACCAGAAAATAAAACAACCATCTCTAGAAATGCAATTCAATGCAAGCTGCACTCTTAGTATGATTTACAAAACGGAATCAAGATTGCTTAGAAAACAAAGAATTTCTTCCAGAAAACGAGTGTTACGTCTCCAATTCGTATACCAGAATGTCTGTAGGATATAACCATGGCTTCTGTGAATGTTAGAAATAACATTGGGTAGACTTAAAAACTGTGGTTGTTATGGTAACAAACTTTCTAGGATATACTCAAGGCTTCTGGGAAGGTTAGAAATATCATTGGGTAGACTTAAAAACTACGATTGCTATGGTAACAAACTCTCTAGGATCTACTCAAGGCTTCTGAGAAGTTTAGAAGTAACATTGGGTAGACTAAAATACTTTGATTGTTATGGTAACATACTTTCAAGGACGTACTCACAACTGCAGGGAGGGTTAGAAGTATTATTATGTAAATAACACAACAGTGGTTGTTATGTCGAGAATTTTTCTAGGATCTGGTAACATTAAGTGGACCAAACAACTGTGGTTGTTATGGTAACAACATCTCTAGGATCTACTCACGGCTGCTGGGAAGGTTAGAAGTAACATTAAGTGGACTGAACAATTGTGGTTGTCATGGTAACAAACTATCTAGAACATACTCACGACTGCTGGGAAGGTTAGAAGTAACATTGGGTAGGCTAAAACAACTGTGGTTGTTATGATAACAACCTCTCTAGGATCTACTGACGGCTGCTGGGAAGGTTAGAAGTAACTTGGTGTGGGCTAAAACAACTGTGGTTGTTATGGTAACAACCTCTCTAGGATCTACTGACGGCTGCTGGGAAGGTTAGAAGTAACATTAAGTGGACTAAACAACTGTGGTTGTTATGGTAACAACCTCTCTAGGATCTACTCACGGCTGCTGGGAAGGTTAGAAGAAACATTGGGTAGACTAAAATACTGTGGTTGTTATGGTAACAACCTCTCTAGGATCTACTCACGGCTGCTGGGAAGGTCAGGAGTAACATTAAGTGGACTAAACAACTGTGGTTGTTATGGTAACAACCTCTCCAGGACATACTCACGGCTGCTGGGAAGATGAGGAGCGACATGGCGATGATTGTTCCATCATCAATAGACTCCTCTACTATCGGGTACATTAGACTCTGATCGTCACAGTAGAAACCTCGCTCATACGGCCGGATCATTGAAATCTTGTCAAACACCAGCAGAAAGGTGAAGGCCGTTACTGCAACCAAAATAAAAAAAATCTTATTTGTATATCAAACCTTTCACCCATTAATCAAAATTTTATCCATTAATCATGAAAAGTTAAAGTTTTACATGTTTAGTTCCGTAAAATGAGAGATCAGCGAGTTTTTTTAATTGCTATAAACTTTCTTGTCTCGTGGAGGGTTTTGATGAAGCGTTCTGGATATGGCTGTTTAAAGTCTGGTTAGAGATAACAAGTGTTTAGAGAACATTTTAAAATATTACTAAAAATGGGAACGTTCTTTATCATTTAACAGCTGTAGCAGTGTTGAGAATGGTCAGATGGATACAGTGTAACGTTAGCATTAAACGATATTTTTTTCTTTCCGTGGTAACAATTTGAATTTTCCGTTAATCATTGGTTAACCCCAGTTAACCTTCGAGTAACCGTGCCAGACGTCTAAATACTGTATAAGGTTATACTGTATGCCCACAAAAACATGGCGTTGGCTCTAAAACTGATTACGTTTTACAAAAGACCATCAAACATTTTTTGTCCAAAAAACACAACAATGATTAAAATGTATTCAATGTTAAGGTCAAATCTGACGAATAATGTGTAAACTGCATCAGATAACTGCAGTAACTATTTATAGCCTAGATATTCTCCCCGGTCAGTAACTATTTATAGCCTAGATATTCTCCCCGGTCAGTACGTAATTATAGCGTAGATATTCTCCCTCCTCAGTACGTAGTTATAGCCTAGATATTCTCCCCGATCAGAACGTAATTATAGCGTAGATATTCTCCCTCCTCAGTACGTAGTTATAGCCTAGATATCCTCCCCCTCAGTACGTAGTTATAGCGTAGATATCCTCCCTCCTCAGTACGTAGTTATAGCCTAGATGTCCTCCCCGATCAGTACGTAGTTATAACCTAGATATCCTCCCTCCTCAGTACTTAGTTATAACCTAGATATCCTCCCTCCTCAGTACGTAGTTATAACCTAGATATCCTCCCTCCTCAGTACGTAGTTATAGCCTAGATATCCTCCCTCCTCAGTACTTAGTTATAACCTAGATATCCTCCCTCCTCAGTACGTAGTTATAGCCTAGATATCCTCCCTCCTCAGTATGTAGTTATAGCCTAGATATCCCACTCCTCAGTACGTAGTTATAACCTAGATATCTTCCCTCCTCAGTACGTAGTTATACCCTAGATATCCTCCCTCCTCAGTACGTAGCAATAACCTAGATATCCTCCCTCCTCAGTACGTAGTTATAACCTAGATATCTTCCCCCCTCAGTACGTAGTTACAACGTAGATATCCTCCCTCCTCAGTACGTAGTTATATCTTAAATACTCTCCCTCCGTTCTACATTTTATTCATTCAACCCCTACAAACCTTGGCCCCAGACAAAGAGCTCGTTGTTTACTGAACGTGAATACATGATATATACATATATGACAAAATGTTCAGCAGACCGTGACATCTGCTAACAAGGCAACCACTTTCTCTTTTAATCGTCGTCACAGGCATATTTAACGCTTGCATATATCTGTAGTTTTATCTCACACAGTTCTTTATGTCCTTTACAAACAGGTTTTCATATTCGTTTTTACAATGGTATGTCAAACACACACAGAAAATAAATGCCATTGGGAAGAATTGGAATATAATCACAAAAGATGTGATTAATATTTTCCTGTTTCAAGCTTATCAGATTGTATCTGTAACGTTTTAATGTTGTTCCACAAATAGTCGTCACGTCAAGAGTCAATTTATCAGTGAGATTATCATATACAAATCTAGAAGGTAACGAGGATAAATATTATTTGCTAAATCGTTTTTTAAGTTACTACTACCTTAACAGTTTCATGGCTTTATGGATGAAAGCTGATTACAAAACTGGCGAGGATAGCGTCCAGAGGTTTAGATCCACTAACTAGAAGTTACAATTTAACATTTCCGGTGGTACAGTGTGACAACTTCTAGATGACACTTAACGATTTAAAGTTTGGACCTTGTAAAGATATTTTATGGAATTGTTAATAGTTAAGAATATGCTAATCCTGTACCGCACACCTCTCCCTAACTCTATTACACTGCTCTGTAGGGCTTGAATTCTAAGTCGTGGGATCTTAATATCCTGGCCATGTCTGGTAACATTGTCGATGTTGTATATCGATCTATTGTGCGTGTCGTTACCAAGGTAAATTTCATATGATGGGAAAAAAACTTACAACCAGAAACCAGGGTTTATGTCATTAAAAACACAGGCTATAATATTCTACCGGAAAGTGAACAGACCGACTTTTCATACTCTAAAGCACATCGCTGAACACGACTGCTCTCTCTATAACAAGCAATGGATATTAACCAACTAAAGAATATTTTTTAGTGGAAGGAATGTTTCAGCTTTGAAAATTACATAAGGCTTTCTCTTGGTGTTTTAGTACCGGAATATCAACAGCATGGTCAACTTGTTATTTGTTACTCTAAAATCACGTGAATAACACGTCTAGATTTGGAACATGGTTTTATTGATAGAGAAAATGAAAATAAAACTGCATTGTACATCATATTTTTTCTAAAACAACTTTCCAAAATGTTATGAAGTGACAAATAGTGGAAACATGGGATGAAGTTATGTATATATAGAGCAGTACAAAATGTAGACAGAAAGTTAAAATTTACAACTATTGCACACAAACTCATTTATCAGCATAATGTTTTACTGAACAAAGTCTATCATATCTCGAGATGTTACGTTCTACAACAGCTTGCCATTCTGAGAGAATATGCAACACGATCATTATCCCAGCTTGCTGGATATCTTGGTTATTTCAATTGTACAACAGAAACTAACTTGAAAATTTTGCATCAATTTAGTAAAGAATTTGATTCATTCCGAATAAAAATATCAAGGGTCCAAATGTTTCGTCTTTCTATGACTATTCAGTAACGTCACAGCCGAACGTCTCGTCTTTCTTGTAAGCTTGTAAGTTTTGGGCTGTGTATGTTAGAAATCCTGACGAGATACAACAATACAAATCATTCAAATCGCTATCACTTTATTTGAGTTTATGTACAGGCTCCTGTAACGTATTGCACGACAAATCGACTCCAAACCTACAGTTTTCTGTCTGTAAATATAAACATCTACATTTAAACTAGATTTAAGAATATGCACGCCCCAGGAGAGAATGGAGACTGAAATCTTTATAAAAACTATTGAATTACTGTTTTCACTACATAATGTATGTACACTCATACAAAGGCAGGTCTTTAAGGTAAGGGACAAGACACTAATTTTGTTTACAAATTCATCAGATGTTCATGTCATTAAACATGAAATTATACACATAGTTTGGTCACATGATGAGGTAGTCATTTGTAACGGAGACATTCAATGTATGAATATGTATATCTAAATGTTGTATGTGTGTCACTGCTGGGCCTTGTAACACATTTTGGTTTAAATTAGTGATCTATCTATAATTTATATACTTTCCAAGGGACATTTCATGACAGAGGTACTGACCATACTACTAATTCGCACCTGTATATAGTAGTATATAGCGGCATTACCTACTGTTTATGTATACCTGTAACAGGTAAATATATATATATATACATATAGATGTTTAGAGCTTTGCTAAGTAAGAACCTGCCAATGAATGAAAACGACCTCCAGCAATATCCTAGCGAATCTTCACACTCTATGTGTAAACAAATTGTACATATTAAGGCTAGACACTTCAAGTGAATTGACCGTAAGAGTAACGGCCAGTCTATCACCCACTAAATACATTGTCTGGTCATTGCGAAGCCAGATGACCATCTGTTTTCCATCTAGACCGTGACGACAGTGCTGGCCGGGTGTCCTCTCACCTCCTTCAAACATTTAAAACACCATTATTCTTAAACCCCAAACAGTAACCATTCCGATAATGATGGTGTTTTTTTTGTTGGTTTTAGACTTTAATATATAAGTGGTATCTAGTTTACTTTATTTTGTGAATGAGGCTGTCAGACCGAACCGTTTCTGTCATTACTGGTGATCAGTAATAGTTACGTATGTAGGTCAAAAGGTTGACTGATGACTTGGTTCCCTATGTAGTCTTACTAACACGTGATCACTTAGCCATGGGCTTAAAACCCACTGAGGTTAGAATCTAGTATTAAAGGCTACAAATAAAAAATTGATAAAAATGGATTTCGTTGTTAATTTTACGTAATTTATAGACAATGGTTTGTTGTGATTGTGTTGTATCGATATTGATGTCAGTGGGAGGTTCTAACACACTGTAGTGTATATACATCACGAATACTTGGCAACCTGGTAAATATATACAATTCAACATAGAATTATGTAAGTCAACACACCCACCCACAACACCACCACACCCACCCATACACAACACTACCACACTCACCCACACACAACACTACCACACCCACCCATACCACACCCACCCATACACACACACTACCACAAACACCCACCCACCCACCCACCCATACACAACACTACCACACCCACTCATACACAACACTACCACACTCACCCATACACAACACTACCACACCCACCCATACACAACACTACCACAAACACCACCACCACACTCACCCACCCACAACACCACCACACCCACCCATACACAACACTACCACACTCACCCACACACAACACTACCACACCCACCCATACACAACACTACCACAAACACCACCACCACACTCACCCACCCACAACACCACCACACCCACCCATACACAACTCTACCACACCCACCCACCCACAACACCACCACACCCACTCATACACAACATTACCACACTCACCACCCACAACACCACCACACCCACCCATACACAACATTACCACACCCACCCACCAACAACACCACCACACCCACCCATACACAACACTACCACACTCACCCACACACAACACTACCACACCCACCCATACACAACACTACCACAAACACCACCACCACACTCACCCACCTACAACACCACCACACCCACCCATACACAACACTACCACACACTCACACACCCACCCACACCCACACACCCACCCACACCACACCCACCACACCCACCCATACACACTACCACACACACAACACCACACTCACCACCCACAACACCACCACACCCACCCATACACAACATTACCACACCCACCCACCTACAACACCACCACACCCACCCATACACAACACTACCACACTCACCCACACACAACACTACCACACCCACCCATACACAACACTACCACAAACACCACCACCACACTCACCCACCTACAACACCACCACACCCACCCATACACAACACTACCACACCCACCCACCCACAACACCACCACACCCATTCATACACAACACTACCACACTCACCACCCACAACACCACCACTCCCACCCATACACAACACTACCACACCCACCCACCCACAACACCACCACACCCACTCATACACAACATTACCACACTCACCACACACAACACTACCACACCCAACCATACACAACACTACCACAAACAACACCACCAAACCCACCCACCAACAACACTAACACACCCACCCATACTCAACACTACCACAAACAACACCACCACACTCAACCACACACATCACTACCACACCCACCCACCCACAACACTACCACACCCACCCACCCACAACACTACCACAACCACCCACCCACAACACCACCACACCCACCCACACACAACACTACCACACCCACCCATACACAACACTACCTCAAACAACACCACCACACCCACCCACCCACAACACTACCATACCCACCCGCACACAACACTCCAACACCCACCCATACACAACACTACCACATCCACCCACACACAACATTACCGCACCTACCTACACACAACACCTACCCACACACAACACTACCGAACCCACCCACCCACAACACCACCACACTCACCCATACACAACACCACCACACTCACCCACACACATCACTACCACACCCACCCACACACAACACTACCACAACCACCCATACACAACACCACCACACCCACCCACACAACACTACCACACCCACCCACCCACAACACTACCATATCCACCCACACACAACACTCCAACACCCAACCATACACAACACTACTACATCCACCCACACACAACATTACCGCACCCCACCACGCACCCACCCCTGACCCCCCCCCCCCCCCCTCCACACACAACACCTACACAGCCACACACAATACACACAGCACCCCCACACACGCACATACACACAACCCCCCCCCCCCACACACACACACACATATATATTTATATAATTTGATGAAAATACACATCTGTTCAAAAATATACAAATCGACACACAAATATATCGTTAACGAAGCCCAACAAATTACAATGATTCAAAACATACACACAAATATATTGACACTGAATATACATATAAATACAAAAATATATTGACATTCGTATAAAATAAACAAATTTCTAATACCGATACTTTATAAATACACACACAATAAGTTAATAACAAATTTAGAAACTTGAATTCATTTAGATATGATATTAAAATATCGTATGTGTAATTAATTAAGGACACTATTACTTATGTGTAATAAAACATTCCCAACATTCCAAGGTCCGTAATTGTCTCTATTGTGTAATGTATTGAAGTCTAGTCATCTTTGTAATTATAATTAATAATAGATGTTAGTAACCTAAGGTCCGGTCAGGAATGCTAGTGCTAGTGTCCCCACGTCCAGTTTAACACACTCAAAATCATCCGGCTTTGTAAAGATGTATTATTATCATATCTCATAATAATTGTACCATGTATGGAAATATGAAAAATAACAAGTTTTGCCGGCAGACACGTTTTCAGGTAAGGTCAGGTGAACTCTTCTGTTAAAATGAAGTCTCGAATGGGATAATACAAAGAGTTTCCGAGTATATCAAACGTGTACATGTACTCAAATAATCAATATTGTGAGTACTGTACATAATTAAGCTCATCATAATTAGGTATTGTCATGTTATGATGATAATTTATACTCTGTATAAACCACGTTACATATCTATGATTCTAGATTCTATGATATCTAAAATAGGACATGTACTATATATATATATATATATTCAAAATACTTACCTCCTAAGTATATGATTATGTCCGAGATAACTTTCCAATAAACCTTCATTTTTCCAATTAAGAAATCAACACAATTTATCGGATATGTCCTGGTAAACAGAGAAGAGCACACAGGTGTTGAGAGCAGACGATACTCATTAAGGCCCACTAGATAACATTCAGGTAGTCACTGCCTTCCGTTTTCACCTGTGTTAAGGCTGGCTAATCCGAGACTCATTGTGAACTACTCTACCAGATCTAATCTGTGAAACGAGGCTCAAGGGGTGTTTTTGTTCACAATTCATAAGTTTCAATCAAAATAAAAGATGTGTCATACTTTTTTTTATTTATCAATTATGAACTTATCGACCTAATCCAACAAACCGGACATAGGAGAGTCTAACATGTAATAAAAGAGTATAACTGAAAACGTCATTATTTGTCAATCCCTTCGCTGGCCTCTTGTGTCATCTCGGGTACGGGTGTATTTCACTCGTGTTCTCAGATACACAGAGCATCTTTAGAATATACTGAAATTCTTTACAGTGCGTAATTCGATGATACTTTCGTAGTTTAACTTTAAAAATAGATTAGCCATAGAGTTGTTTAGGGTACCATATAAGGTAACGGGTACTGTCAGAAACGGACTTCGGGTGGGATTGGACATCGGGGTGTTGGTAACATAATAGAACAAACGCTTTACTATGACATCACAACCAACAGTATTCACACAATCACACATTGCAAAACCACAATCACGCCAAAACACACCCAGTCATGTTCAGGGGAAAATGTTGATGTCATACGTTACAAATATATATCAATCAAATATATATACATCGAATGTATATATATCGAAAGGTTTATTAAAAAAAATTATCCCAAATTTGATTCATACGGACAATTCGGTAATCAACCGTAAACTATTGGGCACCAGACCATGTGTTTGTTGTGCTCCTCCAATATCCACCCCTGTGCTCATTAGGTATTCAGGTCATTATCACCTGTGAAGATGTTTTACAATTCGTCCCGTATAATTGTTGTGCTGTATAGCACACATGAAGATGTAATCGCTGAGATACCCTCATTTGAATATAATGTCGAAATCTGCAGGTGCCAGACGAGTTAAATAACATCACAACTACAACCTGATCTAGCGAAACATGATCGTGCAGTAGCGGAATCTGGCAAAAAAAAATCGCCATATTTGTTTGTTTAGGAATATATCTGGTGGTAAATTGACCAAAATAGGAAAAACTCGATGTGCATAGTGAACACAGAACGTGTCTTGGTTTTATTGTAAAATTACGGCTGAAATGAAAAGACGACTGGTTATGAAAGGGATGTAGCAAAAAACTAGAAAGTACCAATCTGTCAATATAATCGTATACAACCTCTAATTCAACAAAACTAGGGCAAAATATGAGAAAATATGATAAAAGAAAGATTTACAAGGAGACTCCTGAAATGGAACAAGGAAAATAAGACTAAATGTTCCGGAAGAGTAAGCGTCTTCTGCTTCATCAACGACACTCGCCATGTAAATCTTGGTCAATCTATGTAAGTAATGTCACGTTCTCAAATGAGAACAACGGAACCAACAGGCAAACTAACGAGCAGCAAACATGTAAAAAATCACACCGCACAAAGAAATAGAATATTTCTCAACAATCACCATGACGACCGTAACACTTCTTCATAATTTTCATCAACCTGCATCTTTTGACCCCCTGTGTTACGAGTTTTTCTGTCAGTTGTCGAAGTTCTTGCACGAAACTCGTGATATTGGAAACAGACCATTAAAATTCGATTTAACTGTGACATATAAAAACACCATAAGTTGGGGATGTGGGGATGTTGTATTATCTCGATACACGTATTCATAGATACTTGTACATGTATTTCTGGAGGTACAGAATGTGTATATATATAGACCACAGAGTGGTATTGGAGTACTGTGTAACTATTTTGCTTGCATTTCTTTTTGTTTTACTTAATTTGATATCCAGCATTGACCATTTAGCTATTGATATCCATCCGGAATTAAAGTACCGTTGGTTAATTAACAGCAATCCTGTTCTGGAATCTGGATAGACAGTCACAAACCCTGGTGTAGATTGATAAACGGTTCCTCAAAGCTAAAACACCACCACCACCAACAACAACAACAATAAAAACAACAACAACAAATAGATCACGCGCTACTCACGGCATTAACAACATACATAGAAGAATGGTTTATAAAACGATAAATGTCCTAGGAAATTTCAGTAAAATCAAATATTTTCGTAGAGCAAAAATTTCGCGGAAAAAAGTTTCAGAAAAAAACAAATGAAGTAAACTCACTCATTTTCATGGTGTTTTATTTTCGTGGTTACGGTATCCACGAAAATAAAACACCATGAAAATGAGTGAGTTTACTGTAATTGTGTTTTTTCTGATTTTTGAAATAAAAGACAAATAAAGAACTTATCTAACGAGGGTGAAAAGACAGAGAAACTATAAACATGTATTTAACACGTTAATAAAATCCTGGAAAGAAACACTTATGTACGTTGTTTGTTTCAGCTAAGATAATGCTTTGTCACTGGCAACACAGAGAAAAACCCAAATCTGACGTAATATCTTATGTTCACTAATATAGCAATCTATTCGTGACTCATTCCATATAACTTTTTACTTTATAAATCACATCACAGCCGAAACATATTAACTATTAGACAGACATGACATGTTTCTTATTTCATGAAATAATTATACTTATCTTTTTTAAAAGTGTTGTGTGGAAATGAGTTTTCAGGGTTTTTTTGTAGAAAAAAATGTTGATGAATGATTATGGTCTAAACACTTATTTATACACATCACCTAAATTCATATTTAGTTGTAAGAATCTGTGTAGAAACAAATGAGACAGAGCTTTCCATTAAGACGTTCTATGAAAATGATAACATTTCGGAGAAGGATAACCATTTAAACTCTATCTAGAATGGAAACAGATTTTCTGTTGGAAAAATAAAAGAAATGCCAATCACTTTTAATCGATGAGAAAATATGAAAAGATGCACTTGGATTCCTGAAAAACGTGCAAGCAGAAAAAGACCAGGTGTTTCAGAAGGATAAGCGGGGATAATCCTTTTATCGTCAATACCCGTCATATAAATATTGGTAAATAAAGTGATGTCAAATTCTCCATTGAATTTCAGGTTCTGTCGTAACTGCACCACCAGGAATACTAACGAATCTCGGACATACCTAATTTTCTTACATCACAAGGACATTGACAAGGAGATAATGATGACGACCATACTTCTCCATTATAGTTTTTATCAGCCTGTAGCTCAAGAAACCCTGTGAAATTTGAAATCTTAAGAATACACCATTTGAATAACATTATTCAATAAAAAAAAAAAATCGTCTGTCATTGTGTTTGTTGTTTTTGTTATGTTTTTGTATTTATACTTGGGATCCTGCCGGCCATGTACATTGGTCCCCGTATACACCTAATACATATCGATCCCTACCAGAGACAATTAGTATTTCTCAGGGAGATGCGGTCAAGAATCGTCATTTACTGTCATTGATGTGTCTATGGACAGAAAACTTTATTAAAGTTGATTCGAATAGCATGCGACGGACCTTCCGAACGTTGTTCGGAGATATAAAAACCGACTACCACAGAAAGTCCTCTTCCCTGAAAATCACCACGGCTTACGACTTTTCATTGGGCGATAAAACGAGACAAACCAAAAAAGTTCATTTATCACTTTCTAAGTGTTGGTTAGATTCTATATATATTGCTTATTCCTACAACGCCTGGCCTTATTAACATTCTTTCATATTGTATAAAGAGAACTATCTGTGCTGAGTAACTCACTGAAGTGACACGGAGAAGGGTTAGTAGCAATGCTACTAGAGAAAGTTGTTATAGTCAGTACTTTACAGTGTACTAGATAACACGCCGTCTGACTAGTTATAATGAATCTTCAAACTGAACTCAGACTTCATTCGTTTTTTATATGTCATCCTTATAATTAAAGAGTCATACAGTGTGAGATGTGTTTCCCCATATAATTGTACAGGAGAAAATGATCATTTTTTATAAGTAAAAAGGTATAATATATTGCTTTTTAAGATCTGTCACGAACTACTGGCGACATTGGTACACAGTGAGATCCCCGTGTTACACGTAAAACAATAACAAAAACACCGAATTTAAAGTTTAACGCAGACATCTATACTAATTAATTTGATCTATAGAAATATCCAACCTATTACAACAACATCAAGACAAATTGAACAACATACACGAAATCTAGACATTTATAGTTATACCACATACGCATCCACCTTAACGTAGCCTTACCCTTCAGGAACACCTGGTCTTATTTTCCATGCACTATTTTTCAAGTATAAATCCTTATAAATCTTCATTTTCTTCAAACTTTACCGTGGTCTGAGCTTGAAGTAAGACACATTGTTGTTCTTAAATCACATCTACCAATTAAATCACATCCATCGGTTTCATCAGACCTACCGGTTACATCAGACCTACCGGTTACATCAGACCTAAAGGTTACATCAGACCTAAAGGTTACATTAGACCTACCGCTGTCATTAAACCTACCGGTTACATCATACATACCGGTAACATTAGACGAACCGGTATCATTAGACCTACCGGTATCATCAGACCTACCGGTATCATTAAACCTAACGGTTACATAAGACCTACCGGTTACATCATACATACCGGTAACATTAGACGAACCGGTATCATTAGACCTACCGGTATCATCAGACCTACCGGTATCATTAAACCTAACGGTTACATCAGACCTACCGGTTACATCAGACCTACCGGTTATATCAGACCTACCTGTTACATCAGACCTACCGGTTATATCAGATCTACCTGTTATATCAGACCTACCGGTTATATCAGACCTACCTGTTACATCAGACCTACCGGTTATATCAGACCTACCGGTTATATCAGACCTACCGGTTATATCAGACCTTCCTGTTACATCAGACCTACCGGTTATATCAGACCTACCTGTTACATCAGACCTACCGGTATCATTAGATTTACCTGTTACATTTGACCTACCTGTTAACTTTAGTTCCTTATCATTTTCATTAATATTTTGTTCTGTTTTCTGTTGATGACAATTTTCTACAAATAGATGAAATGCGTGTTATACACGTGTAAAACAGCTGAGAATGGACACAGACCAGATAACTCACACAGACATTACTGTTGTATATCTTCTGGCTTACATCATGTACCTGTATACAGTCCGTAGAATTGTTCCGTTCTATCATGGGTACAGAATAAGAATCGGATTTTGTATCAATGTCTACTTAGTATGAGGAAAACCAAACACTAGTGCTCTCCATAACCCTATTTCATCTTCATGTGGCTCGTGTGGTGTCTTCCTTTACAATTGTCCTCAAATGGCTTAGTAATTCTGAGAACGGTAAACTTCAATAAAATAAAATCTACAATAAACATAGTTGTACAGAAGACACGCACGTGCATAACATTTTTCTATAGCAATCGTGCAATGATTTGTATAATTTTACTCGCTGTTTAAAATTCATCAAAAGTTAATGTAGATTCTCATCCAATCTAAGTCACGTGCAAATGTAGAACTGATATCGTTGATATTAGTATAAATATGGTTGTAAATATATTATTTCTATAATTATGTCCATCAGCATGCCTTTTATGTCTAGCTTGTATTATGTTTTTATAAATACATATATCCTTTGTTGTCTCACGTTGGCCGAACTTCGTTTACAAAGAAATTAAAACATTGATAAGATTTAGAGTATAAACAAACTAATTTGTTGAGCCCTACCAGCTACCAACGATAAAATCGCTGCTTGTTAATGAAGACAGGAGGCTGAATATCTGTGGAGACCATCCAGTTGGAAGAACATAGTGGATTCTATATCGTTCGATTGCCCTATCAACGATAAAAAGGAAATTCCCTCTAGACCAGAAGTCCCTCTAGACCGGAAGTCACTACCAAGGATTATATGTTACTTTGAGTACCTTGCACTTCAGCATCACTTATCATGTCGAAACCTCTCATAATCCAGATAGTAATATACATTTGTAAAGTGATAAATTAGCTTAGTCAATATGAATGGAAAGGTTTTCAAGACGGGACGACAAAAAACAAGTGTTAATTTTAATACGCCTGCACCGAACCACTAACCACTAACCATAGTTTGGCGGATGGGACTTTAAACGGTGGCCCGTGTGAGGATTGTCTACTCTCGCACGCTAAAGATCCCTCTGTTGTTTTTTCGCAAAAGAGTAGGCATTATAACGCCGGCCCAGGGTTCTAGGGATTGTGTCAGACTATACAATCATTTAATACAGAATTGATACAGAATATTGAAAAAATACAGGTGACAAGTGTATTCTGACAATGGCACACATACTAGTTGTAGGATAAAACACGTATTAATTTATAGACACAATAAGTACCTAGTAAAACTCATATTCTTGATAAGACCGAACTTTACTGTCACAAACACTTACTAATTGTGTTGTGGGAAGTTACTACAACTATACTCTCACCTTCTTCATACAAATATTTATATATAATGTATAAAGTGTGTGATAAACATAGAACCGAGAGCTCCGTTAGGTTATATTCTGATATACAGCAAACATTGGATTTTTTTTATATTTATTTTACTTTTCAAAGCATTTTAAACATACAAATAAACAACCTTGCACACCTCACACACCATAGCAATTATACACCTTATGCATCCTATCATTGTACAGTCATCATCATCATCCCTTGTACAATCAACAACATCATCATCATCTTCCTCGTCATCATCCCATATACAAACATCATCATCATCCCTTGTTCAATCATCATCAGCATCATCATCATCATCTCATATACAAACATCATCATCATCATCATCATCATCATCTCATATACAAACATCATCATCATCCATTGTACAATCATCATCATGTCATATACAATCATCATCATACCATGTACAATCAGTATCATCCATGTACAATCATTTTCACTCGCTCAGTCATCATCATCATCATTTTAACTAGATATACAAGTACACAAACTTTCACACCCATACATACCACAAAATGAGAAAAGAAAAAATAACAATACGAAAATGTATTGAAATGGAGAGAGTAAATAATAAAGAAAGAGAGAGAGAGGAAGAGAGAGATGGTGAGGGGGAGATGGGGAGGGAGATAGAGGGAGAGAGAAAGAGAGAGAGAGTTTACTGGGCTAGAGGTGAGATCTGATTTAATCATCCAAAAAATCAAAACAAAAAGTTAGCGTCTGGAGGGATAAAATAAATGTCTCGGAAGAGCTACTAAATGTAAATGAACAACCAAGAGAAATACAAATTATTCTATAAATATATACCTGTATACAATGAAAAGATATCAAAGCTCTTAAAATGTACCCTGGAAATTCACAAATATATTAACAGATGAATTAGTCTGAGATTTCTAACAATTTCTCCCATTTTATCCATTCAGCCCTAAACTTCTGTTGGGAAAGTTCCCCTTCACTATAAGCAATACTTTTTTGACACATATAATACTCTTTAATTGAACTGATTAAAACTGTCAGATTTAAGGCTTTACGTAGACATCTTGTTTTGTATATGTAAAATTTTAAAATTCGATTAAAATCAAAATGACATTATCTGTCTTATTACCTATATCATTGCCATTATGTAATAAATTACCGATGAGAAATCTTTGTTTATTAAAAGAAAATGGGATAAGGAGTGCATCAAAAAGGGTTTCTAAACTTTGTAGTAATGCTTGTGTTTCATGGCACTCCCATAGAACATGAATAATTGTTTCCCGTTCCATATTACAAAGGTTACACATAGGACTATTAGTTATACCAGCTTTAAACAAAAATGAATTAGTTGTTAATATATGTTGTATTATCCTATGTTGAAACCACTGTAGTTTGGTGTTTCTTGTAACTATGAAGGGAGTTATATAAATGTCAGACCAGTTCAATTCATTGTCTTCAAAAGTCCTCTCCAATTTTGTTCTACCAGTAGAAATAATCACTTTTTTTGTCATCAGGTTATAAAAATCCCTACAACCTCTAGTTCTATTTAAGAAAATGGCAATTTTATTTGGAATTAGTGGGTAAACAATTAATTGCTTATCAAATTCAATATTGCTTTTCTGCAAATATACCTGGACAGAAGAAATTAAACCCTGATATTGAAGAAAGTTAGTATTGACACTGTGCATCTCTTTGAATTCTTGAAGAGTGTAAAACAATAATGTATTGTGATCTTTTACAAGATCATTAACAATTGTTACCCCTCTGTTGTACCAATCTTTATAGAAAACTGACTTTTTTCCAATAGCAAAATTTCTATTGTGCCACAATGGCATTATTAAGATAAACTTTTCTTGCATTTTTTTTAACTCCCACCGAATCATTAAGTCTTACCCAAGCTTTGAATACATCTTTCCCAAATTTGTTCTTACAGTTTTTCAAACACTCTTGAATATACCCACTCCCGCATGTAGAAAGTTTTTGTAAATCAAATAGCGAATTAAAAACTAATTGCCACTTAGATGGCTTCTGAATTAATCGTCTAATCCAACTCAATTTCAAAGAATCCATAAATACCTTAATGCTTACCATTTTGAGTCCTCCCTCATGATAATTCTGAGTCATAATATCTCTTTTTATTTTATCTACCTTACTATTCCATATAAAGCTATAAAAAATGGAGTTAATATTCTGCAAGAAATGTTCATCAGGGTTTGGTATAAATATAAATAAATGATTTAATTGTAAGAGCAGGAGAGATTTGATCAGAACTATTTTCCCAATGGGTGTAAGACTTCTATTCCAAGTCTTAATAAGTGTCTTAAGCTTAACTAATTTTTTGTCAAAGTTAATTTTGGGAATTTCCTGTAGATTCACACTAAAATCTATTCCTAGAAGTGTAAATTTATCCCGTCCCCACTGTAAGTTCAATTCAGGTAAAAAGTATCACTACTATAAATTTTATTCCCGATCCAAATAACCTGAGTTTTATCAATATTAAGTTTCAAACCAGATAGTTTTGCAAACTTATCCAATTCAACAATAGATTCTTTCAGGGAAATTTCTGAGCCATCTAATATAAGGGTGGTGTCGTCGGCATATTGTGAAATGAGAACTGGACAACTATTAACCTCTATACCCTTAATTCTATTATTATTTCTGAATCTAATACCTAGTATTTCTACACATAGAATAAAAATATACGGAGCTATTGGATCGCCTTGACGACAGCGTCTTTTGACATTAACAACCGATGACAGGTGACCCCCCTGATTTACAGTATCTGATACATTAGTATGTAAAACCTTAACCCATTTTCGAATGTCAGGACCAAAATTAAAATAACTAAATACCTTGTCAACAGATTTCCACGAAACCGAATCAAAAGCTTTCTCAAAATCTAACATTAAAACCATTCCCGGAATATTGAAATCTTCAGCAAGTTGCATGATATTGTATACCAGTCGTGTGTTTTCCCCAACGTAACGGCCTGAAATAAATCCTATTGGATCTTCACATATTAACTTATTTAAAACTGACCTTATTCTACCTGCTATACAACCTGATGCAATTTTATAACTAATATTCAATAACATTAAAGGCCTCCAATTTTTTAAGAACTGCCTAGGCTTATCTCCCCTGGGAATACATGTAATAACACCATGTCTTTGCGTTACAGAAAGGATACCTTTTTTATATCCCCAGTTTACATATCTTACAATAAAAAACCCTTACTGCTTCCAAAACATTTAAAAAATTCAACTGTATAACCATCCGTACCAGGACTTTTGTTATTTTTCATATTTTTCAACACTCTTGCTGCCTCTTCTAATGTAATTTCCCCTTCTAGATTTTCTGCCTCACTATTGTCTAATTTTGGGACCTCAAAGGCGTCCAAATATTCAGTTAAATTAATATCTTCTATTTCAGAGGTGTCATTATATAAACATTCATAAAAACGGCTAACCTCCTCTAGAATATCCTCTTGGCGTGTTATTACAGTATTCCCTTTCTCTATATTTGGTATTATTTTTTAAACAAAATTTCTGTTTTCTAAATTGAAAAAATATTTTGTTGGTTTTTTCCCCTTCTTCCTGCCATCTAGCTCTTGATCTTATTACACTACCTTTAACTTAATTCCAATGTTTTCCAACTCTTTTTTCTTCTTAACATCTAATTCTTCAATATCTACTTGGTCTTGTTCCTCCATGTACTGAATAGTGTTCGTAAGTAAAACTTCATTTCTGTTCAGTACTTTCTTTCTATATGATGAATATGATATTGTTTCCCCCCTAATTTCCATGAGTAAGGTTTCAAGAAAAAGTTGGTCATCAATCATAAATTCAATATCTGTATCTGAAATAGTATCTATAGCATTTTAGTTGTATACCGGAAGACAATACTAGCTTTTTGTATCTAAAATCACTTTTTTTTTTACTAATTTCAAGTATTCTTCATCATATAAAAGAGATGAATTAGATTTCCACAATCCCCTACCCCTTATGAATTCACTTAATTTTAACTTAAGTAAAGAAAACGAATGATCGGATCTGTACCCTGGTTCTATAACTGAACTTAAAACGCTTGATAACAAGTTTTCTGATATTAAAAAGAAGTCTTTTTCCTCCAAGTGTATCTTTTACAATCTGAATGTAATTCCCTATAAATATCAACAAGACAGTAACTATCAATAATTTCTAGCAGTTTCTGTCTAGCTTTCTGATTATTAACATTTTTATAACCCCTATCATAGTCTAACTCTGGATTTAGAACCAGGTTAAAATCTCCGCATATAATAAACTTATCATTACCAAAATCGTCAATAGTGTCTACTAGAATATCAAAAAAAATTGGCGCGTCTGTGTTTGGCCCATACATTACAGTGATATAAGTGTAATTTTTGTACCTTCTATCAAAATATCAAGGGCTAAAAAGTTTCTTGATAATTCCGTCTTTTCTTTATTTACCTTAATTTCACAGTTATTGTTCAACATAATAGCCACCCCTCTACAATTAGACTTAAAAAAAGAGTTGAAATAACAATCAAAACCCCATTCGTTTCTAATAAAATTCTGGTTTTCTTCAGTAAAATGTGTGTCCTGCAAACAGAAAATAAAATGTGTGTCCTGCAAACAGAAAATAGAGACAAAATACTCTAGTCTGGTGTGTTATATTGAAATGTAGACATGTCTGGGTAAAAAAAACAACAGTCATAAATCCTGTTTGGCTAGGTTCATTACCCCAAAATATCACAGAAACCATTGTATAATGGCCCCTAGAAATATTAAATGTTCTGTATGTTTCTTATAAAATAGTGGTGACTAAGGCCCGGATCAGCATGCCGCTTTGCCCGTCTGCGCGAATAATGTCCCATAAGCAAGTTACAGTTATCGCCCTTACACCGCGTTCGTTTGTTCTTCATCAAACACAGTTTCCCAAACACATGAATGGTCATCGAGAGCTGTACATAATCCATGTTTGTATAAGAAAACGCTGTAAGAAATACCCTTACATATGCAGAGAGAAGTGACCTTTTTGTAGAATGTATATAAGGTGATAGAAATGTGCGGCATGTACGTGATACATAAAAGATACAACTGTCGCATAAAGAACGATAACTCTTCTTGACTGCGGCGTTTCGTACTGTTTCAATTTCAAAATAAGTGAGACGTTGCTTCATACTGTTTCATACATAATTATTGATATATATTTAATCATAATAAATGAGAATAAAGGACGTGTGTATTTCTACATCTTTTTAAAGATAACCGTGACAGCTAGCATTACTACAATTATTTGATTTTCAAAATTAATATCTTTTTCTGATGAAATAACGTAGATCTGTTCCATCAGGTAGACATCTTTTACGTAAAGCCATGCTCTTCTTCTTTGTCATTCAGAAGACATTGTTTCAGTGCTTATTATGGCCTATAATTCATTAATCAATTTTTTAAAGTTCAATTTGTCCTTAAACTACACAAAAATCGTTTAAAGACTCAAACATGACGGTAAGTCGATGAATGTCTCTTCGTCCGTAGGCAAGACTTGGAAGCTTCAGTATACAATCTTAATCAATATATCTTAGATTGTGCAGAATTTAAATGCCAGACTCCACTTGTGTCTGCTTTTTGAAAACAAGTGGACAAATGATTACTGCCATTACAGCTGGCTTTACCTGGTGTCTGATTCAGGTCAGTGGGGACCATTAATGAGTGTCTGGTCGATTAAATCTCCACTCTGTGACGTAATGTTCTCCAGCCGGGTAAGATCTGTATTGTATTTTAACTGGTACTTCGTAATCCTTCTGCCGCCTGTAGATAGTGTAAGGACATTACATGGTTTGGGATGAAACATCAGTAACCATTTATTTCATCATAAGTTTAACTTTTTTTCAAGCAATATCAAAGATCGGTGATTCGTCATCTTTGTGCCATTACAAAATTGGTAGGGACAGGTACAGAGTGGTAGAATATTTAAAACAATTTTCATGACTTAAGAATAACATGACTTCCTCATGGTATCCCATTAAGGACAGAGTGCTTGTATGATGGTAATCTCTTTCCGTATACTGTCTGTCCTCGTTTGCTAAGAAATCCTGTATCCATCTTATAATTTATTTGGGATTTTCCCCCGGTAAAATGTTATCGAATGCCGTTAATTAGTCCATGCGCCTAGCCCGCCATCACAGTCCAATTCTTTCTGTCTGTTTTCTCATGAAGTACATTGACGATAAGTGGGCCATGAACTTGCGTAGATAGAAACACTTATTGCTTTTTTTACTTTCTAGGCGATAATTTTCGTACTTAAGACATTATTTACTGCACTTCCGTGCACGTGCTAACAACAAATCTGATTAAATGATATTTTCAAAATGATCTATAATGTAAGTATGTCCTGACAGACAAATCTGACAGTAACAAGGTTGTCAATCTGTTGTTAATCGACACACGGTGTGTCTTTCAAGGTACAGTTATAGGAGTCAAATGCCGCATAATCTTTATCACTTGGTCCCCACCTCTGGGTCACGGGTTCGAAGTCTACGTGGAGTCGCCGGGTTCTGGCCCAAATGACTCTGGCTATTAATAGGACGCAAATCAACAATAAACCATACAAAGTGATAACCCCCTCATCACTCTTCTGTTGGGCAGAAAGGCACAAGTAAGTGATATTGTGGAGTTCAGGTCAACTTTCACAACCAAACATCCTTCACTGTCAGCTTTACTATCAGGGGCCGCTAAACACCAGATAACTAATAGAAAGCCAAGGTACCCCTCATTTTGAGTAGACTGACTACTCAGTTGATCTACCCTTTGTCTTTTAATACACATTTAGAGTTAGATACAGTACAGCCAAACAATGGAACTGCATCATGCAATTATTTCGTCATTTTAGGACTCGTCAGTGACGCTAAGGTATATATCTAAAGTGATCGAAAGAAAGGTTAAAATCTAGATGTGAAATTGCACTAGGCCAATAATTCAATCAATTTCGTAATTTTTATATATCTAATAATTTCAGAACATCGTCAAATACATAGGTATATTCTGAGCCGCGCCAATGACACTTGAAGTGATGTTGTATTTCTGACATATCGATAAACTGATCATTAAACACAATAAGATACCACCATTGTGACAGAGTCACCACATGCTACCTTTCTGTTAGTGCCAGTGGTATTTACAGCCATCTTATCTCGGCTTGTCACAGTTATCGCCCTTCGCACATTTCCATTTTCTGTACAGGGTAACGTCATTGCATGTCTGATCTAAAGGTTCCCTATCTACTAGCTGTCAACGTTGTCTTGTACAGTCCAGTCCGTTTATCTCTGAAAGAGACCTTTCCATCGTCATACACAGCGATATAACAACAAAACAACAGGATGCTTTGTATAGTGTGAAGCCCTCATGTCTACAATGTTCCTGATACTTTTATTTTCTCTATCTGTGTGTGTCATGAACGTAACCGGAAGATTCGAGGAAATATGTTAGGCAAAATGTTTGGGGGATATCATAAAGCTTGCACAATAGAGCGTTCCCTTTCTTCCATATAGATATACTTACTTAGATGACTTACACCCTATTTCGTGGGAAAAATTTCTTTTCGAGTGCGTATTTCGGGTAAAAAGCTCTCTGAGCAGATCATATGATTCCAATAAAGGTGAACTGTCTTGATTGACTTATGTTGTGAAGGGTTCTGTCTGTTTATCTTGTGTTCTTTTGTGGTGGCGTGCCCGTTGTGTATTTGTGTCCTGTTATATGAGCGTGTCCGTTGTGGGACTGTGTCCCGTTATGTGGGCGTGTCCGTTATGTGGTTGTGTCCTGTTATGTGAGCGTGTCCGTTGTGTGACTGTGTCCCGTTATGTTAGCGTGTCCGTTGTGTGACTGTGTCCCGTTATGTGAGCGTGTCCGCTGTGTGGTTGTGTCCCGTTATGTGGGCGTGTCCCGTTATGTGGTTGTGTCCTGTTATGTGGGCGTGTCCATTGTGGTTGTGTCCTGTTATGTGGGCGTGTCCATTGTGGTTGTGTCCTGTTATGTGGGCGTGTCCATTGTGGTTGTGTCCTGTTATGTAAGCGTGTCATTTGTGTGACTGTGTCCCGTTATGTGGGCGTGTCCGTTGTGTGGTTGTGTCCTGTTATGTGGGCGTGTCCATTGTTTTTGTGTCCCGTTATGTGAGCGTGTCCGCTGTGTGGTTGTGTCCCGTTATGTGGGCGTGTCCCGTTATGTGGTTGTGTCCTGTTATGTGGGCGTGTCCATTGTGGTTGTGTCCTGTTATATGGGCGTGTCCATTGTGGTTGTGTCCTGTTATGTGAGCGTGTCCTTTGTGTGACTGTGTCCCGTTATGTGGGCGTGTCCGTTGTATGGTTGTGTCCTGTTATGTGGGCGTGTCCATTGTGGTTGTGTCCTGTTATGTGGGCGTGTCCGTTGTGTGGTTGTGTCCTGTTATGTAGGCGTGTTCATTGTGTGGTTGTGTCCTGTTATGTGGGCGTGTTCATTGTGTGACTGTGTCCTGTTATGTGGGCGTGTTCATTGTGTGGTTGTGTCTTGTTATGTGGGCGTGTCCGTTTTGTGGATGTGTCCTGTTATGTGGGCTTGTCCGTTGTGTGGTTATGTCAAAGAAAACTATTCTTAGCCTTTCATAACACGCGGAGTTCTCTTTGTAAATCTTTATTTAAAAAAAATATTTTCCGCTCATTTGATCGATTTTAAATAAGAATTTATGTTTTGTAGATAAGCGGGTATTTTCCCTGTGGTGGGAATATATGCTGTTGAGTCGATATGTCAGGCTGTTGCGTGGGTGTACACGCACTTGTGTTGTAGGCGTGTCTTGACCGGCTGACATCTCTTGGTGTTTCAGTGTCCCACTTAGCTACCTTTTTGTCCTTGTTGACCTTTGTGTATAGCTTTTTAAAAACCTGACATTTTTCTTCTCTTCACTTTTATTGATAATTGAAGATCACGACCGTTAAGTATTTTATAAATGAGAAGAATAATGAAGTTCGTGCTGTGATTTTGTTAAAGTTCGGGCGATGGGTACTGCATTGGACGCATAAGAAATAATTCTTTTAAAATTTCACATCATTCCTATATAACGAAGATTTAACATATACATGTCTATGTATAAGGTAAAATTCACGATAAAAAGTCACGTGCACTCTGTTCATTATGTACTGCACGTATCTTTTTGGTATTTGACGATTTGCCTGAATCCCTCACGAGATATTGACAAATTGAATTAATGACAGAGATAAAAGGTTAATGCTCTGTTTTAAAGATAAGAGTTGATGTGACGTGGTATCAGAGGAACCAGTGATCATGTCTGCCTGGTTACAATCACCCCTGCCTTATTTACTTCCTTACTTTGCTGTCTGTATTGTATTTAAATGGTGCATACAGTTCTATTCAGCAACATTACAAAGACAGAATGGGATCTTGTTTTTCTCTGTTCAGACCGAATTTTGTAATAAACAATGCCTTTATCGTTATTGACAACATGTTGTGGTCCATTTTCAAAATAAATGCTTTTATATCAATGCATTAAGATTGCAAAATAAAAACAACTTTCAGTTGAAAACGACATCTAGAAAATCGGGTCGTTCGTTCTGGGGATTAACGTCCAATCTATATTGAATATATCAATCGGAAAAAACCAGTTTGACTCCACTTTAGATATTAAACCATCCTACTGAAGTGACAACCACCCCATACCTACGGGAACAAAGAGGGGGTCCGTTTTACAGTCGTAAAATCGTGGTCAATGAGACTTTAATCTCAGGTTACGATGGTTCGACCTGGGGATTGGATATTTAACTCCACTGTGTTTTGTTTGAATGCAAACACTCTATTACGTCTTTTAGCCACTTAATATGTGTTCCCCTACATCAAGTGTTGCTAATCGAAACACGATCCGCTGTACATACAATCCCGGATTAGAAAGCACATATCTTACGTCGACAAAGGGAATGTAGATACAATTTCCGAAAACGGAAGGGATACATTTCTTAAAAAATTATGTTTCTTTATTCATAATGCCCCTGTTGTCAGTTGTAACACATTTAAGTTAATATTCTAATAAATGAATTTCAGTTACGGAGACGACTTATTGTGCTGTTTTGTTAAAATTAAGGTGTTTTCGTCAAGTGTTAGATTACATATCAAAAGACTGTCCTAAATAGATTAATGTGATTTCTTATGATACATATGCGGAGCTATGTAACCATATGTTGTTATAATGTATAATATGTTGAAATATCATTAAGTGATAACTCGGGCCCACTAAACTGTCTCTTCATCGAGTAACAATGAATTTTGGGAAAGTGGTAGATACACTCATTTGATTAAATGGACCGTGTGTAGGTTGTGTTAGTTTTTATTTAAAAATAGGCACACCCATACGAGAAATAATTACAGAGAAAATGTTTAAAATGACGAAGTGCTTGTCAGAGAGTAAAGCAGGAAGTGCGGAATACACGACAACACAAATACACAGATTCACAACTACACGGCCACATAAATACACAAAACCACAACTACACGGCCACACAAATACACAGAACCGCAACTACACGGCCACACAAATACACAGAATTACAACTACACGGCCACACAAATACACAGAATTACAACTACACGGCCACACAAATACACAGAATTACAACTACACGGCCACACAAATACACAGATTCACAACTACACGGCCACACAAATACACAGAATTACATCTACACGGCAACAAAAATACACAGAACCACAACTACACGGCCACACAAATACACAGAATTACAACTACACGGCCACACAAATACACAGAACCACAACTACACGGCCACACAAATACACAGAACCACAACTACACGGCCACACAAATACACAGAACCGCAACTACACGGCCACACAAATACACAGAACCACAGCTACACGGCCACACAAATACACGGAACCACATATACACGGCCACACAAATACACAGAACCACATCTACACGGCCACACAAATACACAGAACCACAACTACACGGCCACACAAATACACAGAACCACAACTACACGGCCACACAAATACACAGAACAACAACTACACGGCCACACAAATACACAAAACCACAACTACACGGCCACACAAATACACAGAACCGCTACTACACGGCCACACAAATACACAGAACCACAACTACACGGCCACACAAATACACAGAATTACAAATACACGGCCACACAAATACACAGAACCACAACTACACGGCCACACAAATACACAGAATTAACACGGCCACACAAATACACAGAAGTACATATGACACGGTACACACAAATACACAGAACCACAACTACACGGCCACACAAATACACAGAATTACAACTACACGGCCACACAAATACACAGAATTACAACTACACGGCCACACAAATACACAGATTCACAAGTACACGGCCACACAAATACACAGAACCACAACTACATGGCCACACAATTACACAGAACCGCATATTCACACATATAAGGCAACACAACTACATCGAACAACAAATACTCAGAATCACAGCTACATGGTACCTAAAATACACAAATCATCAAAATCACGACACAAAATATCAACCAAAAATACGCAAAAACACGCGAAATCTGACTTCAGAAGTACATATGACTATTTGTACAGAAGCAATAGAGTCTCTGATTAGAAGTTGTATAGAACCGATAGAGACTCTAACTATAAGTTGTATAGAACCAAAAGTCTCTAACCGGAAGTTGTATAGAACCGATAGAGACTCTTACCGGAGGTTGTATGGAACCGATAGCGTCTTTAACCGGAAGCTAAACGAAGCCAATAGAGTCTCTTTCCGGAAGTTGTATAGAACTGATAGAGTCTCTAACTATAAGTTGTATAGAACCAAAAGTCTCTAACCGGAAGTTGTATAGATCCGATAGTGTCTTTAATCGGAAGTTGTATTGAGCCGATAGAATCTCTAAGCGGATGTTGTATAGAGCCGATAGAGTCTCTAACAGGAAGTTGTATAGAACCGATAGAGTCTCTTACCAGAGGTTGTATAGAACCGATAGTGTCTTTAACCGGAAGTTGTATAGAGCCGATAGAATCTCTAAGCGGATGTTGTATAGAGCCGATAGAGTCTCTAACAGGAAGTTGTATAGAACCGATAGAGTCTCTTACCAGAGGTTGTATAGAACCGATAGTGTTTTTAACCGGATGTTGTATAGAACCGATAGAGTCTCTACCTATAAGTTGTATAGAACCGATAGAGTCTCTACCTATAAGTTGTATAGAACCAAAAGTCTCTAACCGGAAGTTGTATAAAACCAATAGAGTTGTGTTTTCTCATTGAATGATAAATCTACACAAATTTAAAAGGGCAAACAAACTTCGGCATTCCAACAAATTTTGAATGACGGAAGCGACATATTGTTTGCAGCTGAATGACTTAAATACCACGAACAATAATGCTGTATCGTGGCCTCCATTTGTACTATTACTTTGTTACATGTACTCTTTAACCTAGCCTGTATACCGCCCTATTGTATACTAAAATTTGTCTCTGAGATACACAAACACCAGTAACGAAGGTATTGTTCTTAGTGCCATATTTCTAACATATGATGTCTTTGTTTTAAGATCTTTATGTGCAGATTTGATCTGAATGTTCTGTTCAACATTTGAAAGAATGTCAACTATGTTCACATCACTACCTAAGTAAAGTACAATTGAAGATGGATCCTTTTTGCGGTATTTGTAACAGTTCGTGAGAAAACTGTGATAATTTTCTACATTTTAGTTTAAATTCCCCATAGTGCAATGAACGAAGCCCGTCTGTTTGACTACAAAGAGTAGTTACAATATCGTAACAAAGCGATTCATCGGCACAAAAGTGTCTTTATAGTACATATGCATATTTAACAAGTATTTAAAAATCATTGGCAAACCATTATGGTGTCAGAATTCGGCTCTAGTTCGTTCTCTAGATCATCATAAAGTCTTATTTTATTGACGGTTTTAGAAATGTCATGTTATTTAAAAGAAGTTTTTTTCACTCCTGCATTTAAATGGTTAAAAAAGAAACAAGAACCGTTGTGTATTCTATTCCACCTGGTCTGAATACCGATAGCTGTTTCTTTAGGGACCGTAAGACTTGAAATCCAATGGACCGTAAGATTTGGGATTCAATGGACCGTATGACTTGTGATCCAATGGACCGTAAGTCTTGGGATCCAATGGCCCGTACGACTTGGGATCCAATGGACCGTAAGATTTGGATCCAATGGCCCGTATGACTTGGAATCCAATGGACCGTAAGTCTTGGGATCCAATGGCCCGTAGGACTTGGGATCCAATGGACCGTAAGTCTTGGAATCCAATGGACCGTAAGTCTTGGAATCCAATGGACCGTGCGACTTAGGATCGAATGGACCGTTCGACTTGAGATCCAATGGACCGTGCGACTTTGGATCCAATGGACCGTGCGACTTGGGCTTATTCAGTGTCAGTGCAGATGATTATAATTAACCAGGAGAGATAGATATGGTCACGTCTCATTTATCTATCTATTATATTTATCTAACGGGTGTTACGTCCACTATAACGGCCTTTCCATGGACGTGTCACGTTGCAAACATTCATGTTGATTCCTCTCACTGACGTTTTGAACACCTCGTAGACATGCGTGGCTGTCGACAGATGAAATGTCCTTGTCGTTTATCAGTAAAGACGGGTTATATGGTTATCTCTGTCACTACTCACCCCCAACCCCCCACCCCCACACCCCCCTCCCCCCACCCCTAACCTCCCTCCCCTCCTCCCAAGCTCTCCTCGTGTAGCTATCTTTCTTCTAACCACCCGACAATGCGCAACATGTATTTTCAGTTATCAGTTATATAAACAACGACTGGGATTGAACACGTATTGAATGTTAAACAAACCCCTATAAAAGACATAAACGTAATTTATACTCCATTAAGTGTTGTACACTATAGGTAAACGATTCCTGGACTCTAAACAGTATATCGATACTTTCTATATAAGTTGCTGACAAAAAATTGTTTTGTTTTAAAACGTTATTAACGGTAAACTTGTGACCTTGAAAATTAAGCTCCACCAAACTGACTCTCCTAGCTGTATTAAGCTAATAAGAAAGTAAAACGAAAGTGTTTTCGGATTAATGTAATCGTATGTTGATTTATAAACGACAAACACCGACATTATCTACAGAGAAGTGTGGTGAATTTGTCAGGCAAGTTTCAACATATACGATAACCCTATACTCTTTCCTATACCCGACACAGTACCTGATAAAAGATATACCGGATTATTCCTGGATAAAAACCCCGTCTCATCTTCCTATATATGAAAAGGTCTCTTAAATCTATCTCATCATCATCATCATCATCACACCCTCACACCCTCACACACACACACTCACACACACACACTTACACACACACACACACACACACACACACACACACACACACACACACAACCACACTTCATTGATTATATGGTGTTCTATTAACGTTATTGTATTCTGAAAATGATAATGATAATAATAAAAACAAACAGGAAATTGGAGTTAAAATTTAAATTTCTTTTTAATTAACTGACATTGATTACAGACCAGCATGCCTTGTGAACACATAAATTCTTCTTTATATTATACCACATAATTTGAGACATGGCCATAATTGGATCTTTGCGATGAAAGCAAATATGATAAATTGTAAACAAAATGTTGAAAAATATGGTTCGCACTCATCAGAGAAAAAAATGTCATTTCAAATGTAATTGACATAAAAATTGATACTAATAAAACATCACATTAACTTTGGATATTATCTGAAGCAACTTAACGCATGACAATGACACATTTAACAATGACGTCATTAGGCCAGTTACCTTGGTGTAAATCTCGAGCATTGCCATTGAGAGTGATGGTACACTGGATTGTCTGTCGTGTGTTTCTGCTCTTTGCTAGAATTGTCTAGCGGAGAAAAATTGTACAAAGGCAGGTGATCTGGACAAAAAAGGTTACTAATTGGACATGTTCATTAATGATGTATATCACAAGATTTATCTATCCTTTGTATTGGTGTACACAATAAACACGAACGATCAGATCAGCTCTTCTAATTAATCAATTTTACAACCATTACATTAGAAAGAATACCTTTCATTAATTAGTTCCGGTTATTTGCGTGAGATGACACTGCGATCTACCTTTCAAAAACAACAACAGATCTACCTCTTGACTATGTTTCAAGGTGGTATACCTCACAATACAATGCAACACCAACATTCTCTTAACGCTTATAGCTGTTTCGTTAACTCACACACATAATGTAATAAATTGATTACAGCTAAATGGCTCATTATCTCGCACTGTCCTTACAGGTAACACTATACAAACCGAAAGTACTAATGAAAATGAGCTGTCATGAAATTGCTTTTTATATTTTTTTCTATAATTAGTTTTGTAATGACTAGAAAAAAATCTATAAAAGTAGTATTGATTACAAGCCTTCATTTAGTGTTGAAATAATTGTGGAAGACGGTCGTTGTCAAACATCAAACGTTTTTTAGTTAGGTGTAAATAAGAGTACACCAATTTCTACCTGCTCAAAGCCAGCACTGCCAGATTATGAGATATTTGTGAGTCTAGACAGGATTTTTAATGTATCAATACATTCTATACATACTTTTCAATTCGATTGTTTAGAAGTAGGATAGCAAAGAATTGCACAACTCTATTTGTTTATGTCAATATCTTTTTGAATGTTTTTGGTGTAAAATATACTTATGTTGCAAAGTAATGACTATGTACAGTAACCTGTACTTAAACAATGTCCTACTGGAAATACTATAGTTTTAATCATGATAGCACTAAAGATTGGCCGAAAGATACATTTACATGTAAAAAGCACTTTTCAATATGAATTTACATGATGTAGTCGAATACTGAACTAAACGTTTTGCTGGTTCGTAAAGGCCTCGTCACTGACGCTTAATGCAAAAAACAGAGTTTCTTAAATTACAAAAAATGAAGATAAAGAATCCTGTAATAGTAAGGTTTTGTGTGTCAACAACATTGGATATTAACACAAATGAATATATTGACTTAACAATGCATAATGGGTTGTCCGGATAAAGCTTTTCATTAATCCGAATATCTTTATATCAATGTATCACGTGGTGCTTCTTAAAACCGAACGGTACCCAAAAATGGAACGGGGTCCGAAACTGATTTTTCTTTCTCAGATTTGTTATGATAATTCCTGTAACAATCACTGCATACACTTTTCAGTAAAGTAATGGTCTCAGAGAGTGCCACTTTGCGGAACATTCCTAATATTTCGCAGTTAACGTTGTCCACACTTTGATAAACTAATATAACAGAATCATTCCAATCTTCGCCCGTTGTCGTCCTCATTCTGTTGTCGCATCTCGTGATATTATAGCTTGTTCTACTGAACTGCACTTTGATGACGTCATGTTAACACGTCATAGTGTCTCTCGAAGCTGAATCCAATATTGTTAGTTCCGACGCTAGTTTGTCCGTTCACGTCACAGCTACCACAAGCGAGTGTTTTCATGAGATCGGTGTGTGGTTATGTATAACTAAGTAATAATGAGACAGTTATGAACTGGTCAGCAAACTTCCGTTTTCTAGTATGTTTACTACGCCAACATGAAAACATTAGTATATCTCAAACATGACGTCAATCCTGGTGAGAGCGTTGAATAAGTGACGTAGACACGAATCACATTGGATCATGAAATCAAAATGAATTTACATAGTTTCTGTAACACTATTTTCTGATTTGCAACAAACCCTATTTCTATCTATATGACATATGAATTGCTTTAATGTAAACATATTGATTAAAAAAACAATGAATAACGAGCTGGAATGTTAAGCTATGCTTCAAGTCCAAAAGAAGCATCATTGTCTTAATCACAGTGTTATACGTAATTGTGGACAGCCTGATCTGCTTGAACATGTCAACCGTGTCTAGCGGGGCTTCAAACCTACTACAACACAAAATCATGGCACTTCTGTGTCGTCAACAAACAAACAAAAAAAAAAAAAAAAAAACGCGCGTTGAAATATATCTTCAATATTATCAATTACATATTGCTGTCATGCGATCATATTCACGATAATGAAAACCAATTTGCCGATTCACGCGATCATATTCACAATAATTGAAACTAATTGGCCGATATGGTTACTTTTTAAAATACCGAGTTATGACAATACTGATTCATTCACCACTGAAGGCAGAACATTGCTACACCCCACTGTCGAAAAAAGGTTATACTGTCAAACACTTCAGCTGTTACGCTCGAGCCATTTTTGGCATTGAGCAACATTAGCCCAATATATTTTGGATAGGTATAGCCTTAAAGACCCAGCGTGTATTAAATTTGAGCAACATGAAATCATTTCACCCGACGCTGCAGTGACGTAGAATGATACGGTCACTCTAACCTGTACGTAATAGCTTTGGGTGACAGGCACATCTAATAACTAATCTCTCAGGCAGATTCAATCATCGGCATCTAACATTCTAGCAACTATTCCAGCAACACACAATCATCATCATATTTAAAACAAATACACGTCATTGTGACGTAATACAGTATCTGGTTTCGTCATTGTTTTTCGATCACGTGATAATACCTTAAACAAGTGGTAGGGCACGCTGTATCACAAGGGCGCTTTTCATTGGGGTTTGCATAGAGTCAATCGTTGGATTAACCAATGTTTCACAAAATTAATAACAATCAATCACTTTGATTCGTGTCCAGTTCAGCATGTCCATGGGCACACTTCGATGGATTGAAATGAAAAAGATAAGGCACTTCATCGGTACCTCACTACATGGTACCGTGTCGCATTTTAATTTGGCATGTCCCTGTATCACATGATCATACGAAAACCTAAATCTGTTATGGTCATTTGGAAACATTTGACACGTAATTTTCTCTACTGTTGAAGACAGGAGGTGAACTATACAGCCGCTGGCTGAGGAGCTGTTCGTCCCGTCTGGAATCCGTGCATGTTGGAAAGCTGTCTCATGTCTCTACACGTGTTGTTTGGTGACCGAGACGTTCCGGATGGATGCTGGTTCTGTGACGTAGATGGTGCACTTCCGTCCGAAGGAGCACTACCGTCGAACAATTCCGGTTTATCGAGAATCCCGGATCGTTGTCGACTTTTCGACTTAAATCGTCCGGATCTAGAAATTGACAAGGAATGGCGCAGTTTGTTTTTCTCTTTCTCCGCGTCCGTCTGACCATCCAACTTTTGGAATTCCTTCTGGTACTCATCTTTGATGTCTTTTGACTTTGATTTTTTACTCCAGAACTTAAGCCAAGACATCGTTTATATTGTAGATTTGACCACGTAAGTAAGAATCGTGCCGAGTCTGTTACTAACGGGGTATGTCCGTTACTAGGATGTTGTTGACCCACTTCTAAATCCCGAGCTAAGCAAATCTGAAAGTACAAAAGAATTCATTCGTGTAAATACATCAGCAAGTTTAAAAGATTTTAAAAGGGAGTACCTGTAAGGTTTATGAAGTTGTCTTGTAAGTGGCAACAATCCCAGTGCTAGCATTAAGAGGTGAGTATGTCAGTAAGGATATGTACGTTAATTCTAAATAGGTATGAAGCGTATTAGTAGTAAAGAACAAAGGTCTTACTGTTGTGGGTTTTATATTTGTTATTAATCCTGTTTATTGAATGTGTGTGTTGAGGCGGAGAAAGGTTCTAATTTAACGTGTTACTGAGGAGTGACAGTAGTTCAGACAAGTACAGGGTTAGCATTATATGTTTATAATCACCCAACAGGTACAGGGTTAGTGGTATATGTTAACAATCACCCACCATATCACTCATTCATAGTGATGCTAAAAATATTTATTTCATGATAACATACATATACATTCTACCTATGTAGAAAAATACAATATTTTATGGTAAAAGTTGTAAATATACATTCAGGTAAGCTCTGGTAACACAGATTTGTGGAGGTTATTTGTAAATTTCACTTGTTATACAAAATTTTAAAACACATTCATAATCACATGTTGCAAAATCCCTTCGTATGGAACGTAGTGACATTGATGTATGGTGCAAAGTTTCTCTTGTTCATGGTAGAGTACTTAAAAACTTATCTTATAATAGCACAGGTCTCTTATGTTAGATGTAGGGAAGATACCCTTGTCGAATATATTTAACAATTAGTTGTTCAATACGGACATTATTATTTTGACATTTTTCACCAGTGTGTCGTTAATCGTGGCATAGTTGTATATTTTTAGGGGTATTTCAATGTTTTAATTGTTTCTTTGTTATTCCGTTATCTAGTATAAACGTATATATTGTTATATTATGTTGTATCTAGTTTAATATATAAATATGAACGTAAATTATTTTATGAAACGAATCTTACATTTTTTTTCATTTGATTTTTGAGAGTCTTGTTGAGATACCAACGGAGACAGCCATTTTGTTGCGCCTATTTCAATTAATGATATAAAGTCGTTGTAGATATTATGACGTCACAATCGATTTCTGACTGGCGCAGCCAATGAAAAACGTTTGACGGTAGATAAGACAAGTGACATCCATGTATGCCAACGTGAGAAAATCCACTGTGTAATAGGCAGATTATATGATAAAACATATATTGTGCTGGTTTGTCGCGTAATTTCCCAATCTAAGACATATTTATTATCTTCTCATTGTTATGTATAAAATCGTCAGAGCAAATAACACATTTGTTATCCTTTCTAAAAGGCTGAGTATTGATAAGCGATTAATCCTTAGTGTTTATCATGAATTGTGGTGTTTTGTTCGCATCTGTAGGAACAGATATGATTTTGTCAATAATCATAGACTTTACTTATAGGTAAACATAAACAAACCAGATGTCGACATCTGTTAATTTGTATACAGTCTGTTGTGTGGTGAGGAGGATTCTTTTCTAGATACAAAGTCACATGTATTTATCTAATAATTAATTACCTAAATTGCTTCAGAACATAGACTTAAATTGAGATAGGTAAGGTTAGCTAATGTGTGTAAAGTAAATTGTAAAGCTGACAAAACTTTATATATATATACAAATATCACTGAAAAGAATACATATCTGATAACAGAATGAACAAAACGGCCGTATTCCCGATACGCGGCGTACTACAGCTCTTCATATCCGTGTGTTTATCTCTATACTAATCACCATTCGCCGATCTCATTCATAGACGATAAATAGTGAAAACATGAGTGAGTGAAGGGAGATAAAACACGGATCTTACTTGGGTCACTAGAGGTCACACTTCTTTTTGTCAGAATGAAGGTTCGCAGCGATCTAGCTTATGTACATCTCTTTGAACCTTTCATGATGTCGCTTTGAACTTCGGAACAACCCCAGCAAAATAGGGTTGCTCTATTCACACCGGTCGGTTAGGACAGATTAAGTAAACAGGCGATCTCTGAAAGTCGGGTCCCCTTAACTCTGTTAAGTGGGACAGTAGCCTTTAACGGTTCTTGTCAAACTGTATATAAATATTTACAACTTCGTGAACATTTACAGAAAACAAATCATTAGTAGCCATTTCAAATTCGGGCAAGCATACGGGACACCAGATAAATATCCTTTAATTTAATACGGAGTCCGGATTTTAAACCAGTGATCCAGAAGATTCACTTTAAGTCTAGATGTTCGTGTTGTTACTGAACACAGACCGAATAGCTAATTATGGTAAAATCTCTTTAATGCAAAATGTCAATGTCTAGTTTAACTTAATTACAACGGAAGTATTAGTGTGGTAATACTAATAGTACAACAAAATAACGTAGGTATCAGTTTCAGTGTACGGTGACCAGCGTTGAATGCCACCAGTGGTCCGAGAAACACAATACAATTTTACCTTTTATACGGCTCTTTTGTTAAGCTATTTTACTCTCTCAAGCGTTCATATCTTATCTAACAGTTGAAATGAGACTGACACTTCCTCTAACAAAACAATTCTCTCTTATTAGATAAGACATACCTTTGTTAGATGGAAAGTCTAAGTTTCTATACAAACAGTGCATTTCCCACCCTACTAGTTTTTATGTGACTGATGTTCGGCCTAGATACCGTCAGATTGGCTGCACCATGGTCGGATACAAATTGTCCAGTTATCATCTGGTTCGTTTTTTATTTAACTTGAAGCCTTACGACTCCTAGTAATTCATAGCAACATATAATTGTTATAATTGTAATACAAATACCAAGAAATATTGTACGTTTAGTTAATATAAATTTTCTAACTCATTATCATCTAAAACATAGACGAATTAAATAGAAGATGGACAGGTCTTGTATAGTTACTTTATATAAGTTGACTTTACACAGGAGTACATAAGCTAGAATAGAACCATACAGTGCAGTGACAACATTTAATGTCAACATTATCAAAGAAAGGCTGGAACGGGGCATGCATATGTATAGAGTGGTGTAGTCAGGGGATGGACGGCAAGAATATATATAATGTTGTAGACAAACAAATGCTCTTATAATGCAAATCAAAGAAGTCACAATAAGTTAAAGTGGAAATCTAAACGGTGATAACAAACTTGATTGCAGACACTTTCTTAATTACAAAGTTCCTATCTGTTCCGTACAGATAGCAGGTGGACAAGTTTATATAAAGATGAACGGTTTCAACAATATTGCTTAATTAACATTTTACGATTATTTACATCATAGTGGACAAATCAGAACAACTCGCTGGTTTACTTAGACTTTAAACATTATCATTGTTATTTTTGTCTATTGTCATTTCTTTGAAGACAATGTCCAATCCATTTGTAGAACTACTTACTGCTATAGGCAACATCGTTCAAGACAGCATTTAAACAAATATTTATTTTACCAGGACATACAAACATGATTTATTTTACTAACTATGTAAATGAATAAATCGCCCAAACATTTTTACCATTAGATAAAACATATGCTTCCTGTACTGTGATCAGAGACCCTGGTGCACAAATGACTGGTTTAGTGTTACAGACACCTAGTACCCGTACATGTAGGCGTTTTGTCTGTTAAGTCCGTACTAGGTCCAAGTTTCCGACAAATCAGGGCCATCGCATCGCCCTTTGGTGTAACGTGTAAAACTCCATTGACAGACAATCAGATCGGGGTCACCAACAGCCTATCACCCATCACCACAAAGACTGGTGTCAGGCAGGCTTTCAGAGAAGTATGTAAGACAGTCTATCTGATTTATTACAGAGGGCGATAAAGGACGCCATGTTCTGCCAAAGTACACGCACTGTCTTTTGGTATGTGTACGTTAGCAGTTGGCAATACTTCCTAAAACAATGATAGGGAAACATTTGATATAGCTAGAACATAACGTTTCACGAAAATACCTTTGTATAATATATATCAGATTAGCAGGACCTACTTCCTAAAAGCAGGCGATCAGCATTAAGCCCAGTTTCCGTACAATCCCTTAAAAGAGAAAGAAAACTTGCTGTGCTAATCCAGAATGCCTACTTATAGTTAATCTGGGGGTATTTGGTCAATGGATCGGCAAGAACAACAACAACAATATGAGACAAAATAGTAATCCAACCCAAATCGATTAAACGACATACAAAGTACTTCATGATGATGAACAAGTGCAATGAGAAGAAGGTCAGTTCTGTTGTATATTATGTAACGGTCACAAAATGAGAGTGTGGACACAGAGAAAAGTACTTTGGATAACATACCAAACACCATCGGATCTTATGTTACCAGATCAAAAGCGAAAATATCGAGATAATACCAAATAAAGGTTTTGATATTCAGGGCCAATTGCCCTCGCAAAAAAAACAAAATGATGTGCTGTAGGAATATTTTATGTGCTTAAGTGACGTAAAGACAGTGAAATATGTAAGTGTCTTTTCGCCACGAAATTTACAAATAATCTGCAGTTTAGATAGAAGGTTAAGAAGGTACTGTTGTAGTGTTTCTGGCTGTAAGAGTACACGACAGCGACGTGGTATATCAATGACACACAAGCAAGCAATATGCAGAAGAAATCGGATACCAAATTAAATCAAATCTATTATGTACCCATCTGACACAGTGAGGTTACACAGTGAAAGGTAAAGTGATAATAGTCACTACAGTGAGGTAATGGACAACCACATCTGACTCATAGTCAATAGTAGTAGCAGGTGGCAGGCCAGCAAATTACTGGCCAAACAATTGCACCTAACCCGATATCTGTTGAAACGTTCTCCTTGGCACATAACCTCAATCAGGTCACAGACAAAATATGTGCCAGAGCAGCAGATTATGTATATTTTGACTTTTACCTCCAAGTTTGTTCCTCACTTGAGCTCTCTATCGCGTTTAATGCTGTTTGTTTGTAACCATTTTCATCAGAAGTTAGGGTATTTCTTCAACACTTTAATGTAAAATCACACGAAAAATAGGGAAACTCCCTAAAGTAGAGTATTTCATATTTAAAAAATGGTTACAAAAGTTAAAAAGCGTTTGTATTCCACAGTTAAATAACAATTCCTCTCATTTTATGAAAATACAACTCGAGTTTATATAGTTACCAGGCTGTTGCAGCAGTAAACCATCGGTATAAACAATACAGGGGGCAGGTGCCCACTGTAATCACTCTTATCTAGCCAAAAATCTAGCCTACTGCCAAGAACCAAAAAATACCTTTTTTGTGTGGCAAAGGTAGGAGCCGGAAGGAAATGTACATACGATACCGGGGGCATGTCACGTTCAGCGCAATGCACATGAAATGTACATTTCACAGCAACAAAAAAAAAGGTTTCATTCATTAAGAGGAAAGTAACTGGATATGTTTAGGAAGCCGTGTCGGGAGTCATTGTCAGATGTTGTGTTTACAATATAACAAGTAGAACTAGACCTTTTTATTTTCTTACTGTTTTGATATGTAACTCACGATGCAAGGTATGATTATGTGTTAAAGCTTTGTACTGCAGAAATATGTTCTTTTCACTATCGACGCTTTTCAAAGATGTGCTCATTAGATAGAGCGTGTTTCTCTTTTATCATTGGTATTAATTCTTGGTATCATTTTTAGTTTACACCTTTTTCAAGGTGTGTCTATTCAACTGATTTGTTTGATCTTAGAAGGACAATGTCGAATTAGAACGATGTCCAATTTTCACTAATCCTTACTTCCGCACAGAACTACTGTTAAATCAACCAGGTTTTTAATAAATATTAGAATAACATCGAATAAATTATTCTTCAATTCAGAAAATTACATCTTAATGTTTTCATTTTATTTTTGAGTCGCATCTCATAATACCTTGAACTGATATTTAAAAAAGCAATATTATTACACAAACATAGTTAAGTATAATTATAGATTTTCTGATTTATATTTGTGACCTATCTATAATCAGATTTATGATAATGGGTTTTTCCTCTTCATTGTTAACATTACCAATAATACAGATAAATTGTTGGGATTCCTGCCCAGAATGTGCCCACTAAATAGAGCGGAAGAAACAGTAATGAAAACACATATCTGTAGCGCTATTCCTTACTAACACAGACAAGCTTTGTCATGAAACATAATTAAATTCCGACGACAGAACTAATTCTATTGATACCCTATAATAATAACACTTCTATATAGAAATTATGTGACTATATTTATTGAAAATTATACAATGTAAGCTTGCCTTGATTTGTAAACGGAGTGTTATTACTACCAATCGGACTGGTAATCCTTTGTGACACGAACTTTGTGTATTGTTGAATATTTACTCTGTTCAAATGTCTGTTCAGAGTAACACGTATGTATCGACAATATTATTGAAACCACAGGCACTCGAGGCCAGGATATTATTTTTTAAACGTTGATTTTTGTTTTAGCACTCATGACTGACGTTATTTAAACGAAATCAGCAGAATTCAAGTTTATGTGCCGGTTGACAAATCCGAGGTCCACGGTCATTAAAAATACACAAGGCAAGCAACTCCAGATTTTAAAAAATCGACCCCTCGCTTGGAAACTGGCTCAAAAAAAGTAGTTATGATAAGTTCCTTGTAAAACAATATGTATCCGTAGGTAGTGTGTATATTTACCTTTTATTTGGTGCATAACATTACAGGCAACGAGAAATTCACAATACGTACATGAGATTAACATCTCAATAATCGGAGATTTTATCGTCCATGTAATTATCTTTGACGGAAGTAACATGCCATTTCAAGGGCGGTCACTCCGACTTTTTGGGAGAGGAGTTATAGCACTATACCAGTGAACAGGTAAGAAAGGTTCCGATGTCATGCGCGTAACTTCAAAATGTTTTTATTTCTACAAATACATTTGCGGGGAGTAATGGCTGGGCATTTAAAAAAAAATAGAAAAAAAAATCATTTAATTTCCAATTTCTACCCCCAATCGCGCCCTTTTTTCATTATCTGCATGATTTTTTTCTTATTTTTTTTTTTTTTTTTTTGAAAAAAAAATTATCATTACCGCCAGCTTGATTGAAATTTGATGCATTATGTATAATACCTTACCATGATATTGTATCCGAGTTGGCAAATGTGGACTTTCTTTGCCCAATTATTTTTCCATCCCCGCATTTGTAGAAATAAAAATATCTATTTTGAAGTTACGCGCGTTGTCGGAGTATTGTTAAAAATCAATGGTATTGTGATAAATGTTATACAATACCTACGGATACATATTGTTTTACAAGGAACTTCATAACTACTTTTTTTGAGCCACACGTTTTTTAAAATCTGGAGTTGCTTGCCTTGTGTATTTTTAATGACCGTGGACCTCGGATATCGACAATATTATTGAAACTTGGTGTCGGCTAATCGTTGGGCCGTTGTAAACTTTACCACAATGGTGATAAATGTTTAAATCGGCCTTTCGAACTTTTGGTATCACGACATGTCTACAAAATGTCACGGAACATTGATACCTAATGAGAGCACTTTGTGTAAACGTCATCGTTTTGTGTGGCAGTGTTCACAGAGTAGCCCACCACACACAAACCCCCGT